>NW_026705472.1:0-330713 GCF_029867415.1 Vicia villosa
AATGTAAACCCTAAATAAAAATGTTTAAAAGTTTCTTTAAGAAAAATAAAAAAGCGTATATATAGAGAGATAAAAACAAGTGAAAAACATATTTTCACTTTTTTCGAAACAGATTTTCACTTTTTTTCAAAACAGAAACGCGGAAAATGACCAATTCATTGTTCCTTCGGAGAAATGGGGGAGATGGAGGAGGACCAATCAATATGAAACAATTGCTAATCACAGAACGTCAAGTTCTTTTTTAGCTTTTGCTTATGTTATTGATTTAACCCTTTTATACGATTTACATTTTATACGATCTACATGATTTCTAATTTCCGATCTCAAGTTTTGCATGATTTCTAATTCCGATCTCGAAGTGTTTGAGATAATGTCTGCCTTAAATAATATATTTTCTAATCTGTTCTCTTAGTGTTTGAGATAATGTCTTCCCTAAATAATATATTTTCTATTCTGAATTTTTATTGAGTATTGGAATCAATGTGTATGATTGTTCTGTCATATTTGTCATTGCTTGCGCTTATGCATTTGAATATGTGATGTGATGCATGATATTTTTGTATGTTTAACTTAGGATTTTGGAATCTTAGTACTTTTTCCAAAGAGATGTTTATGAAAATAAGAAACTATGAAATTAGCAATACTATTGTAAAAGATGTTCTCTAGAGCTCAAGGAATCAGAGAAGAAGATTTGCTCGATAGAGCAAGATGGAACGTCTCTAATTGGCCTTTACTCAACCAATCAAGTTGTTGAGAGGGATGTGATAATGAGTATTAGTGAAAGAATTGATTATGGACGGATGGCAGGTCTAAGAGATCTTATTGAAAGCATAATAGAATGTACTTCTGGGGGATTCATGGGAAAACAGCTAACATTTATGTGGTGAATGTACAAGGGTCTAAAGCGTTGTGTCGAGGTCCTAAAATGCTACCTTATCTCGCTATAGCGCATCGACAACCTTGATTTATAGATATTTTAAATTTATATTATTATTAGAAAGTAAACATTTTGATAAATTATATTATAAAGATACTTTGTAACATTTTAGAATAAATAAAAATGTTTAAAAGTTTCCTTAAGAAAAAGAAAAACGCGTATATATAGAGATAATAACAGTGAAACAAATATATATATTTCTATTTTTTCAAAACAGATTTTCACTTTTTTCAAAACATAAGCGCGCAAAATGACCAATTCATTGTTCCTTCGCATAAATAGAGGAGATGGAGGAGGACCAGTCAACATGAAGCAACTGCTGATCACAGAAAGTCAAGGTCTTTTTTACCTTTTGCTGATGTTAATGCTTTAATATTTTTATACGATCTACATGATTACTAATTCTGATCTCCAAGTGTTTTTAAGATTTCTAATTCTGATCTCCATGTGTTTGAGATAATGTAAACCCTAAATAAAAATGTTTAAACGTTTCTTTAAGAAAAAGAAAAACGCGTATATATAGAGTGATAATAAAAACTGAAAAACATATTTTCACTTTTTTCAAAACAGAAGCGCGCAAAATGACCAATTCATTGTTCCTTTGCTAAAATGGAAGAGATGGAGAAGGACCTGTCAACATGAAGCAAATGCTAATCATTGAACGTCAAGTTCTTTTTTACATTTTACCGATGTTAATGTTTTAACGCTTTTATACGATCTACATTTTATACAATCTACATGATTTCTAATTCCGATCTCAAGTGTTTGCATGATTTCTAATTCCGATCACCAAGTGTTTAAGATAATGTCCACCCTAAATAATATATTTTCTAATCTTATCTCTAAGTGTTTGAGATAATGTCTGCCCTAAATAATATATTTTCTATTTTAAATTTTTATTGAGTATTGGAATCAATGTGTATGATTGTTCTGCCAAATTTTTCATTGCTTGAGATAATGCGTTTGAATATATGATGTGATGCATGATATTTTTGTATGTTTCACTTAGGATTTTGGAATCTAAGTACTTTTTCCAAAGAGTTGTTTATGAAAATAAGAAACAGTGAAATCAACAATACTATTGCAAAAGATGTTTTCCAAGTGCTCAAGGATTCTGAAAAGAAGAATTGCTCGATGGATTTCTAATTCATTTTAGGATTTCTCCATTTACATTTTGCTGATGTTAATGCTTTTATACGATTTACATTTTATACAATCTCCATTTTATACGATCTACATGATTTCTAATTCCAATCTCCATGTGTTTTTATGATTTCTAATTCCGATCTCCAACTGTTTGAGGTAATGTCCTTCCTAAATAATATATTTTCTAATATGATCTCCAAGTGTTAAAGATAATGTGTGCCCTAAATAATATATTTGCTATACAGATTTTTTATTGAGTATTGGAATCAATGTGTATGACAGTTGTGTCAAATTTGTCATTGCTTAAGCTTATGCGTTTGAATATGTGATGTGATGCATGATATTTTTGTATGTTTAACTTAGTATTTTAGAATCTAAGTATTTTTTCCTCAGAATTGTTTATGAAAAGAAAAAACAATGAAATTAGCAATACTATTGCAAAATATGTTCTCCAAGAGCTCAAGGATTCAGAGAAGAAGATTTACTAGATGGAGCAAGCTGGAACGAATCTAATTGGCCTTAACTCAGCCAATCAAGTTATTGATAAGGATGTGATAATGGGTATTAAAGACAAAATTGATTATGGACGGATGGCAGGTCTAAAAGTTCTTATTGAAAGCATAATAGAGTGTACTCATGTGGGATTCATGGGAAAACAGTTAACATTTCTGTGGAGACCGTACAAGGGTATAAACTTTTGTCACAGACAGAATTTTCATGAGAAGTCCAGTCACTTTCCACCGAGTAGCATGATCTATATGATTGATCGTTTATGCTTTTTAAGTGTTATCTGGAAGCAAGATCATAATCAACACATTTACTGTACGAAATATGTGTTAGTTGTGTGGGTTTTATCTGGGACACGCAAATCCCACAAAAACTATGTAGTTACATCCTCTACCACGGTATTGATTCCGGTTTTGAATACAATAGATACTTTTTTGGTAGACCTAATCAAGTCATATTCTTCTATGATACAAAATGTGATTCAAAGAGAGAGTGTTATGCATCCATAGTACATAAAACTGTGGATCTAGATATTATAAACTGGATGTTCTTCCAAATTAGTTTGTTAAACCTGAACAAACAGGCAGCAGATGATGAAGATGTAATAGAGGTCTTAGGATTGTAAAGGGACGAGATAAATTGGATATCTTAAAAGCTTGTTAATAGGCTGAGAGATGGGTTTAAGAACAAAACAAGCCTTCAGAATTGGGTGAATCTTTTGTCATAGACACTTCAGGAATATGGAAATCAATTGGTGATTATTGAGCTTAATTAGAAATGTGAGAGAAAAATAGCAATACCAAAGAATTCCATTTTCGTGAATTATTATAGTTGGCAGGAGCAAGACCGTGTTCTGGAAAAATTATTTCTAGAGGAAGATGGCAAGAAAACAGAAGGAAAAAGAAATTATTCCAAGAGGAAGATGGAGAGAAAACAGAAGGAAAAAAGAAAGCAATAAGTTAAGTTTTGTTCTCACTCTTTAAGCTTTTAAACATGAGTGTTGAGTTATGTTCTTGATCAAAGCTTTTAAGCAAGATCAAGTATTGTTCTTAGTTAGGGTGCTTAACTAATTTCTTGATTGGAAAGTGTGATCTTTCTATTTTGGTTTCTCTTGGTCATATGGTGTGTGACTATTTTATCATTGCGGTGATTGGAAGTGGGATGGGGATTTCTCATGTCTAGATGTCGACTTCTAGGCATAAGTAGCGATGGGTAGTGATTAGGCGAGAAGTTGTAAATTGGGGTGTTTAGTTTTGAACTAATACTGTTGTAACATTTTAAAATAATTAAAAATGTTTAAAGTTTCTTTAAGAAAAATAAAAACGCGTATATATAGAGAGATAATAACAAATGAAAAACAAATTTTCACTTTTTTCAAAACAGATTTTCACTTTTTTCAAAACAGAAGCGTGCAAAATTACCAGTTCACTGTTCCTTCGCATAAATAGATTAGATGGAGGAGGACCAGTCAACATGAAGCAACTACTAATCATTGAAAGTCAAGGTCTTTTTTACCTTTTGCTAATGTTAATGCTTTAATTCTGTTATACGATCTACATAATTTCTAATTCCGATCTCCAAGTGTTTTTATGATTTCTAATTCCGATCTCAAGTGTTTGAGATGATGTAAACCCTAAAACGTAAATAAAAATGTTTAAAAGTTTCTTTAAGAAAAATAAAATGCATATATATACAGAGATAATAACAAGTGAAAAACATATTTTTACTTTTTTCAAAACAGAATTTCACTTTTTTCAAAACAGAAGCCCGCAAAATGACTTATTCATTGCTCCTTCGCAGAATGGACGAGATAGAGGAGGACCAGTCAACATGAAGCAACTTCTGATCACAGAAAGTCAAGGTCTCTTTTAAGTTTTGCTGATGTTAATGCTCTAGTGCTTTTATACGGTCTACATTTTATAGATCTACATGATTTCTAATTCCGATCTAAAGTGTTTGCACGATTTCTAATTCTGATCTCCAAGTGTTTAAGAAAATGTCCGCCCTAAATATGATATTATCTAACCTGTTCTCCTAGTGTTTGAGATAATGTCTGCCCTAAATAATATATTTTCTATTCTGAATTTTTATTGAGTATGAGAATCAATGTGTATGATTGTTCTGTCATATTTGTCATTGCTTGAGCTTATGCGTTTGAATATGTGATGTGATGTATGATATTTTTGTATGTTTAACTTATAATTTTGGAATCTAAGTACTTTAGAGTTGTTTATGAAAAGAAGAAATAATGAAATTTGCAATACTATTGCAAAAGATGTTCTCCAAGAGCTCAAGGATTCAGAGAAGAATTTTTGTATGTTTAACTTAGGATTTTGGAATCTAAGTACTTTTTCCATAGAGTTGTTTATGAAAAAAAGAAATAATGAAATTAGAAATACTATTGCAAAAGATGTTCTCCAAGAGCTCAAGGATTCAGAGAAGAAGCTTTGCTCAATGGAGCAAGCTGGAACGACTCTAATTGGCCTTTACTCAACCAATCAAGTTATTGAGAGGGATGTGATAACGGGTATTAGTGAAAGAATTGATTAAGGAAAGATGGCAGGTCTAAAAGATCTAATTGAAAGCATAATAGAGTGTACTTCTGGGGGATCCATGGGAAAACAACTAACATATATGTGGAGACTCTACTAGGGTCAAAAGCGTTGCGCCGAGGTCCTAAACTGCTACGCTATCCCGCTATAGCGCATCGACAACCTAGATTTATAGATATTTTAAATTTATTTAATTATTAGCAAGTTAACATTTATATAAATTATATTATAAAGATACTTTGTAACATTTTAAATAAATAAAAATGTTTAAAGTTTCTTTAAGAAAAATAAAAACGCGTATATATAGAGAGATAATTGTTAGAACAAGAATTGTTCTGATCAATAATCTTAGTTTTGATGATAACAATGTATATGAATTTTGCTCAAGATAATGTGGTACTCTAATCCTATGCAATTTCCTTTTCAGGAAATATATAAAGAGTATGCACAAATCAGCGCTAAGAAGCTTTGACTCAGAAGGTTCAGTATGCAACTTCAGCACATGGTCTGGCAAGACATCAGAAGATGGTCAAGCAGAATCAGAACATGGTCTATTAGAAGCATCAGAAGAACTTGAGGTCAGAAGCAGAAGCACTGAAGTCATGGAATCACGCTCAGAAGCATATCAAGATCAGAAGATCAGAAGATGCTCTGCACCAAGCTGTTTGTACTCTGATGATATTCAACGTAGTATTTACAAAGAACAAATCAGAATCAAGTACTAGATGGCAAGCTACGCTGACTGACAAAAGGAACGTTAGAAGCTATTAACTGCAATGTCAGTAGTCACAGCAAACGCAAGGCTCGAGGTAGTTGACAAAAGAGTGAAACATTAAATGCAATGCTGTACGGAATACGCAAAGCATTAAATACTCCCAACGGTTATCTTCTCAATACGCCTATAAATATGAAGTTCTGATGAGAAGCAAGGTTACGAATTTTGGACGCACTTTGAACGAATTCTGAACTATCTCTGATACTATCTTGCTGTTCACTTCAAAAGCTATCAAACTTCATCTTCAACCTCACTACATTACTGTTGTAATACTTTAGTGAGTCTAAGCTTAAATCTGTAAGAGAAATATCACAGTTTGTGATCATCGCTTTTAAGAAGCAATTGTAATACTCTTAGAATTTGTTTACATTAAATTGTAAAGGACTAGAGTGATCGGGTTGTGATCAGTATACTCTAGAGAAGTCTTAGAAGGTCTCTAAGCATTTGTTCCTAGAGTGATCAGGTTGTGATCAGGATACTCTAGAAGACTTAGTCGTGGGCTAAGTGGAAAACCATTGTAATCTGTTGCGATTAGTAGATTAAATCCTCAGGTGAGGTAAATCACTCAGTGGGGGTGGACTGGAGTAGTTTAGTTAACAATGAACCAGGATAAAAATAACTGTGCAAATTGTTTTTATCGTTCAAGTTTTTAGACTACACTTATTCAACCCCCCCCCTTTCTAAGTGTTTTTCTATCCTTCAATAATAACAAATGAAAAACAAATTTTCACTTTTTTCAAAACAGATTTTCACTTTTTTCAAAACAGAAGCGCGCAAAATTACCAATTCACTGTTCCTTCGCATAAATAGATTAGATGGAAGAGGACCAGTCAACATGAAGCAACTACTAATCACTGAAAGTCAAGGTCTTTTTTACCTTTTGCTAATGTTAATGCTTTAATTCTTTTATACGATCTACATGATTTCTAATTCCGATCTCCAAGTGTTTTTATGATTTCTAATTCCGATCTCCAAGTGTTTGAGATGATGTAAACCCTAAATCCTAAATAAATTTTTTTAAAAGTTTTTTTAAGAAAAAGAAAAACGCGTATATATACAGAGATAATAACAAGTGAAAAACATATTTTTACTTTTTTATAAAACAGAATTTCACTTTTTTCAAAACAGAAGCGCGCAAAATGACCTATTCATTGCTCCTTCGCAGAACGGACGAGATAGAGGAGAACCAGTCAACATGAAGCAATTGCTGATCACAGAAAGTCAAGGTCTCTTTTAAGTTTTCCTGATGTTAATGCTTTAGTGCTTTTATATCTACATGATTTCTAATTCCGATATCCAAGTGTTTTTATGATTTCTAATTCCGATCTCCAAGTGTTTGAGATAATGTAAACCCTAAATAAAAATGTTTAAAACTTTCTTTAAGAAAAACAAAAACGCGTATATATAGAGAGATAAAAATAAGTGAAAAACAAATTTTCATTTTTTTCAAAACAGATTTTCAATTTTTTTAAAACAGAAGCGCGCAAAATGACCAATTCACTGTTCCTTCGCATAAATAGATTAGATGGAGGAGGACCAGTCAACATGTAGCAACTACTAATCACTAAAAGTCAATGTCTTTTTAACTTTTGCTAATGTTAATGCTTTAATTATTTTATACGATTTATATGATTTATAGTTTTGATCTCCAAGTGTTTTTATGATTTCTAATTCCGATCTCCAAGTGTTTGAGATGATGTAAACCCTAAATAAAAATGTTTAAAAGTTTCTTTAAGAAAAAGAAAAACACGTATATATAGAGAGATAATAACAAGTGAAAAACATATTTTTACTTTTTTCAAAATAGATTTTCACTTTTTTCAAAAGAGAAGCGCGCAAAATGACCTATTAATTGCTCATTCGCAGAATGGACGAGATAGAGGAGGACCAAATAACCTGAAGCAACCGCTGATCACATAAATTCAAGGTTTTTTTAAGTTTTGCTGATGTTAATGCTTTAATGCTTTTATACGATCTACATGATTTCTAATTCCGATCTCCAAGTGTTTTTATGATTTCTAATTCCAATCTCCAAGTGTTTGAGATAATGTAAACCCTAAATAAAAATGTTTAAAAGTTTCTTAAAGAAAAATAAAAAAGTGTATATATAGAGAGATAAAAACAAGTGAAAAACATATTTTCACTTTTTTCGAAACAGATTTTCACTTTTTTTCAAAACAGAAGCGCGGAAAATGACCAATTCATTGTTCCTTCGGAGAAATGGGGGAGATGGAGGAGGACCAATCAATATGAAACAATTGCTAATCACAGAACGTCAAGTTCTTTTTTAGCTTTTGCTTATGTTATTGATTTAACCCTTTTATACAATTTACATTTTATACGATCTACATGATTTCTAATTTCTGATCTCAAGTTTTGCATGATTTCTAATTCCAATCTCCAAGTGTTTGAGATAATGTCTCCCCTAAATAATATATTTTCTAATCTGTTCTCTTAGTGTTTGAGATAATGTCTTCCCTAAATAATATATTTTCTATTCTGAATTTTTATTGAGTATTGGAATCAATGTGTATGATTGTTTTGTCATATTTGTCATTGCTTGAGCTTATGCATTTGAATATGTGATGTGATGCATGATATTTTTGTATGTTTAACTTAGGATTTTGGAATCTTAGTATTTTTCCAAAGAGTTGTTTATGAAAATAAGAAACTATGAAATTAGCAATACTATTGTAAAAGATGTTCTCTAGAGCTCAAGGAATCAGAGAAGAAGATTTGCTCGATAGAGCAAGATGGAACGTCTCTAATTGGCCTTTACTCAACTAATCAAGTTGTTGAGAGGGATGTGATAATGAGTATTAGTGAAAGAATTGATTATGGACGGATGGCAGGTCTAAGAGATCTTATTGAAAGCATAATAGAATGTACTTCTGGGGGATTCATCGGAAAACAGCTAACATTTATGTGGTGAATGTACAAGGGTCTAAAGCGTTGTGTCGAGGTCCTAAAATGTTACCTTATCTCGCTATAGCGCATCGACAACCTTGATTTATAGATATTTTAAATTTATTTTATTATTAGAAAGTAAACATTTTGATAAATTATATTATAAAGATACTTTGTAACATTTTAGAATAAATAAAAATGTTTAAAAGTTTCCTTAAGAAAAAGAAAAACGCGTATATATAGAGATAATAATAGTGAAACAAATCTATATATTTCTATTTTTTCAAAACAGATTTTCACTTTTTTCAAAACATAAGCGCGCAAAATGACAAATTCATTGTTCCTTCGCATAAATAGAGGAGATGGAGGAGGACCAGTCAACATGAAGCAACTGCTGATCACAGAAAGTCAAGGTCTTTTTTACCTTTTGCTGATGTTAATGCTTTAATATTTTTATACGATCTACATGATTTCTAATTCTGATCTCCAAGTGTTTTTAAGATTTCTAATTCTGATCTCCATGTGTTTGAGATAATGTAAACCCTAAATAAAAATGTTTAAACGTTTCTTTAAGAAAAAGAAAAACGCGTATATATAGAGTGATAATAAAAAGTGAAAAACATATTTTCACTTTTTTCAAAACAGAAGCGCGCAAAATGACCAATTCATTGTTCCTCTGCTAAAATGGAAGAGATGGAGGAGGACCTGTCAACATGAAGCAAATGCTAGTCATTGAACGTCATGTTCTTTTTTACATTTTACCGATGTTAATGTTTTAACGCTTTTATACGATCTACATTTTATACAATCTACATGATTTCTAATTCCGATCTCAAGTGTTTGCATGATTTCTAATTCCGATCTCCAAGTGTTTGAGATAATGTCCACCCTAAATAATATATTTTCTAATCTTATCTCTAAGTGTTTGAGATAATGTCTGCCCTAAATAATATATTTTCTATTTTAAATTTTTATTGAGTATTGGAATCAATGTGTATGATTGTTCTGCCAAATTTTTCATTGCTTGAGATAATGCGTTTGAATATATGATGTGATGCATGATATTTTTGTATGTTTCACTTAGGATTTTGGAATCTAAGTTCTTTTTCCAAAGAGTTGTTTATGAAAATAAGAAACAGTGAAATCAACAATACTATTGCAAAAGATGTTTTCCAAGTGCTCAAGGATTCTGAAAAGAAGAATTGCTCGATGGATTTCTAATTCATTTTATGATTTCTCCATTTACATTTTGCTGATGTTAATGCTTTTATACGATTTACATTTTATACAATCTCCATTTTATACGATCTACATGATTTCTAATTCCAATCTCCATGTGTTTTTATGATTTCTAATTCCGATCTCCAACTGTTTGAGGTAATGTCCTCCCTAAATAATATATTTTCTAATATGATCTCCAAGTGTTAAAGATAATGTGTGCCCTAAATAATATATTTGCTATACAGATTTTTTATTGAGTATTGGAATCAATGTGTATGACAGTTGTGTCAAATTTGTCATTGCTTAAGCTTATGCGTTTGAATATGTGATGTGATGCATGATATTTTTGTATGTTTAACTTAGTATTTTAGAATCTAAGTATTTCTTCCTCAGAATTGTTTATGAAAAGAAAAAACAATGAAATTAGCAATACTATTGCAAAAGATGTTCTCCAAGAGCTCAAGGATTCAGAGAAGAAGATTTACTAGATGGAGCAAGCTGGAACGAATCTAATTGGCCTTAACTCAGCCAATCAAGTTATTGATAGGGATGTGATAATGGGTATTAAAGACAAAATTGATTATGGACGGATGGCAGGTCTAAAAGATCTTATTGAAAGCATAATAGAGTGTACTCATGTGGGATTCATGGGAAAACAGTTAACATTTCTGTGGAGACAGTACAAGGGTATAAACTTTTGTCACAGACAGAATTTTCATGAGAAGTCCAGTCACTTTCCACCGAGTAGCATGATCTATATGATTGATCGTTTATGCTTTTTAAGTGTTATCTGGAAGCAAGATCATAATCAACACATTTACTGTACGAAATCTGTGTTAGTTGAGTGGGTTTTATCTGAGACACGCAAATCCCACAAAATCTATGTAGTTACATCCTCTACTACGGTATTGATTCCGGTTTTGAATACAATAGATACTTTTTTGGTAGACATAATCAAGTCATATCCTCTATGATACAAAATGTGATTCAAAGAGAGAGTGTTATGCATCCATGGTACATAAAACTATGGATCTAGATATTATAAACTGGATGTTCTTCCAAATTAGTTTGTTAAACCTGAACAAACAGGCAGCAGATGATGAAGATGTAATAGAGGTCTTGGGATTGGAAAGGGACGAGATAAATTGGATATCTTAAAAGCATGTTAATAGGCTGAGAGATGGGTTTAAGAACAAAACAAGCCTTCAGAATTGGGTGAATCTTTTGTCAGAGACACTTCAGGAATATGGAAATCAATTGGTGATTATTGAGCTTAATTATAAATGTGAGAGAAAAATAGCAATACCAAAGAATTCCATTTTCGTGAATTATTATAGTTGGCAGGAGCAAGACTGTGTTCTGGAAAAATTATTTCTAGAGGAAAATGGCAAGAAAACAGAAGGAAAAAGAAATTATTCCAAGAGGAAGATGGAGAGAAAACAGAAGGAAAAAAGAAAGCAATAAGATAAGTTTTGTTCTCACTCTTTAAGCTTTTAAACATGAGTGTTGAGTTATGTTCTTGATCAAAGCTTTTAAGCAAGATCAAGTATTGTTCTTAGTTAGGGTGCTTAACAAATTTCTTGATTGGAAAGTGTGATCTTTCTATTTTGGTTTCTCTTGGTCATATGGTGTGTGACTATTTTATCATTGCGGTGATTGGAAGTGGGATGGGGATTTCTCATGTCTAGATGTCGACTTCTAGACATAAGTAGCGATGGGTAGTGATTATGCGAGAAGTTGTAAATTGGGGTGTTTAGTTTTGAACTAGTACTGTTGTAACATTTTAAAATAAATAAAAATGTTTAAAGTTTCTTTAAGAAAAGTAAAAACGCGTATATATTGAGAGATAATAACAAATGAAAAACAAATTTTCACTTTTTTCAAAACAGATTTTCACTTTTTTCAAAACAGAAGCGTTCAAAATTACCAATTCACTGTTCCTTCGCATAAATAGATTAGATGGAGGAGGACCAGTCAACATGAAGCAACTACTAATAATTGAAAGTCAAGGTCTTTTTTACCTTTTGCTAATGTTAATGCTTTAATTCTGTTATACGATCTACATAATTTCCAATTCCGATCTCCAAGTGTTTTTATCATTTCTAATTCCGATCTCAGGTGTTTGAGATGATGTAAACCCTAAAACGTAAATAAAAATGTTTAAAAGTTTCTTTAAGAAAAATAAAATGCGTATATATACAGAGATAATAACAAGTGAAAAACATATTTTTACTTTTTTCAAAACAGAATTTCACTTTTTTCAAAACAGAAGCGCGCAAAATGACTTATTCATTGCTCCTTCGCAGAATGGACGAGATAGAGGAGGACCAGTCAACATGAAGCAACTTCTGATCACAGAAAGTCAATGTCTCTTTTAAGTTTTGCTGATGTTAATGCTCTAGTGCTTTTATACGGTCTACATTTTATAGATCTACATGATTTCTAATTCCGATCTAAAGTGTTTGCACGATTTCTAATTCCGATCTCCAAGTGTTTAAGAAAATGTCTGCCCTAAATAATATATTATTTAATCTGTTCTCCTAGTGTTTGAGATAATGTCTGCCCTAAATAATATATTTTCTATTCTGAATTTTTATTGAGTATTGGAATCAATGTGTATGATTGTTCTGTCATATTTGTCATTGCTTGAGCTTATACGTTTGAATATGTGATGTGATATATGATATTTTTGTATGTTTAACTTATAATTTTGGAATCTAAGTACTTTAGAGTTGTTTATGAAAAGAAGAAATAATGAAATTTGCAATACTATTGCAAAAGATGTTCTCCAAGAGCTCAAGGATTCAGAGAAGAATTTTTGTATGTTTAACTTAGGATTTTGGAATCTAAGTACTTTTTCCAAAGAGTTGTTTATGAAAAAAAGAAATAATGAAATTAGAAATACTATTGCAAAAGATGTTCTCCAAGAGCTCAAGGATTCAGAGAAGAAGCTTTGCTCAATGGAGCAAGCTGGAACGACTATAATTGGCCTTTACTCAACCAATCAAGTTATTGAGAGGGATGTGATAATGGGTATTAGTGAAAGAATTGATTAAGGAAAGATGGCAGGTCTAAAAGATCTAATTGAAAGCATAATAGAGTGTACTTCTGGGGGATCCATGGGAAAACAACTAACATATATGTGGAGACTCTACTAGGGTCTAAAGCATTGCGCCGAGGTCCTAAACTGCTACGCTATCCCGCTATAGCGCATCGACAACCTAGATTTATAGATATTTTAAATTTATTTAATTATTAGCAAGTTAACATTTATATAAATTATATTATAAAGATACTTTGTAACATTTTAAATAAATAAAAATGTTTAAAGTTTCTTTAAGAAAAATAAAAACGCGTATATATAGAGAGATAATTGTTAGAACAAGAATTGTTCTGATCAATAATCTTAGTTTTGATGATAACAATGTATATGAATTTTGCTCAAGATAATGTGGTACTCTAATCCTATGCAATTTCCTTTTCAGGAAATATATAAAGAGTATGCACAAATCAGCGCTAAGAAGCTTTGACTCAGAAGGTTCAGTATGCAACTTCAGCACATGGTCTGGCAAGACATCAGAAGATGGTCAAGCAGAATCAGAACATGGTCTATTAGAAGCATCAGAAGAACTTGAGGTCAGAAGCAGAAGCACTGAAGTCATGGAATCACGCTCAGAAGCATATCAAGATCAGAAGATGCTCTGCACCAAGCTGTTTGTACTCTGATGATATTCAACGTAGTATTTACAAAGAACAAATCAGAATCAAGTACTATATGGCAAGCTACGCTGACTGACAAAAGGAACGTTAGAAGCTATTAGCTGCAATGTCAGTAGTCACAGCAAATGCAAGGCTCGAGGTAGTTGACAAAAGAGTGAAACATTAAATGCAATGCTGTACGGAATACGCAAAGCATTAAATACTCCCAGCGGTTATCTTCTCAATACGCCTATAAATATGAAGTTCTGATGAGAAGCAAGGTTACGAATTTTGGACGCACTTTGAACGAATTCTGAACTATCTCTGATACTATCTTGCTGTTCACTTCAAAAGCTATCAAACTTCATCTTCAACCTCACTACATTACTGTTGTAATACTTTAGTGAGTCTAAGCTTAAATCTGTAAGAGAAATATCACAGTTTGTGATCATCGCTTTTAAGAAGCAATTGTAATACTCTTAGAATTTGTTTACATTAAATTGTAAAGGACTAGAGTGATCGGGTTGTGATCAGTATACTCTAGAGAAGTCTTAGAAGGTCTCTAAGCATTTGTTCCTAGAGTGATCAGGTTGTGATCAGGATACTCTAGAAGACTTAGTCGTGGGCTAAGTGGAAAACCATTGTAATTTGTTGCGATTAGTGGATTAAATCCTCAGGTGAGGTAAATCACTCAGTGGGGGTGGACTGGAGTAGTTTAGTTAACAATGAACCATGATAAAAATAACTGTGCAAATTGTTTTTATCGTTCAAGTTTTTAGACTACCCTTATTCAAACCCCCCCCCCTTTCTAAGTGTTTTTCTATCCTTCAATAATAACAAATGAAAAACCAATTTTCACTTTTTTCAAAACAGATTTTCACTTTTTTCAAAACAGAAGCGCGCAAAATTACCAATTCACTGTTCCTTCGCATAAATAGATTAGATGGAAGAGGACCAGTCAACATGAAGCAACTACTAATCACTGAAAGTCAAGGTCTTTTTTACCTTTTGCTAATGTTAATGCTTTAATTCTTTTATACGATCTACATGATTTCTAATTCCGATCTCCAAGTGTTTTTATGATTTCTAATTCCGATCTCCAAGTGTTTGAGATGATGTAAACCCTAAATCTTAAATAAATTTTTTTAAAAGTTTCTTTAAGAAAAAGAAAAACGCGTATATATACAGAGATAATAACAAGTGAAAAACATATTTTTACTTTTTTATAAAACATAATTTCACTTTTTTCAAAACAGAAGCGCGCAAAATGACCTATTCATTGCTCCTTCTCAGAAAGGACGAGATAGAGGAGAACCAGTCAACATGAAGCAATTGCTGATCACAGAAAGTCAAGGTCTCTTTTAAGTTTTCCTGATGTTAATGCTTTAGTGCTTTTATATCTACATGATTTATAATTCCGATCTCCAAGTGTTTTTATGATTTCTAATTCCGATCTCCAAGTGTTTGAGATAATGTAAACCCTAAATAAAAATGTTTAAAACTTTCTTTAAGAAAAACAAAAACGCGTATATATAGAGAGATAAAAATAAGTGAAAAACAAATTTTCATTTTTTTCAAAACAGATTTTCAATTTTTTTAAAACAGAAGCGCGCAAAATGACCAATTCACTGTTCCTTCGCATAAATAGATTAGATGGAGGAGGACCAGTCAACATGTAGCAACTACTAATCACTAAAAGTCAATGTCTTTTTAACTTTTGCTAATGTTAATGCTTTAATTATTTTATACGATTTATATGATTTATAGTTTTGATCTCCAAGTGTTTTTATGATTTCTAATTCCGATCTCCAAGTGTTTGAGATGATGTAAACCCTAAATAAAAATGTTTAAAAGTTTCTTTAAGAAAAAGAAAAACACGTATATATAGAGAGATAATAACAAGTGAAAAACATATTTTTACTTTTTTCAAAATAGATTTTCACTTTTTTCAAAAGAGAAGCGCGCAAAATGACCGATTAATTGCTCATTCGCAGAATGGACGAGATAGAGGAGGACCAAATAACCTGAAGCAACCGCTGATCACGGAAATTCAAGGTCTTTTTTAAGTTTTGCTGATGTTAATGCTTTAATGCTTTTATACGATCTACATGATTTCTAATTCCGATCTCCAAGTGTTTTTATGATTTCTAATTCCAATCTCCAAGTGTTTGAGATAATGTAAACCCTAAATAAAAATGTTTAAAAGTTTCTTTAAGAAAAATAAAAAAGTGTATATATAGAGAGATAAAAACAAGTGAAAAACATATTTTCACTTTTTTCGAAACATATTTTCACTTTTTTTCAAAACACAAGCGCGGAAAATGACCAATTCATCGTTCCTTCGGAGAAATGGGGGAGATAGAGGAGGACCAATCAATATGAAACAATTGCTAATCACAGAACGTCAAGTTCTTTTTTAGCTTTTGCTTATGTTATTGATTTAACCCTTTTATACGATTTACATTTTATACGATCTACATGATTTCTAATTTCCGATCTCAAGTTTTGCATGATTTCTAATTCCGATCTCCAAGTGTTTGAGATAATGTCTGCCCTAAATAATATATTTTCTAATCTGTTCTCTTAGTGTTTGAGATAATGTCTTCCCTAAATAATATATTTTCTATTCTGAATTTTTATTGAGTATTGGAATCAATGTGTATGATTGTTCTGTTATATTTGTCATTGCTTGAGCTTATGCATTTGAATATGTGATGTGATGCATGATATTTTTGTATGTTTAACTTAGGATTTTGGAATCTTAGTATTTTTCCAAAGAGTTGTTTATGAAAATAAGAAACTATGAAATTAGCAATACTATTGTAAGAGATGTTCTCTAGAGCTCAAGGAATCCGAGAAGAAGATTTGCTCGATAGAGCAAGATGGAACGTCTCTAATTGGCCTTTACTCAACCAATCAAGTTGTTGAGAGGGATGTGATAATGAGTATTAGTGAAAGAATTGATTATGGACGGATGGCAGGTCTAAGAGATCTTATTGAAAGCATAATAGAATGTACTTCTGGGGGATTCATGGGAAAACAACTAACATTTATGTGGTGAATGTACAAGGGTCTAAAGCGTTGTGTCGAGGTCCTAAAATGCTACCTTATCTCGCTATAGCGCATCGACAACCTTGATTTATAGATATTTTAAATTTATTTTATTATTAGAAAGTAAACATTTTGATAAATTATATTATAAAGATACTTTGTAACATTTTAGAATAAATAAAAACGTTTAAAAGTTTCCTTAAGAAAAAGAAAAACGCGTATATATAGAGATAATAACAGTGAAACAAATCTATATATTTCTATTTTTTCAAAACAGATTTTCACTTTTTTCAAAACATAAGCGCGCAAAATGACAAATTCATTGTTCCTTCGCATAAATAGAGGAGATGGAGGAGGACCAGTCAACATGAAGCAACTGCTGATCACAGAAAGTCAAGGTCTTTTTTACCTTTTGCTGATGTTAATGCTTTAATATTTTTATACGATCTACATGATTTCTAATTCTGAGCTCCAAGTGTTTTTAAGATTTCTAATTCTGATCTCCATGTGTTTGAGATAATGTAAACCCTAAATAAAAATGTTTAAACGTTTCTTTAAGAAAAAGAAAAACGCGTATATATAGAGTGATAATAAAAAGTGAAAAACATATTTTCACTTTTTTCAAAACAGAAGCGCGCAAAATGACCAATTCATTGTTCCTCTGCTAAAATGGAAGAGATGGAGGAGGACCTGTCAACATGAAGCAAATGCTAGTCATTGAACGTCAAGTTCTTTTTTACATTTTACCGATGTTAATGTTTTAACGCTTTTATACGATCTACATTTTATACAATCTACATGATTTCTAATTCCGATCTCAAGTGTTTGCATGATTTCTAATTCCGATCTCCAAGTGTTTGAGATAATGTCCACCCTAAATAATATATTTTCTAATCTTATCTCTAAGTGTTTGAGATAATGTCTGCCCTAAATAATATATTTTCTATTTTAAATTTTTATTGAGTATTGGAATCAATGTGTATGATTGTTCTGCCAAATTTTTCATTGCTTGAGATAATGCGTTTGAATATATGATGTGATGCATGATATTTTTGTATGTTTCACTTAGGATTTTGGAATCTAAGTACTTTTTCCAAAGAGTTGTTTATGAAAATAAGAAACAGTGAAATCAACAATACTATTGCAAAAGATGTTTTCCAAGTGCTCAAGGATTCTGAAAAGAAGAATTGCTCGATGGATTTCTAATTCATTTTATGATTTCTCCATTTACATTTTGCTGATGTTAATGCTTTTATACGATTTACATTTTATACAATCTCCATTTTATACGATCTACATGATTTCTAATTCCAATCTCCATGTGTTTTTATGATTTCTAATTCCGATCTCCAACTGTTTGAGGTAATGTCCTCCCTAAATAATATATTTTCTAATATGATCTCCAAGTGTTAAAGATAATGTGTGCCCTAAATAATATATTTGCTATACAGATTTTTTATTGAGTATTGGAATCAATGTGTATGACAGTTGTGTCAAATTTGTCATTGCTTAAGCTTATGCGTTTGAATATGTGATGTGATGCATGATATTTTTGTATGTTTAACTTAGTATTTTAGAATCTAAGTATTTCTTCCTCAGAATTGTTTATGAAAATAAAAAACAATGAAATTAGCAATACTATTGCAAAAGATGTTCTCCAAGAGCTCAAGGATTCAGAGAAGAAGATTTACTAGATGGAGCAAGCTGGAACGAATCTAATTGGCCTTAACTCATCCAATCAAGTTATTGATAGGGATGTGATAATGGGTATTAAAGACAAAGTTGATTATGGACGGATGGCAGGTCTAAAAGATCTTATTGAAAGCATAATAGAGTGTACTCATGTGGGATTCATGGGAAAACAATTAACATTTCTGTGGAGACAGTACAAGGGTATAAACTTTTGTCACAGACAGAATTTTCATGAGAAGTCCAGTCACTTTCCACCGAGTAGCATGATCTATATGATTGATCGTTTATGCTTTTTAAGTGTTATCTGGAAGCAAGATCATAATCAACACATTTACTGTACGAAATCTGTGTTAGTTGAGTGGGTTTTATCTGAGACACGCAAATCCCACAAAATCTATGTAGTTACATCCTCTACTACGGTATTGATTCCGGTTTTGAATACAATAGATACTTTTTGGTAGACCTAATCAAGTCATATCCTCTATGATACAAAATGTGATTCAAAGAGAGAGTGTTATGCATCCATGGTACATAAAACTATGGATCTAGATATTATAAACTGGATGTTCTTCCAAATTAGTTTTCTAAACCTGAACAAACAGGCAGCAGATGATGAAGATGTAATAGAGGTCTTGGGATTGGAAAGGGACGAGATAAATTGGATATCTTAAAAGCATGTTAATAGGCTGAGAGATGGGTTTAAGAACAAAACAAGCCTTCAGAATTGGGTGAATCTTTTGTCAGAGACACTTCAGGAATATGGAAATCAATTGGTGATTATTGAGCTTAATTAGAAATGTGAGAGAAAAATAGCAATACCAAAGAATTCCATTTTCGTGAATTATTATAGTTGGCAGGAGCAAGACTGTGTTCTGGAAAAATTATTTCAAGAGGAAGATGGCAAGAAAACAGAAGGAAAAAGAAATTATTCCAAGAGGAAGATGGAGAGAAAACAGAAGGAAAAAAGAAAGCAATAAGTTAAGTTTTGTTCTCACTCTTTAAGCTTTTAAACATGAGTGTTGAGTTATGTTCTTGATCAAAGCTTTTAAGCAAGATCAAGTATTGTTCTTAGTTAGGGTGCTTAACAAATTTCTTGATTGGAAAGTGTGATCTTTCTATTTTGGTTTCTCTTGGTCATATGGTGTGTGACTATTTTACCATTGCGGTGATTGGAAGTGGGATGGGGATTTCTCATGTCTAGATGTCGACTTCTAGACATAAGTAGCGATGGGTAGTGATTATGCGAGAAGTTGTAAATTGGGGTGTTTAGTTTTGAACTAGTACTGTTGTAACATTTTAAAATAAATAAAAATGTTTAAAGTTTCTTTAAGAAAAATAAAAACGCGTATATATTGAGAGATAATAACAAATGAAAAACAAATTTTCACTTTTTTCAAAACAGATTTTCACTTTTTTCAAAACAGAAGCGTTCAAAATTACCAATTCACTGTTCCTTCGCATAAATAGATTAGATGGAGGAGGACCAGTCAACATGAAGCAACTACTAATAATTGAAAGTCAAGGTCTTTTTTACCTTTTGCTAATGTTAATGCTTTAATTCTGTTATACGATCTACATAATTTCCAATTCCGATCTCCAAGTGTTTTTATCATTTCTAATTCCGATCTCAGGTGTTTGAGATGATGTAAACCCTAAAACGTAAATAAAAATGTTTAAAATTTCTTTAAGAAAAATAAAATGCGTATATATACAGAGATAATAACAAGTGAAAAACATATTTTTACTTTTTTCAAAATAGAATTTCACTTTTTTCAAAACAGAAGCGCGCAAAATGACTTATTCATTGCTCCTTCGCAGAATGGACGAGATAGAGGAGGACCAGTCAACATGAAGCAACTTCTGATCACAGAAAGTCAAGGTCTCTTTTAAGTTTTGCTGATGTTAATGCTCTAGTGCTTTTATACGGTCTACATTTTATAGATCTACATGATTTCTAATTCCGATCTAAAGTGTTTGCACGATTTCTAATTCCGATCTCCAAGTGTTTAAGAAAATGTCTGCCCTAAATAATATATTATTTAATCTGTTCTCCTAGTGTTTGAGATAATGTCTGCCCTAAATAATATATTTTCTATTCTGAATTTTTATTGAGTATTGGAATCAATGTGTATGATTGTTCTGTCATATTTGTCATTGCTTGAGCTTATGCGTTTGAATATGTGATGTGATGTATGATATTTTTGTATGTTTAACTTATAATTTTGGAATCTAAGTACTTTAGAGTTGTTTATGAAAAGAAGAAATAATGAAATTTGCAATACTATTGCAAAAGATGTTCTCCAAGAGCTCAAGGATTCAGAGAAGAATTTTTGTATGTTTAACTTAGGATTTTGGAATCTAAGTACTTTTTCCAAAGAGTTGTTTATGAAAAAAAGAAATAATGAAATTAGAAATACTATTGCAAAAGATGTTCTCCAAGAGCTCAAGGATTCAGAGAAGAAGCTTTGCTCAATGGAGCAAGCTGGAACGACTCTAATTGGCCTTTACTCAACCAATCAAGTTATTGAGAGGGATGTGATAACGGGTATTAGTGAAAGAATTGATTAAGGAAAGATGGCAGGTCTAAAAGATCTAATTGAAAGCATAATAGAGTGTATTTCTGGGGGATCCATGGGAAAACAACTAACATATATGTGGAGACTCTACTAGGGTCTAAAGCGTTGCGCCGAGGTCCTAAACTGCTACGCTATCCCGCTATAGCGCATCGACAACCTAGATTTATAGATATTTTAAATTTATTTAATTATTAGCAAGTTAACATTTATATAAATAATATTATAAAGATACTTTGTAACATTTTAAATAAATAAAAATGTTTAAAGTTTCTTTAAGAAAAATAAAGACGCGTATATATAGAGAGATAATAACAAATGAAAAACAAATTTTCACTTTTTTCAAAACAGATTTTCACTTTTTTCAAAACAGAAGCGCGCAAAATTACCAATTCACTGTTCCTTCGCATAAATAGATTAGATGGAAGAGGACCAGTCAACATGAAGCAACTACTAATCACCGAAAGTCAAGGTCTTTTTTACCTTTTGCTAATGTTAATGCTTTAATTCTTTTATACGATCTACATGATTTCTAACTCCGATCTCCAAGTGTTTTTATGATTTTTAATTCCGATCTCCAAGTGTTTGAGATGATGTAAACCCTAAATCCTAAATAAATTTTTTTAAAAGTTTCTTTAAGAAAAAGAAAAACGCGTATATATACAGAGATAATAACAAGTGAAAAACATATTTTTACTTTTTTATAAAACAGAATTTCACTTTTTTCAAAACAGAAGCGCGCAAAATGACCTATTCATTGCTCCTTCGCAGAAAGGACGAGATAGAGGAGAACCAGTCAACATGAAGCAATTGCTGATCACAGAAAGTCAAGGTCTCTTTTAAGTTTTCCTGATGTTAATGCTTTAGTGCTTTTATATCTACATGATTTCTAATTCCGATCTCCAAGTGTTTTTATGATTTCTAATTCCGATCTCCAAGTGTTTGATATAATGTAAACCCTAAATAAAAATGTTTAAAACTTTCTTTAAGAAAAACAAAAACGCGTATATATAGAGAGATAAAAATAAGTGAAAAACAATTTTTCATTTTTTTCAAAACAGATTTTCAATTTTTTTTAAAACAGAAGCGCGCAAAATGACCAATTCACTATTCCTTTGCATAAATAGATTAGATGGAGGAGGACCAGTCAACATGTAGCAACTACTAATCACTAAAAGTCAAGGTCTTTTTAACTTTTTCTAATGTTAATGGTTTAATTATTTTATACGATTTATATGATTTCTAGTTTTGATCTCCAAGTGTTTTTATGATTTCTAATTCCGATCTCCAAGTGTTTGAGATGATGTAAACCCTAAATAAAAATGTTTAAAAGTTTCTTTAAGAAAAAGAGAAACACGTATATATAGAGAGATAATAACAAGTGAAAAACATATTTTTACTTTTTTCAAAATAGATTTTCACTTTTTTCAAAAGAGAAGCGCGCAAAATGACCTATTAATTGCTCCTTCGCAGAATGGACGAGATAGAGGAGGACCAAATAACCTGAAGCAACCGCTGATCACAGAAATTCAAGGTCTTTTTTAAGTTTTGCTGATGTTAATGCTTTAATGCTTTTATACGATCTACATGATTTCTAATTCCGATCTCCAAGAGTTTTTATGATTTCTAATTCCAATCTCCAAGTGTTTGAAATAATGTAAACCCTAAATAAAAATGTTTAAAAGTTTCTTGAAGAAAAATAAAAAAGCGTATATATAGAGAGATAAAAACAAGTGAAAAACATATTTTCACTTTTTTCGAAACAGATTTTCACTTTTTTTCAAAACAGAAGCGCGGAAAACGACCAATTCATTGTTCCTTCGGAGAAATGGGGGAGATGGAGGAGGACCAATCAATATGAAACAATTGCTAATCACAGAACATCAAGTTCTTTTTTAGCTATTGCTTATGTTATTGATTTAACCCTTTTATACGATTTACATTTTATACGATCTACATGATTTCTAATTTCCGATCTCAAGTTTTGCATGATTTCTAATTCCGATCTCCAAGTGTTTGAGATAATGTCTGCCTTAAATAATATATTTTCTAATCTGTTCTCTTAGTGTTTGAGATAATGTCTTCCCTAAATAATATATTTTCTATTCTGAATTTTTATTGAGTATTGGAATCAATGTGTATGATTGTTCTGTCATATTTGTCATTGCTTGAGCTTATGCATTTGAATATGTGATGTGATGCATGATATTTTTGTATGTTTAACTTAGGATTTTGGAATCTTAGTACTTTTTCCAAAGAGTTGTTTATGAAAATAAGAAACTATGAAATTAGCAATACTATTGTAAAAGATGTTCTCTAGAGCTCAAGGAATCAGAGAAGAAGATTTGCTCGATAGAGCAAGACGGAACGTCTCTAATTGGCCTTTACTCAACCAATCAAGTTGTTGAGAGGGATGTGATAATGAGTATTAGTGAAAGAATTGATTATGGACGGATGGCAGGTCTAAGAGATCTTATTGAAAGCATAATAGAATGTACTTCTGGGGGATTCATGGGAAAACAGCTAACATTTATGTGGTGAATGTACAAGGGTCTAAAGCGTTGTGTCGAGGTCCTAAAATGCTACCTTATCTCTCTATAGCGCATCGACAACCTTGATTTATAGATATTATAAATTTATATTATTATTAGAAAGTAAACATTTTGATAAATTATATTATAAAGATACTTTGTAACATTTTAGAATAAATAAAAATGTTTAAAAGTTTCCTTAAGAAAAAGAAAAACGCGTATATATAGAGATAATAACAGTGAAACAAATATATATATTTCTATTTTTTCAAAACAGATTTTCACTTTTTTCAAAACATAAGCGCGCAAAATGACCAATTCTTTGTTCCTTCGCATAAATAGAGGAGATGGAGGAGGACCAGTCAACATGAAGCAACTGCTGATCACAGAAAGTCAAGGTCTTTTTTACCTTTTGCTGATGTTAATGCTTTAATATTTTTATACGATCTACATGATTTCTAATTCTGATCTCCAAGTGTTTTTAAGATTTCTAATTCTGATCTCCATGTGTTTGAGATAATGTAAACCCTAAATAAAAATGTTTAAACGTTTCTTTAAGAAAAAGAAAAACGCGTATATATAGAGTGATAATAAAAAGTGAAAAATATATTTTCACTTTTTTCAAAACAGAAGCGCGCAAAATGACCAATTCATTGTTCCTTTGCTAAAATGGAAGAGATGGAGGAGGACATGTCAACATGAAGCAAATGCTAATCATTGAACGTCAAGTTCTTTTTTACATTTTACCGATGTTAATGTTTTAACGCTTTTATACGATCTACATTTTATACAATCTACATGACTTCTAATTCCGATCTCAAGTGTTTGCATGATTTCTAATTTCGATCTCCAAGTGTTTGAGATAATGTCCACCCTAAATAATATATTTTCTAATCTTATCTCTAAGTGTTTGAGATAATGTCTGCCCTAAATAATATATTTTCTATTTTAAATTTTTATTGAGTATTGGAATCAATGTGTATGATTGTTCTGCCAAATTTTTCATTGCTTGAGATAATGCGTTTGAATATATGATGTGATGCATGATATTTTTGTATGTTTCACTTAGGATTTTGGAATCTAAGTACTTTTTCCAAAGAGTTGTTTATGAAAATAAGAAACAGTGAAATCAACAATACTATTGCAAAAGATGTTTTCCAAGTGCTCAAGGATTCTGAAAAGAAGAATTGCTCGATGGTTTTCTAATTCATTTTATGATTTCTCCATTTACATTTTGCTGATGTTAATGCTTTTATACGATTTACATTTTATACAATCTCCATTTTATACGATCTACATGATTTCTAATTCCAATCTCCATGTGTTTTTATGATTTCTAATTCCGATCTCCAACTGTTTGAGGTAATGTCCTCCCTAAATAATATATTTTCTAATATGATCTCCAAGTGTTAAAGATAATGTGTGCCCTAAATAATATATTTGCTATACTGATTTTTTATTGAGTATTGGAATCAATGTGTATGATAGTTGTGTCAAATTTGTCATTGCTTAAGCTTATGCGTTTGAATATGTGATGTGATGCATGATATTTTTGTATGTTTAACTTAGTATTTTAGAATCTAAGTATTTTTTCCTCAGAATTGTTTATGAAAAGAAAAAACAATGAAATTAGCAATACTATTGCAAAAGATGTTCTCCAAGAGCTCAAGGATTCAGAGAAGAAGATTTACTAGATGGAGCAAGCTAGAACGAATCTACTTGGCCTTAACTCAGCCAATCAAGTTATTGATAGGGATGTGATAATGGGTATTAAAGACAAAATTGATTATGGACGGATGGCAGGTCTAAAAGATCTTATTGAAAGCATAATAGAGTGTACTCATGTGGGATTCATGGGAAAACAGTTAACATTTCTGTGGAGACAGTACAAGGGTATATACTTTTGTCACAGACAGAATTTTCATGAGAAGTCCAGTCACTTTCCACCGAGTAGCATGATCTATATGATTGATCGTTTATGCTTTTTAAGTGTCATCTGGAAGCAAGATCATAATCAACACATTTACTGTACGAAATTTGTGTTAGTTGAGTGGGTTTTATCTGAGACACGCAAATCCCACCAAAAACTATGTAGTTACATCCTCTACCACGGTATTGATTCCGGTTTTGAATGCAATAGATACTTTTTTGGTAGACCTAATCAATTCATATTCCTCTATGATACAAAATGTGATTCAAAGAGAGAGTGTTATGCATCCATGGTACATAAAACTGTGGATCTAGATATTATAAACTGGATGTTCTTCCAAATTAGTTTGTTAAACCTGAACAAACAGGCAGCAGATGATGAAGATGTAATAGAGGTCTTGGGATTGGAAAGGGACGAGATAAATTGGATATCGTAAATGCTTGTTAAAAGGCTGAGAGATGGGTTTAAGAGCAAAACAAGCCTTCAGAATTGGGTGAATCTTTTGTCAGAGACACTTCAGGAATATGGAAATCAATTGGTGATTATTGAGCTTAATTAGAAATGTGAGAGAAAAATAGCAATACCAAAGAATTCCATTTTTGTGAATTATTATAGTTGGCAGGAGCAAGACCGTGTTCTGGAAAAATTATTTCTAGAGGAAGATGGCAAGAAAACAGAAGGAAAAGAAATTATTCCAAGAGGAAGATGGAGAGAAAACAGAAGGAAAAAAGAAAGCAATAAGTTAAGTTTTGTTCTCACTCTTTAAGCTTTTAAACATGAGTGTTGAGTTATGTTCTTGATCAAAGCTTTTAAGCAAGATCAAGTATTGTTCTTAGTTAGGGTGCTTAACTAATTTCTTGATTGGAAAGTGTGATCTTTCTATTTTGGTTTCTCTTGGTCATATGGTGTGTGACTATTTTATCATTGCGGTGATTGGAAGTGGGATGGGGATTTCTCATGTCTAGATGTCGACTTTTAGGCATAAGTAGCGATGGGTAGTGATTAGGCGAGAAGTTGTAAATTGGGGTGTTTAGTTTTGAACTAATACTGTTGTAACATTTTAAAATAAACAAAAATGTTTAAAGTTTCTTTAAGAAAAATAAAAACGCGTATATATAGAGAGATAATAACAAATGAAAAACAAATCTTCACTTTTTTCAAAACAGATTTTCACTTTTTCAAAACAGAAGCGCGCAAAATTACCTATTCACTGTTCCTTCGCATAAATAGATTATATGGAAGAGGACCAGTCAACATGAAGCAACTACTAATCACTAAAAGTCAAGGTCTTTTTTACCTTTTGCTAATGTTAATGCTTTAATTCTTTTATAATATCTACATGATTTCTAATTTCGATCTCCAAGTCTTTTTATGATTTCTAATTCCGATCTCCAAGTGTTTGAGATTATGTATACCCTAAACCCTAAATAAAAATAATTAAAAGTTTCTTTAAGAAAAAGAAAAACGCGTATATATATACAGAGATGATAACAAGTGAAAAACATATTTTTACTTTTTTTCAAAACAGAATTTCACTTTTTTCAAAACAGAAGCGCGCAAAATGACCTATTCATTGCTCCTTCCCAGAATGGACGAGATAGAGGAGGATCAGTCAACATGAAGCAACTACTGATCACAGAAAGTCAAGATCTCTTTTAAGTTTTCCTGATGTTAATGCTTTAGTGCTTTTATACGATCTACATGATTTCTAATTCCGATCTCCAAGTGTTTTTATGATTTCTAATTCCGATCTCCAAGTGTTTGAGATAATGTAAACCCTAAATAAAAATGTTTAAAAGTTTCTTTAAGAAAAACAAAAACGCGTATATATAGAGATAAAAATAAGTGAAAAACATATTTTCATTTTTTTCAAAACAGATTTTCACTTTTTTCAAATTAGAAGCGCGCAAAATGACCAATTCACTGTTCCTTCGCATAAATAGATTAGATGGAGGAGGACCAGTCAACATGAAGCAACTACTAATCACTAAAAGTCAAGGTCTTTATAACTTTTGCTAATGTTAATGCTTTAATTATTTTATACGATCTACATGATTTCTAATTTCGATCTCCAAGTGTTTTTATGATTTCTAATTCCGATCTCCAAGTGTTTGAGATGATGTAAACCCTAAATAAAATGTTTAAAAGTTTCTTTAAGAAAAAGAAAACCGCGTATATATAGAGAGATAATAACAAGTGAAAAACATATTTTTACTTTTTTCAAAATAGATTTTCACTTTTTTCAAAAGAGAAGCGCGCAAAATGACCTATTAATTGCTCCTTCGCAGAATGGACGAGATAGAGGAGGACCAAATAACCTGAAGCAACTGCTGATCGCAGAAAGTCAAGGTCTTTTTTAAGTTTTGTTGATGTTAATGCTTTAATGCTTTTATACGATCTACATGATTTCTAATTCCGATCTCCAAGTGTTTTTATGATTTCTAATTCCGATCTCCAAGAGTTTGGGATGATGTAAACCCTAAATAAAAATGTTTAAAAGTTTATTTAAGAAAAATAAAAATGCATATATATAGAGATAAAAACAAGTGAAAAACATATTTTCACTTTTTTCAAAACAGATTTTCACTTTTTTTTCAAAACAGAAGCGCAGAAAATGTCCAATTCATTGTTCCTTCGGAGAAATGGGGGAGATGGAGGAGGATCAATCAATATGAAACAATTGCTAATCAGAGAACGTCATGTTCTTTTTTAGCTTTTGCTTATGTTATTGATTTAACCCTTTTATACGATTTTCATTTTATACGATCTACATGATTTCTAATTTCCGATCTCAAGTTTTGCATGATTTCTAATTTCGATCTCCAAGTGTTTGAGATAATGTCTGCCCTAAATAATATTTTTTCTAATCTGTTCTCTTAGTGTTTGAGATAATGTCTTCCCTAAATAATATATTTTCTATTCTGAATTTTTATTGAGTATTAGATTCAGTGTGTATGATTGTTCTGTCATATTTGTCATTGCTTGAGCTTATGCATTTAAATATGTGATGTGATGCATGATATTTTTGTATGTTTAACTTAGGATTTTGGAATCTAAGTACTTTTTCCAAAGAGTTGTTTATGAAAATAAGAAAAAATGAAATTAGCAATACTATTGTAAAAGATGTTCTCTAGAGCTCAAGGAATCAGAGAAGAAGATTTGCTCGATAGAGCAAGATGGACCGTCTCTAATTGGCCTTTACTCGACCAATCAAGTTGTTGAGAGGGATGTGATAATGAGTATTAGTGAAAGAATTGATTATGGACGGATGGCAGGTCTAAGAGATCTTATTGAAAGCATAAAAAAATGTACTTCTGGGGGATTCATGGGAAAACAGCTAACATTTATGTGGTGAATGTACAAGGGTCTAAAGCGTTGTGTCGAGGTCCTAAAATGCTACCATATCTCGCTATAGCGCATCGACAACCTTGATTTATAGATATTTTAAATTTATTTTATTATTAGAAAGTAAACATTTTGATAAATTATATTATAAAGATACTTTGTAACATTTTAGAATAAATAAAAATGTTTAAAAGTTTCCTTAAGAAAAAGAAAAACGCGTATATATAGAGATAATAATAGTGAAACAAATATAAATATATTTCTGTTTTTTCGAAACAGATTTTCACTTTTTTAAAAACAGAAGCGCGCAAAATGACTAATTCATTGTTCCTTCGCATAAATAGAGGAGATGGAGGAGGACCAGTCAACATGAAGCAACTGCTGATCACAGAAAGTCAAGGTCTTTTTTTCCTTTTGCTGATGTTAATGCTTTAATATTTTTATACGATCTACATGATTTCTAATTCTGATCTCCAAGTGTTTTTAAGATTTCTAATTCTGATCTCCATGTGTTTGAGATAATGTAAACCCTAAATAAAAATGTTTAAACGTTTCTTTAAGAAAAAGAAAAACGCGTATATATAGAGTGATAATAAAAAGTGAAAAACATATTTTCACTTTTTTCAAAACAGAAGCGCGCAAAATGACCAATTCATTGTTCCTTTGCAAAAATGGAAGAGATGGAGGAGGACCTGTCAACATGAAGCAAATGATAATCATTGAACATCAAGTTCTTTTTTACATTTTACTGATGTTAATGTTTTAACGCTTTTATACGATCTACATTTTATACAATCTACATGATTTCTAATTCCGATCTCAAGTGTTTGCATGATTTCTAATTCCGACCTCCAAGTATTTGAGATAATGTCCACCCTAAATAATATATTTTCTAATCTGATCTCTAAGTGTTTGAGATAATGTCTGCCCTAAATAATATATTTTCTCTTTTAAATTTTTATTGAGTATTGGAATCAATGTGTATGATTGTTCTGCCAAATTTTTCATTGTTTGAGATAATGCGTTTGAATATATGATGTGATGCATGATATTTTTGTATGTTTCACTTAGGATTTTGGAATCTAAGTACTTTTTCCAAAGAGTTGTTTATGAATATAAGAAACAGTGAAGTCAACAATACTATTGCAAAAGATGTTTTCCAAGAGCTCAAGGATTTTGAAAAGAAGAATTGCTCGATGGATTTCTAATTCATTTTATGATTTCTCCATTTACATTTTGCTGATGTTAATGCTTTTATACGATTTACATTTTATACAATCTCCATTCTATACGATCTACATGATTTCTAATTCCAATCTCCAAGTGTTTTTATGATTTCTAATTCCGATCTCCAACTGTTTGAGGTAATGTCCGCCCTAAATAATATATTTTCTAATATGATCTCCAAGTGTTAAAGATAATGTGTGCCCTAAATAATATATTTGCTATACTGATTTTTGATTGAGTATTGGAATCAATGTGTATGACAGTTGTGTCAAATTTGTCATTGCTTAAGCTTATGCGTTTGAATATGTGATGTGATGCATGATATTTTTGTATGTTTAACTTAGTATTTTAGAATCTAAGTATTTTTTCCTCAGAATTGTTTATGAAAAGAAGAAACAATGAAATTAGCAATACTATTGCAAAAGATGTTCTCCAAGAGCTCAAGGATTCAGAGAAGAAGATTTACTAGATGGAGCAAGCTGGAACGAATCTAATATGCCTTAACTTAACCAATCAAGTTATTGATAGGGATGTGATAATGGGTATTAAAGACAAAATTGATTATAGACGGATGGCAGGTCTTAAAGATCTTATTGAAAGCATAAAAGAGTGTAATCATGTGGGATTCATGGGAAAACAGTTAACATTTCTGTGGAGACAGTACAAGGGTATAAACTTTTGTCACAGACAGAATTTTCATGAGAAGTCCAGTCACTTTCCACCGAGTAGCATGATCTATATGATTGACCGTTTATGCTTTTTAAGTGTTATCTAGAAGCAAGATCATAATCAACACATTTACTGTACGAAATATGTGTTAGTTGAGTGGGTTTTATCTGAGACACGCAAATCCCACAAAAACTATGTAGTTACATCCTCTACCACGGTATTGATTCCGGTTTTGAATACAATAGATACTTTTTTGGTAGACCTAATCAAGTCATATTCCTCTAATGATACAAAATGTGATTCAAAGAGAGAGTGTTATGCGTCCATGGTACATAAAACTGTGGATCTAGATATTATAAACTGGATGTTCTTCCAAATTAGTTTGTTAAACCTGAACAAACAGGCAGCAGATGATGAAGATGTAATAGAGGTCTTGGGATTGGAAAGGGACGAGGTAAATTGGATATCTTAAAAGCTTGTTAATAGGTTGAGAGATGGGATTAAGAACAAAACAAGCCTTCAGAATTGGGTGAATCTTTTGTCAGAGACACTTCAGGAATATGGAAATCAATTGGTGATTATTGAGCTTAATTAGAAATGTGAGAGAAAAATAGCAATACCAAAGAATTCCATTTTCGTGGATTATTATAGTTGGCAGGAGCAAGACCGTGTTCTGGAAAAATTATTTCTAGAGGAAGATGGCAAGAAAACAGAAGGAAAAAGAAATTATTCCAAGAGGAAGATGGAGAGAAAATAGAAGGAAAAAAGAAAGCAATAAGTTAAGTTTTGTTCTCACTCTTTAAGCTTTTAAACATGAGTGTTGAGTTATGTTCCTTATCAAAGCTTTTAAGCAAGATCAAGTATTGTTCTTAGTTAGGGTGCTTAACTAATTTCTTGATTGGAAAGTGTGATCTTTCTATTTTGGTTTCTCTTGATCATATGGTATGTGACTATTTTATCATTGCGGTGATTGGAAGTGGGATGGGGATTTCTCAGGTCTAGATGTCGACTTCTAGGCATAAGTAGCGATGGGTAGTGATTAGGCGAGAAGTTGTAAATTGGGGTGTTTAGTTTTGAACTAATGCTGTTGATAGTGGACTTCCTTCCTGGCTTGATAGCCCACAGATCAGGTGTTGTTTGCACTGAATTGGGTTAACAAATCCTCTGTGTTATTTATCATTCTTTTATTTACTTTAACTATCAAATGCAGTTTGGGGAATCTTTTCAGTTTGGAGACAGATGTCGTAACATTTGTCTTGACATTGTTCTGATGTAAAGACATCACTATTAACATGTGTTATGCCTGTACCAAAATTTTGATTATGTATTTGTGATAACAAATGGGTGGATCTGAATTTCAAAATCTAGACAAACCCCCATAAAAATGTTGCTTGCATATTGCTTGTGCGTATGTTTTAACTAATGGGCGAATCTAGATTTCAATCTACAAACAAACTCTTAGAACAATATTACATGTATTCCGCTTTTGAATGGTATAAATGTAACACCCTAAACTCACACATCATTTTATCATAGAATTTAATTTAATTAAACAAGATGCAACCATTGGGGGTGTCTTGCAAAATCAAACATATCCTGCTCCGTAACACAGGTTATAACAAAACATTTAGAACCTGTCTTCACACACTTACCTTCACTCAGGGTATCATCGCATCAGAACCATTATTAAAACAAATAAACACAATATTTCAACTCAAGACATTCAGTCTCATAACTTTAACTTTCATAACATAAGTAAAAGGAGCTGTATTACTCAACTCTCAATAATTCTCGAAAGATTCAACAAATCAATTATTAACTTCGACGAAACAAAGAACGAAACTTAAAAGAAATTCAAACATAACGAAACAAGTCAAATCCTGATTTACATGATCAGAGAAAGATTGACTAATAATACGACAACTATCGAAAGTAACTCAAAGAGCTATCTTCCACTTACTTCAGCAAATGCTACTCCTGAGTATTTGCAAGATGTCCATGGTGGAAAACATTAGAGTAAAGGGGTGAGAACACACTTCCAGAATTAACGGTGATAGCAAGCGGAGGTAGAATATCACATAACATAAAATACACACCCTAATGAAATCAACATCAACATATTAAGTATTCACATCCAAAAAACACATCAACAACAAACCGTACAAATGTGACACTTATGCATATGTACTCGACACCAAATCAACATGTACGTGGTACCAAATATGAACATTCAGGTTCATCTCGCTCCCCAAACCCCTCCATAGAATCAGATTTCCTCTTGGAACCAGAGCACACCAAAACCACCACCATCACCATAGGTAATGTTTCACCGTTTCCCACTGGAACCACCTAGTCGCACTTAATCCACCACCATAGGATCGAGGCTTACCAAGAGGAACCAAAGTTCAAACAATATGATGCATGATCGACAATAGCACATGCAACAAGATACACGTACATTTTCCCCTCTGCTGATCATGCATGCCACCACCAACATATTCATCATCAACATAACATGTTTATATTTGAATATGCAACATCATTAACAACCGCATCAAAACAAAAGTTCATGCTCAATAATCATTACTATTACATGTAACCATCTTTATCACAACATTATTATAACGATATCATCATAACAACATTTACTCAATCAAATATTTTCAAGGTTATTAATCCTCATCATCGCCAACATAACATCAACAACTCATGTAATATGCATCAATTACTCATGTTATCACAACATATTTAGCCCTTTAAAGCAATTCCATTTGATAGCAATTTGCGTTAGCTTTCCAACACTTTAAACGACAACTCATTTGAACTTACGGATTAAACGTTATGGCCAAAACGATTTTACAATGAAAAATCCATAGCGTTCCCAAGCCAAAAAGCCATTTTGGGCACACCTCTGGTACCAAAATCTAGGGGGCTGCTTGGACCACCCGTAGCAGTTGCTACGACCCGTAGCAGTGCCTAGAAAACCATTTTTTCGCGCGATCTATCTTGGTTTTCAACCTTGCAACAGACCCCAAACCCTAAGTTTTGACCTCTAACAACCTTAAAATGGAACATATCATATGGTACATGAATCAAGGAAAATAAACACATTCTAACATCAAAATTAACACATAAAATCTATCAATCCCTCAAAATCAAGTATGCCTTAAAACCTTCAAAATCCTCATCAATGGTGGAAAACATATCAACAACCAAAAACAGAATTGTCCCACATATAGGCGCACGAAATTCATCACAAAATCATCATACAACAACAATCATGGTTTCAAAATTCAAAATTTAAAATTAGAACACTCAATCATAAGGAGGTTAAGGTCCCTCCATCTACCCCTCATGCTTTAACACTCATTAGAGAAACGCATCTCCCCTTTTACCTTGTTTTTCCTAGCAAACAAGCAAATTCTCCCCTTGGAGTTCTTCTTCTCCTACCTCTAACCAACCTTGTCTCTCTTGCCTCTTTTCCTTTTTTCACTTTTTCTACGTATTGATAGAATATTCCCCACCTAGTTTGTTTTCTAATTAAATAATTAGGATAAATCTTATTAAAATTACACACTTGTCCCAAACTTACATACCTCTTAATCTTTCCTCTCCATAGCTTTTCCCATCCTTCACATTTGGCTCAATTGTTCTATTTCTTTTATTTTACTTAAATAATATAAAACATTAATTTAATTGATAAAATAATTCTAAATTATTCCATCCTCTCCTAATTATCTCTCCATGCCCCTAAATCAAGGTCACTTACCCCCACAAACCTCCAATAGGCAAATAAATAATCAAATTAAATATAATAATCCATACTAGAAACTGGGTGTTACAATAAAAAGGGGTTAATTCATATTTTAATCTCCGGACAAACTCTTAGAACAATATTACATATTTAATAAAAGGGGTGAATCTGAATTTCAAAATTCGAACATATGTTTTACTTCCATCTGGTTTGGTTCTGAGATTGAATTTATTGTGATGATGCATCCGAATTTCAATTTTTAGACGTTGTGAAAAGGTTATTTTCGAATTTACACCAAAGATGGGTGAGTAATAGTAATATTGTATTGAACAATTCCTTAATATATTTTGCTTATAAAAAGCATGCATCTCCACTATCTCAAAGTAGGGATGGCAATGGGTACTCGTGTGTACCAATATTAGTCACCCGCTACTTGCCCCATTTAGTAAATATGATATATGTACCCGCCCATACTCGTGTGGGTATCCGCCAAACGATATCCGTGGATTGAGATACCTACAGATATTAAACGAATATCCATGGATACTATTATTTAAATATTTATTTAAAAAATATATAGTTAATTAGTTTTTTATTTTATTAAAGACAAAAAATATTTTCAAATTTAACCCATAATAATAATAATAACAAAAAGAAATCATTCATTTTATTTGTTCTGTTATCAAATAAATAAATTCAACAAAATAATCATCATAATATATAATAATAATAATAATAATAATAATAATTTTATATTAAATAAATTAATATTTAAGTGATTTTGCTAATTATTAATGTATACGGATATCTGCAGGTATGGATACCATCAAATCCATATCCGTGTCCCTAAAGAAATGGATAATTAAATATCAGTTTATTTTACCCATGAATACCCATTAAGTCATCAAATCCGTACACATGACGGATTTTACCCGCGGATATCCATGGGTATGAGTTTTTTTTCCATCCCTAGCCCAAAGCATATAACATCTTTAAAATTGGAGACATTCTTAATTTGGTCAAGGATTAGCTATAAACAAGTTACACTTCATGAACTATCCAATTTTGGCAAGACCAAATCAACATACAATGGCAACTTTCTTACATGAAATATAGGTTATAGACAAGTTGATGGTTAAAAAATGTAAAGTTGGTAGCAGTGTTATTCTTCAACTTTATTTTACCTGCTGTTTTTAGGGGTGGCAAAGCGGGCGGCCCGTCCCGCCGTATGCCCGCAAAAAAAAAAAAGGCGGAGCGGGCATGCCCGCCAAATTAAAATGGGCATAAAAACCTAGCCCGCCCCGCCAAGGTGGCGGGTTGGCGGACGGCGGTCTTGCCCACCTATTTATTTATTTATTTATTTATCATTTTTTTAATAGATTATTATACTTTTTTACATTTTAATTAGATTTTTCATATAGTTTTTAGAACAATTTTTATAAAGTATCTTTTAAACAAATTTTACTTAAAAAATATTACATATATTCACAAATAAATGTATAAAATAAAATTATCAAGAGTTAGAAATACTAGAATTAACTAAAAAAGAGCAGATTTTCACGAACGGCGGGCTTTGGCGGGACGAGCTTAGACGGGCGGTGGGCCTAAAATCTCAACCCAACCCGCCATTTTTTGGCGGGTGCGCGGGCCGAGCCGGCGTGCCACATCCCGTTTTACCACCCCTAGTTGTTTTGATGTTTGTTTGTATCATTTATTCGTGTAATTGTAATTTGATTATTTGATTTATAATTTATGCACTGATTATTTATTTTAGATTGTACCATGTATTTACACTCTCATTCAATAAGACAAATTTAATTAATCAATTTAAATGTGTTTTTGTCTTGAACAAAGTAGACAAAAGTTAACATATGTGTGTCTTGAATCACAAGTTAGAAAATTTAAAATAGAGTGGTTTTTGTCATTTGAGTAAACATACAGCATATTTGAATAAAAACTTCAATTTAAAATCAAGATTTTGACTTTGTATTTCTGATTCGAATCAAGGATATCTCTGATTCGGAAAAAATACATTTGGAATTCAGTAAATAGTTTATGTATTGTTGATTCCAATCAAGGTTCTTTCTGACTCGAATCAGAAGACACTGTCATTCGAATCATGAATTTTGTTGACTCAAATCATGACGAAAAACATATTTTGAAAATTAGCCTTGATTCAAGTCAAGAAATTGCTTGACTCAAATCATAGGGGTCACGTTATAATTCGAATCAAAACATGTCATCTCTAGATTTTATCACCTTGATTTAAGTCATTCTTTTCCCTGATTCAAATCATAATTGTATGATTGAGCTCAACTAAATGTTCTTTTTCTCTCACCTTTTGCGCCGTACCTCAAACACCTATATAAATCACGTTTGTCAATTTCCTCTAAACAATATACCTACGATTCACAATACACATACTAAGAGTGAATCATTCTTACACCTTCAACAAAAACTTGTGAGTGAGTTTCTTCACGAAATTATGCAATCAAATCTATACTTTCATAAATCTTGAGAAAAATTCATGTGTGTTCTTCCATTCACAAATACTTCATTCTCCTTGTTCGACCTTGTGAAAAACCTCCTAGAGTGTTGATCTTATAAGATTCAAATTTGTTATGTGAGATTATTTAGATAGTCATCATCATCTTCAATCTTGAACCAATAAATCATTATTGTGGTACTCAACCCTAAAGATTAAGCGTGAGCAGTAGATCCAAAGTATTAAAAATCACTTTGTGTCTATAGTATATGAAGATTGACTTCCAGCAAAGAGAAAGAGAGTTATCTACTGTTCATTTAAGACTTTGGTAAAATTGTGTAAAGATTAATTGTTGCAAAACGAAATTGAAAATTTCCACCATTCTTAGATAGAACAAAAGTTTAGATGAAAAACCGATAGAACTGAGTAAAGGTTGTCGCGTAATAGAAGTTTGGAATGGAATTTTTGTGCCTACCCAAATTTTAGATAAAGATCAAGAGAAGATCTTGAAATATTGCCAATTTTAGTGATTTGTTACAACATAAGAGAAAATCAATTTAGACTTGCATTTGGCTAAGGAAATTTGTTGATTTATAGTGTTCAACGTTGTACAACACAAGAGAAAAACAATTTAGACTTGCATTTGGCTAAGGAAATTTGAAAATCAATTTAGACTAAACAATTTAGACTTGCATTTTGCTAAGGAAATTTAAAAATCAATTTAGACTTCCATTTGGCTAAGGAAATTTGTTGAACGTTATTGATCATCCATTGTACTAGAAATACTATTATATTAACTTTTCATAATAGCGAAAGACCTAACCATTTTCAATGGTGAAACCAATTATATTAATTTTTCATAATAGTGGAAGACCTAACATTTTTCAATGGTGAAATCAATAAAAGCTAAATCTAGCTCGGACAAAGACTAATGAATTTGACCGTACCTGATCAGAGTGGATCGTCAAGGTCTACAACTGTGATCTTCTGTGAATTGGAGGGTATACCTGCAAGGTACTCCGATGCTAAAGTGAGAATGTGAGCAAGGAGAGCAAGTACAAAGGTTAGGTATAAGAGTGAATAATGTTGAATACCTGGCCCTCTAATGAAAGAAGGTATTTATAGCCCTCAGTGCTGGGCCAAAAATTTCTATTTAGGCTGGATTTATTGGAGGTCCACGTGCTAGGAAACTGCCAGAATCCTACGTGGTAGGTCTGAGTCAGAAAGTGACTCATATTCTAGATGAACATAGCGTAGGATTCGGAGGGAGTTGTCTGGATCCCTCGCAAGTGAGTTTGACCATGTGTTCTTCGTGTAGCACGTGGATTGGACTCATAACAGTCATAAGAGGAGGGGTGCAAATTAGACCTGAAACACGTTTGAGCCTGCTCGACCAGGACCTGTGGATTGGGCCTGCTCGGCCCATAACAGAATTAAACTACTATAAATACTGTACATTCTCTTTAACCTTATCGCCTTTTATTTCTTGTATATATTTAACATACTTTAGATTCTCTCTAACCTTCCCTCCTTTTATTTCTCGTATATATTTTACATGCTTAGACTTTATCGTTTTTCTAAAACTTGCACACAGTTAAATTTTACTAAAATTGCACACAGTTAAATTTTATTATTTTGGTAGCAATTTCCCGTGTAAAAGTACATGTTTAAGACTAAGTTCTTAAATGATCTTCTTGACGATCAACTCTAGTGTAAAAGTACATGTGTCAGACTAAGTTCTTAAATGATTTTCTTGACGATTAACTCTAAAAAACTGTGGCAGAATCTTTATCATTTAAATAAATTTGAATTATACTTTTCGTATACGTTCAGCGATAGCTTAATTGCTACTTGATTGATTAGTAATTTCATTGTGTTCGAACTCTATTGTTATAAGATCTTTCCAATAATGTCAATTTTCTGTTGCGTCAAATGTTTTATCAAACTCTGATTTCAAAAAAGAAACATTTTCGAAAATTAATTTTTGAGAATAGTCTATTTAACCCCCTTCTAAACCATTTGACTTCTACCCTATTCTCCCCCAACAATGATAACCACAAATTGTACATAGCTTCATAACATGAAAACATTACAATAACCAGCCATTATCAGCAACAGATGGATTACACTACTGTATTAAAAGTGGCATACATAAAAATTGCATGTGCAAGTACTATCTAAAACGAAACTTTGACAAATTCCAAAATCAGCTTCCATAGCAAATATCCACATGACTAATACACTCTGACATCGATCAAACAATGTTCAACTCCTTTCTACTTAATTCCAAGAACCTAGAACACAAACCATGAGACAGTGAATTAGACCAAATACGGAGTCACATGAAGTACCTGATCGGGCACATGGTAAAACACTTAGAACTGAGTCGAAGAAATTTCTTATTTTAAGGGGTAAAAAACTGTCTTTTCACTTGAGATAATGTCGGATAAACAGAAAATGGTTTTTAACTCAGTTCTGTGCCATAAGAGTTGTAATTTACTTATTACAATCTCATTTTTATTTGAACTATAACAAATAAGTGTGGAGTAACTTGAGGTTTTAAATATCTACCTTCTTAAACAAGTGCACATTTCAGAAAGGAAAAAGAAAGGTAATTTAGAGAGACTTCAAGGACATCACACTATACTGTTTAACACACTGTTCAACATCTTCTCTCCCAAGTCGGTCCCCCATTAGATAACCCGAGACCACTCTAATAGTGGGAATAGATGGAGTTTTTACCCAATAGTGTTAAGACTTAAGAAAACTATCAAAGAATGTGTTCCCCACATTTCTCAATAGACAATGCAATCATATGAACTATCTCAATTTGATGAATACATTTCTTTTGTTCTAAAACCTATATAGCACATTAACTGTAAGCAGGAAGTATCGGTCACTTGGACATGATGAATCAATCACAAAACGCCCTTTTGAAGATACATTACTAACCTTTGTATTCTCTAATGACTTAATGCCAACAAAAGTCTCAAACCATTATCATTTTAAACAGTCTCTTTCTTGCTTACTGCTATTATGACCCTGCTCGACAAAATTTAGCGTTCCATTGAGATAGAATAGGAACCAGTGTTTGGATCTTTGACTGCTTTGAAGTTGTCAACGCTCATCCCAAAACGTCCCAAGACAGAATTGCCCATTTCTTTCAATTTTGCTGCATCAAGAAACATTCAGCTGTCTAAGCAATTGATGGTAGTGAAATCAAAATAAAATATAGTAAAATCAAAATAAAATAAATAGAGAAACTTCATTAAAAATGAATAGTATATAACGCCAAATTCTGCCAATTTATTAGTATCAGTCAGTTAATTTCATTGCAGAATTCTGCTACCTTATAATTTATCTTAACGCTATAATGTCAAGCAAATGCTTTTGTTACTTGCTTGGATGATTGAAGCTATCTGATAACCATATCATATGTAGTGACGAGCAACCCAAGCATCCACACGACAGTAGGCTGGTAGAAAACATCCATCGTTTACTAGTAGATATATAATAATGGAGCACCTACTTTGCCCCGCATCAATCTGTGTCCCTGACTACAACAACAACCAAACCTTATCTTACTAGGTGCGGTTGGTTGACTACATGGGTCAAACTACATCATATCACTATTCAAACCATTGATCTCTAACGCTATGTTTGGGAGTTTGGAGGAGAAGGGAGGGTAGGGCTTTGAAAAAATAGAAGGATTGAGTGGACAGAATTGAATGATTTTGATTTGTTTTTATTCATAACACCAAAAACCCCCTAATACGAGGGAACTCAAAATTTTTATTGAATGAGAGTTTTGGAGGGCTTACATAAATTTTCAAAATATCTTCTATGTTGTTATAGTATCCAAAAAATTAAAAATATAGTAATTATATACACTCTTTTATCATTCTATACAAAATCCTTTTTTCAAAAAATGTCAAATATTTTCCTACATTTTTTTAAAAATTCGTTTTCGGAAGCCTTCCCCTTCCCTTCCCTCCCCTCCAAACTCCCAAACATAGCCTAAGTTTCCTAATAGTTTCTCTTATAGTTCTTCATCTTCCTTTCCCTTTAGCAATAAGCCAAGAAACACACAACAAACAAGACAGGATGTTTTTCTACATTTTGAATATCAAAGATGGTTAATTCTATGGTTTACAAGTGAGATAAGTTTTGCACCGTGCACAAGTTTGTTTCCACCATTAGATCAAATGAGATTGGTGAGATTTATTGATCCAATGGTGGAAAACAAACTTGTGCATGATGGTTCAAGACTAATTTGTGCACATTCGACAAAGCCATCGAATATATTTTAGGCATCATTCCATGTTAGTTCTGCAGCAAAGAGAGAAAGAAAGAGACAGATTTGAGTACATCAATTGGGGGGTGAGAGGGATTTGAAATACTCAAATAGTATACAATATAAAGAACAGATAATGCACTCAAAACATGGTCACACACCATCCTACAAAAAATAAACAAAAATCCATATACAAACATTAAAAGGAACAAGAGATAGACAAAAATAACTTGCCTATCATTTCTTCTTTCATTTTTTCCCGTTTGACTGCAGCAAGGGGCTCTAGTCGACGGATGGCTTTCCTAGCTTGATCATTTGAGGGATCAATTTCTAAGATCTTTTTCATATCTGCAAATCACATTTTGAAAACAAAAAATAGGTGAAGTGAAACAATCTGGTGTAATATGAAAAATCTAAATGAACTGAATGCTTTTAGTGTGTGAAACACATTTAACAAACTTATACATTAAGTGCAAAAACAAACAGATAACTAGAGTACTTATTATTACACCACACACCCTTCTTATTTGAGAAATTAAACTTCCCTTTGTTATTTACAAAGGGAAATAGAGTAGGAACCTTATATATGTGGGGAATCTCAGAATTTGGGTTGGGCCTAACTCAACCCTACAAAACCGGCTTGTAGGGTGAGGATTGTCCCCACTTATAAACACAACACATGACATATCTCTAAGCAAAGCAATGTGGGACTAAATCCACCCCTTCAAAGCCAACACAATGAAGGTGTTGGAGGCTGCAATAAGGCAAGCCAAAGTGCCGCAATTAAGGAGACTAGGGGCAGACCGCAATTAAGGCAGAAAGTCCAACAAGGTACACGTGGTTCCTCAACCAAGGAAAGGTGTCAGACATAAGAACAACACTCGATGCAAATATTATTTTCCAAACAGAAGCAGTGTCGGGTGCAATTAATCCAAACCTCAGATGAGTCAGTATAATTATCCCCTGCCCTTATATAAACTTGAACTCACCAGCAATTGCCTCTTCAAAATGTTCAAGCTTTTCATGAGCTTCTCCTCTTCTTACCAAAGCTTTAACATATGCAGGATTCAGCTCCAATGCTTTTGTGCATTCTTTAATTGTATTTTCATATTTTCCCTGAGGTATATTTGACATACGTTAAAGAAAATCAAGCAATAAACTCAATCAATTACAATTACAAACATAACAAGAGAGACATAAAGGTTATATTACATGTTAGACCCTGTAGTAGCAAAATCAAGAATACAAATGATTAAATATCAACAAATATATGGTTAAAATAAAAATGTTGGAAGAAATAATGTAAAAAGTTATCTAGCTACCTTTCTTAAATATTTTTCCAAAACAAAATTCCAGATTGAAATAAGTTGTATCATGATTTTGCTCAAACTTAATAATTAGGGAACAAATGAAACACATTCGCGAGCTAACTTATTGCCTTTCCTTGAATTTAAGGGTTAACAATAAACTCAGTTACTAAATATGTTCAACTATTTATAAAGCATACTCAATTGGTTATGATTTTTCGCAATGCTCATATCTCTAAGGGTGCCTCTTTTCCCTTAAACTTGTTACAATAGAGGATTGAACCTTCCTTTTTTCTGCCCTGCTGTTGCTCATGGCTGTTTCTATGGAATAAAATGTTGTCAAATATTGGCCAAGGCAGATTGCAGGGCGGATTATTTACAACTACCATGGCCAATTTGTGCAGGATGGGGGTACCATGGCGGGAATGGAAATTAAAAATGGCATATTTTTTACTTTCCACCATCCGTAACACGTATGGAATATAATTTTCTGATAATGCAGATTTCTTTGAACCATTATTTACATTTTTTATGTCCTGGATCTTGTTGCATCTCAGTTTTTATGGTTTATACTAAGATATCTAATCCTCCCATAGCTTGTAATTTCCCCTTCTTTCCTCTAATAATATTATTATTGTATTTGTGCTGTTAATAGTTGATCTAGTTGACGTAAATGTAAAAGCAGCATATAAGTACTTGTTGCAATGTCCTCTTCTCATTAATAGTAATCAGTATAAAGGAAAAGGGTCATACCTGTTTTAAAAAGCACACGGCACGGTTTGCATAGCATATTGAGCGTATTTCCACAAATGAAGGAACGTCTAGTGCAACTTGTAAGGCATGGTCATATTGAGATAATGCCTCCTCATACTTCCCATCAACAAAGAGTTTGTTACCTTCTACTTTTGCTTCATTCGCTTCATCCAATGCTTTCTGTTACAAAAATGCATTGCACTCAATTGCTACTCTCTTCATATCATTAAGAATCATTTTTAAAATAAAACCAAAACCCAAATAAGGCAAACAAATTATTACTTGCACAAACTGTATGAATATTGGGGGAAATTGGGATTATCATTACTCTAGCTTGGGAAGATTGGGGGAAAAACACAAAATAAGTCATCGAAACCCTAAATTTTGAAACCGAACCTGTCTCAATTCATCTTCATTGATCAAAGCCTCCTCGGAGGAAATGCTTTGCTGATGAACATCTTGTTCCTGTTCTCCCTCTGTCCGCTTCGGCGTCTGCTGCGGTTGATCACTGTGCTGCAATTCTTCTCGGCTGCTAGCTCCGCCGTCATCACCGTCGCTATCGAGATCGGCCTCACTGGCGGTTTCGAAGCCGTCGGAGGCGTCGTTGCCGGCAGTAGCGTTTGATGGATTCGCGTTTGGATCGTCAGTCTTCTCCTGTTCTATCAGCACCATCTTCTCGAAGGTTCGGTGTTAGGGAGTTGTTTGGATGAAGTGATTCAGAAGAAATGTTTGATTTCTATATGAAGTTGTGCTTCCAGGTTCTTCTGAAGTAGTGATACTCTGTGTAATGCAGATTCTTCGACCAGACAAATTCAAAACGGCATCGTTTATATTTTTTATTCTAATTTTTTATTTTTTAAAAGTATATATATATATATATATATATATATATATATATATATATATATATATATATATGGGTTATTCTTACTAATAATTATTACCATTTTACCGAAAATATAAGAATTATTACCATTTTACCTCTTGCCATCTAAGTCAGTTTTGGTTTATCGCTGTTAAATTATTTTTTGAAAAACAATCTTGGTATTTTAAAATATTAATAATTTAGTCCCTAAAGTCAAAATTCGCAGGAAACTTGAGGATTTTGACTTTAGGAGCTAAATTGTTAGTATTTTGAAACGACAATGTTTTTTTTTTAAAAAAAATTTAAGGGAGTCAAACCAAAAAATGTCTATATGATAAGGGGATAAAATGGTAATAATCCAAAAATTAAATAACTGTAAAAAATATGAGTGATTTATCACGTCACGTGCGGAGCAGCCATGTTATCTAGGATTAAACTGCATGTAATTTGAATCCATGATCCAACCAACAGATCTTCGCATTCCACACATAAAGATCAGCAAGTTGTCATAACCGTTCTACTATATAAGGATGAAGTGCGCCATTTTCCAAGTACATTTTCAAATTCAAACTTCACTCGTTCATCTTACTCTTATGCTGACACGAGTGTTGGAGTGTTAATCTTGTAGGTCAACCTCTCTCTCTCACTATAATGGAAGCTCAAGTCTACTATTGCAAGCTGCAACCTCTGATTTCCAATCTTTGATTAATTTTGATTCCTTCACGGAACAGTGGTTTTGCCTGTGGAAATCGACATTTGATTCTTGTGTTTTTTACATTTGAACATTCATCCCTTGATTCATCGAACTGAAGTTTCCCCGACATAGAATTTCAGCTTTTTTGAAATAGAACCACAAATACATGTTCTTGATCTGCCCTGATCGTAGATCAACCCAGATTCTCAAATATCTGATTTACAGATCTTCTAACAATGACAGGTTTCAGAGACACTCACTCTGATGGGCTTCGTGTGGCAGTCACGTTTTCTCAAGCCGCAAGATATCCTTCGTCTCCTCCTTAAAATGGTTATAATCAAGATCTCGTTCATCCTTCCCCGTTCGTAGGTTAAAAATCAATTTAGTTTTAATTTTAGTTTTAAAATCAATTTCAATCTTTCTCTTTTCCTCCACGGTCCAAAGAAAATCTTGTTTATCTACTACTTGATCATTTATGTAATGAGTAGGGATAAATGAATCATTGACTATTGTTTCTCAAAATTCAAAATAAAGACTTTGAATGAGTATTTTAAATCTAAGTTTCCATAATTCAAACATATCACCAGTAAACGGTGGATGTGTCTTTAGGAAAGTCCTCTTGTTAAAAATAGTGTCGGCAGTCATCTTCCTCCTAAGATGATTAGTCTTTAAATAAGAGTTAGGCTCTAATGACACTTATTGAACATATGACTTCATACACAAGAGGGAGTGAATTGTGAACGTTTGAAAATCATTAGTTTAAAATAAAATCATTTTCAAACTCAAAATTTGAAAGCATTTTATCGAAAATGTTTGAGTAAGCAATGAAAATATAAAGTTAAGAAATTAAGTTGAAAAGAAGAAGACAAAGGAAGAGAGGACGACACGAGAAATTTATAAAAGGATTAGTCTAAAGAAGTGACCTACTCATCTTCTCAAAAATTGATCTTGAGAGTATCCATTATTTGCTTGAGAGCTTTTAGAAGATTAAACCTACAAACATCATTATACAAGGAAATGAAGTTTCAGGCTAACTTCTAACTAAACAACGAACTCAAGCTTAGAGCGGTTAGTCTCCAAACCAAACAACGAATATAGCTTTGAGCAATTAGTTTGTAAGCCAAATAGAGAATTTGAACTGCCCGACCTCTAACCAAGATGAATTTTAGAGTTGACTATCTTTTGAACCGAACCGGGGTTTTACACGGGTTGACCACAAATCAAACTGAGATTCTCACCGGGCTGATCTTGAAACTATTGAGCTTTTACACATGTCGAACTCAAAAACCAAGTGAGAGTTTATACCACGCTGATATTGAACCGGTAGAGGTTTTATTCGGGCTGAGCTCAAGAACCGTTGTGAAGATTCTTCACTAGTTATTCATCATGAACCCAACAACGAGCTTTTCTTCAAGGGCGAAGCTCACAAACCAAACAGAGACTTATAATAATCTAGGTAAATTTACAATAAGTCTTCACCCAAAACAAATATCACTAAACTCAAGAATGCTCTCAAAACACCATGGCTAAAATATGTGAGAGAAAAAAAGAAAGAAATGATTTAAAGAGATTGAGAGAAAGAAAAAATAAGATATTTCAGGTTTTTTGGATGATTTTAAATGGTAGATAAGCTTTCTATTTATAGGAAAAGAAATAGTGTAATTTTGGAAATAATTCATGGGTCAATTAATGGACATAATTGATTAACTAATCGATTAGGGAGTGCAAATAATCGATTACTTGTTTACAAAATGGAAGGTTTAAATAGAGAGTCGATATCAATCATTAAGAGACTGTCACAATCTATTATAGACTCATTTATCCATGACCTAATCGATTTGGGAAAGTATATAATCGACTAGACAATTGCAGTCTTTAATCAATTTAACAATTTCCTAGTCATTTGGATATGCTCCAAATTTTATTTTTGGTGATTTTAATTAAAAAAGAGAGGCTTCTAAAATACTTTGTAGTGTATATGTAATTAAGTCATACTACTTTTAGAAATGCCCTTGTGTCTTTACAATACACTTATCACTCTAATGAACATGATCAAACGAGCTTTCACACTTATTCTCTTTCACACTTTGAAGCTTCAAGTCTTGGCATTTATTTGACTTTAGCATCACACAAGAACTTTGAGTAATTAAGTCATACTACTTCTAGAAATGCCCTTGTGTCTTTACAATACACTTATCACTCTGATGAACATGATCAAACGAGCTTTCACACTTATTCTCTTTCACACTTTGAAGCTTCAAGTCTTGGCATTTATTTGACTTTAGCATCACACAAGAACTTTGAGTCTTCTTAAAGAGACTTTAGATATTTTTGTATCAGTTGCCACCATCTAAGGTAGGGGTGACAAACGGGCATGCCCGTCTCATTAAGGACCTCTCCGCAAAAGCCCGTAAAAAAATGGGTGCAAACATAGTTAATGGTGCGAGTCTAAAACCTTGACTCATCCCATAAAAAGTGAAGGCAGAGTGGGGCGGACTCGTCGGCATAACACATTTTTAGCCTAAAAATGTAAAAAATTTGCTAATGCCCGCGTCAGCAAATCAAACTCATTCTTATTAATTTTAAGTTTTTTTATGAATATGCAATTTTTAAGAAATAATTATACATTTTTTTGTAAGAAATTTTAAATAAAACTCACACCCACTAAAGTCACATTTATATATTATTCAAACATATTTAAATAATAATTTAAAATAATTTTTAATTTGTAAATATGTTAACTTGTAACTATACATTATATATTAACTTGTAAATATGTATGGATTGTAACACACTTCTAAACTCCGCGGAAAATTAACATTTAAAATCAGAGTGAAACATGAAGAAGAGCGTTACAACGCCAACAAAATAAACAAATATTCATGTCATGCCATAAAGGAACGATAAACCAAAAATTATTCAGGTAGCATGTTAACACAGCGAAATATTCTTAACATCTGAATAATCAAACATCTGGAGTCGAAGACTCATAATTCAACCATAAACCATAAACAAAACAGAAGTCTATCAGCCAATTCTAAAATAACGTTCCCGGTGTTACACGACCAGAGCATGACACAGACCCAACTGACTCTAACGAACTACTTGACGAGCTAATCCTCACCAAGTACACAAGCTACTCCTCAATCTGAAAAATAACAACAGTAAGGGTGAGTTTCATTCGCATTAACAAATGTTATAGGTGTATAAACAATACAACTTCATCCATACATTATTCACCCAAATCAATTATATTCAGATAATATAGCAACATTCGTCAATTACAGTCATTCATACCAAAATACACACAAATTATAACATTGGACAACTTCCATTCATGTTACAATTATACACAACAACCTAATGCAATGCAACTAAATGCATGTGGTACCAAACATGGGATAACCCATCTCACCGATCCACCACCATGAAGATTCGGCTACTTCTCTCACCAATTCCACACAATGGGAATTAGCTACCGTTGTCCCACCACCATAAGGGATACAGCCCACAACATGATTATGAAATGCATGCATCACATACCGCATGCTAATCATCAACATCAAACAACTGAACAATCATAATCATCAACCGATGCAATAACAATATAAACCACCACAACCAATTAAATCAAGTGTTTAAATTAAATTCGAGTCACAACTCAAACACTATTTTATTGCATAAATCACTTAATTAGCCTCACTGTGCTCGAAACGGCACATCAAACAGACTAACAGTTAAAAAGTTATACATCGTTAAACTTTTTAAAAAAAAAACCCAAACAGCATCTGCACGCGGCGCCAAGCTTGGTTCGCGGCGCGAACTGAGCGTTCCAAAAATCCTGGGCTCTCTGCCAAGCTGTTCGCGGCGCAAACACCTGTACGCGGCGCGAAACGAGAGAAAAATTACGCCTTCGCGGCGCCAACACAGGTACACGACGCGACCTTTGCGTATCACAACATCCTGGCATTCTGCCCACCTGTTCGCGGCGCCAACCCTGTGCACGCGGCGCGAACCGGTGATTTCAGAAACCCCGACCTGCAGAAAACAGCATTCTATACCTCCCAATTGCTCTCAAATCATACCAGTACGAATTTCAGAAAAATAAACCACACATACAACATAAATTGCACGTTTACACATACTTCTAATCATGTTTAACATCATTATTCAATACCAATCATCATTCACAACCTAAATTGAATCAAAGTTCTATAAACCCCAAAGCCGATATATAATCCAATTCGAAATCCTAACATACAAATTTCATTGAATCATTCATACAACCCATAATAGAGGTTAATGAGAAGAATCCCCCCTTACCTTAGCCAAATTCCTTAATTGGTTCCTCTTCCTCTTTGGTTCTCCTTCACATTCTTCAGTTCCTCTTCTCACAGCTTCTGGTTTTCACGTTCTAATTTTTCCCTTCTCTTCTTGTTTTCCTTTATTTTATGAAAAACATAAAATTAGAAATGGGCTCTTACACAATTACACCCCCACTTTACTAATTCCACCGCATGGCCCAATAACTTAACATTTCATTATTTTTCCACATAATTCAACAAAAATGTTAATTTCCCATAATTAATTTAAAACTTGATTAAATTAATTAAATAAGAATTTTTGGGATGTTACAACTCTCCCCCACTAAAGAGTTTTCGTCCTCGAAAACATACCTCAAGCAAATAGTTCCGGATAGGAATCTTTCATCTGGCTTTCTAACTCCCAGGTGACGTTTCCATCAGCTGGTCCTCCCCAAGCTACTCTGACTAAAGCTATTTCCTTGCCCCGCAATTGCTTCAGTCTTCTATCTTCAATCCTCACAGGTAACGTTTCAACCGTTAAGTTGTCTTTAACCTGCACATCATCCACTTGGATCACGTGGGACGGATCCGAAATGTATTTCCTCAATTGAGACACATGAAATACATCATGCAAGTTGGCAAGCATTGGCGGTAACGCAATACGATATGCCACTTCTCCCACTCTTTCCGAAATTTGGAATGGTCCAATAAAACGCGGAGTCAACTTCTTTGACTTCAAAGCTCGACCAATACCCGTCATAGGAGTAACCTTCATAAACACATGATCTCCCTCTTGAAACTCAAGTGTCTTCCTCCTTTTATCATAATAACTCTTTTGACGACTCTGAGAAGATTTCATCTTCTCTTGAATCATCTTAATCTTCTCCGTAGTCTATTGTACAATTTCTGGTCCAATCACAGCACTCTCACCAGCTTCGTACCAACACAATGGAGTTCTACATCTCCTACCATACAATGCCTCAAACGGAGCCATACCTATACTCGAATGAAAACTGTTGTTGTAGGTAAATTCAATCAAAGGCAGATAACTATCCCAAGCACCTCCTTTTTCTAACACACAAGCACGTAACAAGTCTTCTAACGACTGAATCGTCCTCTCAGTCTGTCCATCCGTCTGCGGATGATAAGCAGAACTTAGTCTCAGCTTAGTACCCAGAGCCTTCTGCAAACCTTCCCAGAACTTCGACGTAAATCTTGGATCTCTGTCTGACACGATACTCGAAGGAATACCATGTAGACTAACTATCTTCTCAATATACAATTGAGCTAGCTTCTCCATCGGATAATCCATTCTCACTGGTATAAAATGTGCAGACTTCGTCAATCTGTCTACCACGACCTAGTTAGCTTCACAATTCTTAACAGTTCTCGGCAAACCCGAAATAAAATACATCGATATGCTATCCCACTTCCACTCAGGAATAAACATCGGTTGCATAAACCTAGATGGCTTCTGATGCTCAACCTTTGACTTCTGACAAGTCAGACAAGAATACACAAACTCAGCAATTTCTTTCTTCATTCCAGGCCACCAAAACAGCTTTTTCAAGTCATGATACATCTTGGTAGCACCAGGATGAATACTTAATCCACTACGGTGTCCTTCTTCTAAAATATTTCTTCGGAGTTCAGCAACATCAGGAACACAAACTCTGTCTCCAAACCTCAGTATACCATTCTCGTCAACTCTGAATTCACCGCTCTTGCCTTGGTTAATCAAAGTCAACTTATCCACCAACTCTACATCAGCTTTCTGGCCCTCTCGAATTTCTTCCAAAATACCACTAGTCAGCTTCAGCATTCCCAACTTAACACTGACAGGAGTGTCTTCGCATACTAAACTCAAATCTCTGAATTGTTCAATTAAATCCAATTCTCTTACCATCAGCATAGACATATGCAAGGACTTCCTACTCAAAGCATCGGCAACCACGTTTGCTTTACCCGGATGGTAATTCAGCCCAAAATCATAATCCTTAAGGAACTCTAACCACCTTCTTTGCCTCATATTCAGTTCTTTTTTATCAAAGAGGTACTTCAGACTCTTGTGATCACTAAACACTTCAAACCTCGAACCATACAGATAATGTCTCCACAACTTCAACACAAATACCACTGCTGCCAATTCTAAGTTATGAGTCAGATAGTTTCTCTCATGCACTTTGAGTTGTCTCGACGCATAAGCGACTACCTGTTGATTCTGCATTAGTACACCTCCTAATCCCAACAACGAAGCATCACAATATACAACAAAAGATTCCGCCGGATTCGGCAAAATCAAGATCGGCGCACTAGTCAACCTCTTCTTCAACTCTTGGAATCCTTCTTCACATTTCGAATCCCAGATGAATGCTTGACCCTTCCTAGTCAACTTAGTTAACGGCAACGCTAACTTTGAAAAACCTTCAATGAATTTTCTATAGTAACCCGCAAGACCAAGGAAACTACGGATTTCGGAAACTGACTTCGGAGCTTCCCATTGAGACACTGCTTCTACTTTCGTTGGGTCAATGACAATACCATCTTTAGAAATTAAATGCCCAAGAAAGCTTACTTCACTTAGCCAGAACTCACACTTTGACAGTTTCGCATAAAGTTTCTTTTCCTTCAGTATTTCTAATACCACCCTTAGATGCTCTGCATGTTCTTCTTCACTCTTAGAATATATTAGAATATCGTCGATAAATACCACCACAAACTGATCCAGGTAAGGATGGAAGATCCTATTCATATATTCCATGAAAACTCCCGGTGCATTAGTTACTCCAAATGGCATCACTGTATATTCGTAATGGCCATACCTTGTTCTAAATGCCATTTTCTGAATATCGCCCGTCTTCACCCGAATATGATGAAATTCCGACCTCAAGTCAATTTTGCTGAACACACTCGCACCAACCAATTGATCCATCAAATCATCAATCCTCGGTAATGGATACCGATTCTTGATAGTAACTTTATTCAGCTGTCTATAATCAACACATAATCTCATAGAACCTTCTTTCTTCTTTACCAATAACACCGGCGCACCCCACGGCGACACACTAGGACGAATGAATTCTTTTTCCAGTAACTCTTCTAGCTGACTCTTCAACTCTGCTAGTTCAGATGCCGACATATGATACGGCGCCATCGACACCGGACTAGTTCCAGGAACTAACTCAATAGCAAATTCTACCTCCCTCTCTGGCGGTACTCTCTTACATCTTCTGGAAAGACTTCTGGAAATTCACATACTACCGGTAAATCACTACTCACCACTTTCTTCTTCACTTCCATGGATGCAATCAACATAAACACGGCAGCCCCGTCCTTCATTGCTTCATCCACTTGTCTAGTAGTCATTGCTAAACCCTTAACACCGACATCTTCTGGAAAAATAACCGTCTTCGTGAAACAGTTGATATGAATCCGACTAAATTGCAACCAATTCATACCCAGGATGACATCAAGTTGTTCCAACGGAAGGCACATTAAGTCCATTCCGAACTCTCTACCAAAAATATCAATTGGACAGTTCAAGCAGGCAAACGAAGTAGTCACTGAACCCGACGCAGGAGTGTCAATGATCATACTTCCATGAATATCAGATATTTCCAAGTTCAGACGTTTAGCACAATCCAACGAAATAAACGAGTGAGTTGCTCCAGTATCTATTATTGCAATTAAAGGAGTGCCATGGATAAAACACGTACCTTTAATCAATCGATCCTCTGGAGTAGTCTCTGAACCTGATAAAGCGAAAACTTTACCCCCAACTTGATTCTTCTTTGGCTTAGGACACTGTGGACTAATGTGACCTTCTTCACCACAGTTATAACAAGTCACAGTCCTTCCCTTGCAGTCAACAGCAATGTGGCCTACTTTACCACACCTGTAGCACTTCTTCTCTTCGCTTTTGCACTCGTGAACACGATGTCCAGGTTCCCCACACTTAAAGCACTTAACAGGAGCACTAGAGTCTCCCCCACTAGGCTTCTTCCAACTCCCAGCTTTATAATTACCTCTACCATATGGTTTACCACGGTCCATAGGCTTCTTCCCTTTCTTGTCAACTAACTCGCGAGAGTGAGATGACTTCAGCTTGAAGTTATCCTCTTCATAGATCCTACTACAATCCACCAAATCTGTAAACCGACGAATCCTCTGGTACCTGATTCCCTGCTTAATTTCATCGCGGAGACCATTCTCGAACTTAACACATTTCGAAAATTCGCTCGCTTCATCATTGTTATAGTGGACATAGTACTTGGCCAGCTCAACAAACTTTGAAGCATATTCCGGCACCGTCATGTTACCTTGTGTCAGCTCCAAAAACTCAACTTCTTTCCTGCCCCGAACATCCTCAGGAAAGTACCTCCTCAGGAATTCTCGCCTGAATACAGCCCAAGTGATCGCTACACCTGCAGATTCAAGTTCATCTCTACTAGCCATCCACCAATCATCAGCTTCTTCAGACAGCATGTGAGTCCCATACCTCACCTTCAGATTTTCAGCACAATCGATCACTCTGAAGATCCTTTCGATTTCCTTTAGCCACCTCTGAGCACCTTCGGGATCGTGCGTGCCCTTGAACAACGGAGGATTGTTCCTCTGAAAGCTATTCAGCTGCCTATCAGCACCAATACCAGCTCCATTGGCATTCCCTCTTAATACACCAGCAATCATGCCCAGAGCCTCAGCAATCGCGTCGTCATTTCTTCCTCCTCTTCCGGCCATTGTTCTGCTAAATATCAGACAATATTCATTAGAACAAGAAGTATCGACAGTGTAAACTTTACACTAATCGTATACGAAGGATTAACCGACACTAAGACTCTGACTCAACGACCGACTATGCTCTGATACCACTATTGTAACACCCTTCTAAACCCCGCGGAAAATTAACATTTAAAATCAGAGTGAAACATGAAGAAGAGCGTTACAACGCCAACAAAATAAACAAATATTCATGTCATGCCATAAAGGAACGATAAACCAAAAATTATTCAGGTAGCATGTTAACACAGCGGAATATTCTTAACATCTGAATAATCAAACATCTGGAGTCGAAGACTCATAATTCAACCATAAACCATAAACAAAACAGAAGTCTATCAGCCAATTCTAAAATAACGTTCCCGGTGTTACACGACCAGAGCATGACACAGACCCAACTGACTCTAACGAACTACTTGACGAGCTAATCCTCACCAAGTACACAAGCTACTCCTCAATCTGAAAAATAACAACAGTAAGGGTGAGTTTCATTCGCATTAACAAATGTTATAGGTGTATAAACAATACAACTTCATCCATACATTATTCACCCAAATCAATTATATTCAGATAATATAGCAACATTCATCAATTACAGTCATTCATACCAAAATACACACAAATTATAACATTGGACAACTTCCATTCATGTTACAATTATACACAACAACCTAATGCAATGCAACTAAATGCATGTGGTACCAAACATGGGATAACCCATCTCACCGATCCACCACCATAAAGATTCGGCTACTTCTCTCACCAATTCCACACAATGGGAATTAGCTACCGCTGTCCCACCACCATAAGGGATACAGCCCACAACATGATTATGAAATGCATGCATCACATACCGCATGCTAATCATCAACACCAAACAACTGAACAATCATAATCATCAACCGATGCAATAACAATATAAACCACCACAACCAATTAAATCAAGTGTTTAAATTAAATTCGAGTCACAACTCAAACACTATTTTATTGCATAAATCACTTAATTAGCCTCACTGTGCTCGAAACGGCACATCAAACAGACTAATAGTTAAAAAGTTATACATCGTTAAACTTTATAAAAAAAAACCCAAACAGCATCAGCACGCGGCGCCAAGCTTGGTTCGCGGCGCGAACTGAGCGTTCCAAAAATCCTTGGCTCTCTGCCAAGCTGTTCGCGGCGCAAACACCTGTACGCGGCGCGAAACGAGAGAAAAATTACGCCTTCGCGGCGCGAAAGAGGACTAATATGACTCGGTTAAATTTTATAAAAAATTAATTTTTTTAAAATTAATATAGACTCTCTAATTTTTGTGAGAGACTAAAATGATCCTTACTTTTTATATTATTATATCTAAAGTTTTAAAAACCTCACGTAACCTTTTCAAGCTCAAACCTCATGAAACCCTCGTTGTACCATCCCACTCTCAATTCATATTTGATCAATTCAAATTCCTCTTTGCATAATTCACTTATGATTTCTTCATTCATGACCTATCTTTATTCATGACCTCAAACTCTTTCACGATCTCATTCATTCCTCTTCATTCACGACCTCCTTCGTTCTTCACCATTCAGCTTCACTCTTATATTCTCGATCTTCGTTCACGACGTCAGTTCACGACTCTTTCTCTGGCTATCTTGTATTTCTTCTCCGTCACTAACACGATTGTTCTCTATGTGTGACCACATCTCCAACGATGCAACCCTTCTAAAGGTAATACCCTAAAACTAAGAGATTCATCTAGATTATGTTCTTTGTATGTTTCTTTTCTTAATTGGTCAAATTAAAATCAAAATTGATTTGGCTTTAAGTTTGTACTTCTATCTCTTGATTTTAATATTTAGAAACCACTGTCAAACTAATTGGGGAAGCCAAATCAAACCAAGTTTGTGACTATGATATCCACAAAGCAAAGATCAAACCAAGTCTGTGAAAAGTAATGGCTACATTTTAATCAGTGCAAATGACGGACTTAATCAACAACGAGTACCAATTCTTTGGTTCCTGCAATGGACTGTTCGGTTTCGTTGTTAGATCCTATATCATACCGTATCCTCAAAATACCTGGCTATGGAACCCAGCCACCAACATTATCTCACGAATTTAAGTAGATTTTCAGTGGCGCAGCTAATGGTGACTATCTCAGGTTTTCCGGGTTTTCATTTGGTTATGATAATTCAACTTATACTTATAAGTTTGTGTATTTCCGTCCCAACAAGTTGGAAATATTTACATTCGACGATAATGATTGGAAAATTATTGAACTTCCTCACTTTGTTCCTTTAGAACATTTGGATCTTGTTCCCTATAAACGCACCAATTTCAACGAAGCATTCACTGTGTATTTGTTTAAGAACAAGAAAAAATCTTTGATTCTCCAATAAACTAGAAATGTAATTGCCATATCAAATGAACTTGTAGTGCTTCCTGAACAAATTTAACAACAATAATATAAATAAATTCGAGAAGAGAGGATATGGAGAACTTTAATGAGTTTATCTTAAGCTTGGATTTCCTCAATTTGCCGTTACATGGGAGGAAATTTACATGGTCAAGGACAGGCGACACAACAATGAGCCGTCTAGACAGATTTCTCATCTCAGAAGAATGGTCCAGATCGTGGCCTACGAGTACCCAATGGGCTTTAGATAAAGGCTTGTCCGATCATTGTCCCATTCTTTTTGGTGATTCAACGCAAAGTTGGGGCCCAAAACCGTTCCGTATGCTAAGCTGCTGGAAATATCTAGATGGGTATCAAAATTTCATTAGAGAGCAATGGCTAAAAATGGAAGTTGATGGCTGGGGGATGTATGTTCTGAAAGAGAAACTAAAACTGATCAAAGGCAAATTGAAAGAGTGGCACAAACAGCACACGCAAAACCTGGAAGTTAAGATCCAGAATGCTAAGGAAGAGCTAAATAACCTCGAGGTTAAAGGCGAATCAACAACTTTATCTTCAGTGGAGATTGACCGCAAAAGAGAAGTGTACTCAAATCTACACAAGTTCATGAACCTTAATTGCAGTATCCAATGTCAAAGAGCTCGAATCAAATGGCTGAGAGAAGGAGATGCAACTCTAAATATTTTCATGGCTTCATTAACAGAAAATGAAGGAGAATGAAATACTGGCTCTTGAAGTTAATGGAAGAATAACACAGGAAGCTAATGAAATTAAAAAGGAGATATACACTCATTTTCAGAGGCATTTTGAAGGAAGGGGGAGAGACCTATACCGTACAACATGGCTTTTAAAAAAATGGAGAACGGCGACGGAGATCGGTTAGTCCAAGAATTTACTGAAGATGAAATACGCAGAGCGGTATGGGAATGCGAGAGCTCAAAAAGTCCAGGACCTGATGGTGTGAATTTTGGGTTCATAAAAGATTTTTGGAAGATCATCAAAGGATATTTTCTGAGAGTCCTAGCAGAATTTCATACTCATGGAAGGCTGGTTAAAGGAGCAAATAGTTCTTTCATTGTACTCATTCCAAAGAAGAATAACCCGTTAAGGATTACAGATTATCGGCCAATATCCCTCATTGGATGCATATACAAAGTTATCTCTAAAGTTCTGGCAAATAGGTTGAAATCAGTGATTAATTCCATTATTTCGGAATCCCAAACAGCGTTCATTTCAGGAAAGCAGATTCTTGATGGGATGTTAGTAGCAAATTAGATCGTGGACGAGGCGAGGAGAAGGAAGAAAGAAGTAATATTGTTTAAAGTGGACTTCGAGAAAGCCTACGACTCGGTGGATTGGAATTTCTTGTTGCTAGTTATGGAGAAAATGGGATTTCATGTAAAATGGCGGAATTGGATTTTAGAATGTCTAAGGACAGCGTCAGTTTCGGTGCTTATAAATGGAAGCCCTACTAAGGAATTCAAGATAGGCCGCGGTTTGAGACAAGGAGATCCGTTATCTCCATTTCTATTCTTAATCGTAGCTGAAGGATTTAGTCAATTAATGAAGAAAGCTGTAGATGTTGGGAGGTTTTTTGGATACAAATTCGATGTGGGCGAAAAAAGGTTCTCTCATCTTCAATATGCAGACGACACGATGATCATTTGTGAGAAAAATTGGATCAATATCCGAACCTTAAAGGCGGTCTTGCTGCTTTTTGAATCAATGTCCGGATTGAAAGTAAATTTTCAAAAAAGCTCGATTGCAGGGATTAATGTTTCTCAAAATTGGATTGTGGAGGCAGCAAATATCCTAAAATGCAAAGTAGGATCAGTTCCATTCATGTACCTCGGGCTGCCGATTGGGGAAAATCCGAACCGGAAAGATACTTGGAACCATGTGATAAACACTGTGAAATCAAGGCTGAGCAGATGGAAGAACAAAAACTTATCTATCGGCGGTCGGGTGGTAATCTTAAAATATGTGTTGTTCGCAATTCTGGTTTATTATCTCTCCTTCTTCAAGGCTCCATCAGGTATTATTTCAAAACTTGAGTCTATTTGTTCTCAATTCTTATGGGGGGCTGTGAGGATAAGAGGAAAATTAATTGGGTTAAATGGGAGTCGGTGTGTAGACCGATTGAGAATGGAGGTTTGGGTATTAGAAACATTAGGAAGTTTAACTCTGCTCTGTTGGGAAAATGGGAATGGAAAGTGATTAATGAGAGGAAAGGAATTTGGTTTGAAGCGCTAGTCAATAGATACAGGATGATTAATGGGGCTGTAAATTCGGGGTTAAATGGGGCGTCAATTTGGTGGAAGGATGTTTGTAACGTGGATATAGGTGGGTGGGTATCTTCAAGGGAATACACGGTGAAAGAGGTGTATAAAAGCATGGAGTCGAACGACCAACAACTACGTAGTCAACCGTGGTGCAAAATATGGAATAATGCGATACCAAAGAAAGTATCGTGTTTGGTATGGAGAGTGTTTTTAAATAGAATTCCTACAAAAGACAATTTAGTCCGAAGGGGAGTTCTATCTAATAGTCAAATAGGATGTGTCGGGGAGTGCGGGAGAGAGGAATCTGTATCTCACATTTTCTTTGAGTGTCCAAAATTTACAGGTGTATGGAGTCTCATATGCAAGTGGATTGGAGTGTATACAACTTTGCAGAATGATGGATGGAAACACTTTGAACAGGTTGAAGGTCTGCTTGGTTCACAAAGAATGGCAGCATTGAAATTGAGGGTTATATGGGCTGCTTGTGTGTGGTGTATCTGGAGATATAGGAATAATAAAGTGTTCCGGAACGAGGAAATTCAAATGGAAAAGTTGGCAGAAGAGGCGAAGATTTTGGCATGGAGATGGCTTAGATTAAAATCTAATTATATAGCTGATGATATAGTAGCATGGTGCAAGAATCCCAAGGCGTGTTTCGGCATCCTTGGTGATTGAGAAACTGGGCGGGTGTGGAGGTGGTGTGGTTTCTGTAAAGGTATGAGATGCTCAAAGATTCAGGCGTCGGTCTTTATTCCATTAGTGGCGAGTTTGGCAAGGCAGCTTACTAGTGCTATGTATCGTTCGTCGACACCTCGAATATTATGTTTTCAGTTTAGGGAGTTCTCTTGATATATAGTTTCCCCCGGCAGGTGTTTGTTTTTCTACTGTTAATAACCTTATTAGGATATATCTTTGATGGTTTTAGGAGTTTGAATTGGTGTAATTCTGGTATCTGTTATGCCTGGACATGTATGCTGTACTGACTGTTGTTTGTTATTGGCATCCCTTATGTCAAGCTTGCTGGTAATGCTAATGCTTTTTTGTCTTTTCCAAAAAAAAAATAATTATAAATAAATTCTTATGCTACTTGGCATTAAAATTTGAAAGTAAAACATAAGGCATGGAAATTTGGAAATGATATTATAGAAATCACTTTCCATAAAGTATCTATCCACACGGAAACTTAAATGCTTATGTAAATATTAAGCAGCTTGACCATGTAGACAGGTCTTAGCATCATGTTTAATATTGGAGAGGTGCTATCTTTACACTAGAAATTTAGTGTTTTACATCTACACCGTATAGAAAACAGCATGGGCATATGTTGGTGAGTGTAAGAAAAAAAAGAAAAATTAATTATTAAATATTAAAAAAAACAAAACCGTATACATATACGGTGTAAGTGTTATCCTTGAGTGTAAAAGTATCATTTCCCTTAATATTGTAATAAAGCTACGCAATATATATATATATATATATATATATATATATATATATATATATATATATATATATATATATATATATATATATATATATATATATTGTATTTTCTTAGTTATGTGAAAACTATATGTAAAAGCTATTGGTTTTAGGAATTTATCTGAGTAGCTTGGGAGAACTACTCTCCAAGATAGATTTTCTGGTCCAACTGCTTTTGATCAATCATCTGTTCTAGTGTAGAATATGAATTATGGTAGTAGGATTCTTGATAAATCTGCTGCACTGCCCGAGCACAAGAGAGATCAGGCTCCCAAAATACCTCTTCATATAAGGGTTTGTCGGAAGAGCAAATACAGAACATGTCCACGGGGCAGCAATTAGAGAATACTAAGTAGTCCATGGGGCAGCAATTAAAGAATACCATAGGTACTTGTTTCTTTTCTTGTGGCTTCTATTCCCGTTGTTTAAGCTTATTGTGCCAATTATGTTTTCTTTCCAAGAAATGCGGTTTCTACTTTGGTATGCATATTTTCTTACAAGTGCAATTATGAGGATAATGTGACATTGTCACATGGCCCCTTAAGACTTAAGTCAAGCCATACTCATTAAAGGGCGTGTTTCATTTGAAAACACCAATTATAATAGTGAGAATTGTTGCTCATTTCTGTTTATCTTCGACGAGTTTGAATCTGTTCTAAGTTTTTTAGAAGATGCGGTTATGGGAGCCCCAAAAGCACTAGAGTTTCTTGGCCGCTTTTTTGTTGCTAAAGAGAAGTTCTTAGACCACTTGCAATGGGAGTGTTCAAAATATTTTTTAATAGTTGAATGCTTGTAATGGAGAGTTGAATGAGGTGTTAAAAGTGACATGTATTAATTTGTGTTGAAAACATTCAACATGTTAAATGAGAAATGAGTGGAAGCTACTTATAATACTTTGTAAAATCTTATTGGTTGTTGTGATTGTTTATATTTTTATCCCACCTTAATTATTTAGAGTCAATTATTTTATAGAAAATCAATTTTTTATTTATTTTTATTTTCACTAAAATTCATCATTTTTTTCTATAAATAGAGCTTTGGTTCATTTGATTTGGACAAAGAAAAAAAATCTATTTTTTCTATTTAAGTTTTCTATTTAGCCTCCAATAAATTTTTGTTGGTGAGTTTAGTCTATTGTACTAATTAAATTATGTGTTTCATTTTAGATGTATTGTGTGTTTAGTGTAAAACAACAAAGATAATGTCTTCAAATGACTTCATTTAGTATTTGAACATAGAGAAATACAAACTTCCTTGAAATCTATCATTATACCATGATAAAGTTGTGCGAACAATATTAACATTATGCATTATGCATTGATGAGTTAAGTTTACCATTTATGGCATTCTCATACTTATAATAGGAGTTTATGGATGGAGAGTTTATGTCACCATGCAAATCTCCTTCTATACATGTGCATGATGATATAAGTTTACATAATCTTAATCATACAATAGCTAGATGTAATCTATCATGTTCTAGAGTATAAAGGCATAATCTTGAGCTACTTTTTTTATTACAATATTTATTTATATTTTAAAAATCACTATTTTAGTCCTTTTTAAATTTTCTGTGCAATTTCCGTCCATCTATTTTGTTTTTTTTCTGCGAAATTAATCCCTATTTTTGTTTCTTCTTTTAATAGAAAAATATTCAAAAGGGACCAAAATTGTGAAAAAAAAACTCAAAAGATAGACCAAAATCGTGATTTTAATAATGAGGGACTAAAATAAAAAAAAAAACAAAATAAAGAGACCAAAGTTACAATTAAGCCATATTCATATTTATGTATTAGTTGAGTATTTGCATGTATTGATATTTTTTTTCTTCATATTACCGTGTATTTAAAATGTCCTGGCATTCATCAACCCACTTTTCTCCTATCGATCACTTCTTTTCTTGTATTGTGATGAAATTTCCATTTTTATATAATTGTAACATATTTTCTCGTATAAAATCAAATGCTTTTTCATTTAATATATATTTGTAAATGTGTCTATTGGATAATAAAGAGAAGATGTAAATGAAAGTGTAGAGATGTGGAGACACGTTTTTGTAACACTTGCTTTGCATTTTTTAATAGAAACATAAGATGAAGTATGTTTAGTATAAGTTTAGCAAAAGGAACACTATTTATAGTTTAGGGTTTAATAGGTATGCAACGACAGTGTAAAATAGTTTACACTGTCATCCAATAGATAACTAACAGTCAATCACGTCATTAATTTAAAAAATAAAATAAAAGCGTGATGTGGCTTGATATAAAATTAATTTACATCGCTCCATTTTCTCTGTAGTTGATATATATTTTAAATTTATGTAATTAATTAAATATTTATATAAATTATATTATTAAGATAGTTTATAACATTTTAGAATAATTAAAAATGTTTAAAAGTTTGTTTAAACTAAAGAAAAACGTAATAAAAGTATGTATAGAGAGATAATAACAGGTGAAAAATCTTTTTTCAAAATAGATTTTTAGGCGCGCAAAATGGTCAATTCATTGTTCCTTCGCATAAATGGAAAAGATGAAGCACAATCAACATGAAGCAAGTGCTGATCACATTACGTGAAGGTCTTTTTTACCTTTTGCTAAGTAATAATTATGATTCAATTTGTGTTGATTCAACTTTGATGATGCAGTCTTTTTTATTAAGTTTGTGTTGATTTCGTTTGTGTTGATTCAGTTTGTGTTGATTCAATTTGTTTTGATTCAACTTTGATGATGCGATCTTTTTGATTCTGTTTGTGTTGATTTAATTTGTGTTGATTCAACTTAGATGATGCAATCTTTTTTGTTCAATTTGTTTTGATTTTTGATGATACGATCTTTTTGGTTCAATTTGTTTTGATTTGTGTTAATTCAATTTGTGTTGATTCAACTTTAATGATGTAATATTTTTGATTCAATGTGTGTTGATTCAACTTTGACGATGCGATTATAAGTGTTTGATAAAATTCTAAGTGTTTGAGATAATTTCTAAGTGTTTGATAAAATTATAAGTGTTTGAGATAATTTCTAAGTGTTTGATTCAATTTGTGTTGATTCAAATTTGGTAATGCGATTCTAAATGTTTGATCTCTAAATGTTTGAGATGATTTCTAGGTTTTTGATAAAATTTCTGCCTTAATACTTTCTAATCTGATTTTTTTATTAAGTATTGGAATCAGTGTCTTGTCAAATTTGTCCGTTGTGATTGGTTGAGCTTATGCTTTTGAATCATATGTGATTATAATGCAGGTTATAATTTCTTCCTTAACTTAATAATTTCTAATATTATGTTGTACGTTTTAACTCAGAATTTGGGAACCAAAGTACTTTTTCCAAAAAAAAAAAGAAAATAGAGTTATGGAAAGTAAAAAAACAAATAAATTATTATATTACATTAAAAAAGAAAAATATTATTACTTAAAATCCATAATAATAATAATAATAATAAAGTTACAAAGAAAATCGTGGAATAGAGTTATGAAGAGTAAAAAAAAACAAATAGATTATTATATTACTTTAACAAATAGAAAAAATCTTATTATTTTAAAATAGGGCCGACCACACCGGTGGATGTGCAACAAGGCCCACCATATAGGCTATCAAAATTTTTGGGCTTACACGTGATCTTAAATAAAAACGTAGTTATTTATATATTACACTAGTAGAAAACATGTGCGTCCGCACGGGTAAATTCATTCATATTTTATAAATTATTTGATAAAGTTTGGTTATTGCCTGTATATAATTGTTAACTGCAAATATTTAAAAATAAATATGTAACGAATTATCAACATAATAAATCTAATATGTCTAATAACTATAAATATCAATAATAATTGTAAATATTTATAAATATTTTGTTGATTAAAATAAAAAAGTATTGTGGTGATAGTGACCCGTAAAAATAGTGAGTTTCATTGATAAAATTAACAAAAATTGGTAACATTTATAATTATCACTTTCATTGTTTCCTCATAATACAATAATATATTGATAGTTTTAGTGATAAAATGCACATGATTGCATTACAAATTACAAAATGATAAACTATGATGTAAGGCTCTGTTTGGCAAGTCTTTTTTTGAATTTATACCTTATGGCTTATAGCTTATAAGCTGGTATGATAATAAAAGACCTGTTTGATAACAGTTTTTTCATCATGAACTTATAGTTTATTTTACTAACTTATAACTTATTTTCCATATATTATTTTAAATAGCATTTTAGCTTATAGCTTATCATTTTTTTTCATTATTACCCTTATAAATTTTAATTATTTTAAATATATATTTAATTATTAATTAAAAAATATATTTTTATGTCATTTTACATTTATGAGTTAGTTAAACCGCTAATTTTACCAAACACTTTTATTAGCTTATCAGCTATCGGTCATCAACCATCAGCTATAAGCTACAAGCCATCAACCATAAACTACAAGCTAGCATATCACCCAATCGCTAATTTTACCAAACAGAGCATAAAGCTTTCTACAACAATATTTCTATGACAATCGCACCGAGTGGAGAATTTGGAAGAGATGTTAATATTGTATATCCATCAAATAGATTCTCCATATCTATATTTACAAAAATAAAAGGTCTCTTTCTCTTTTCAATAATCCTCTTGTACATAAAACTATGATCATCTTGTGATATTTCCTTGTCTGCCATTGACCATAACTTACTATACATTTAATTCTCTTTTCATATGCTACCATGCACCTAAATAGTAGAACAATTACAATAATAACATATAATTTTCAATTTAAGAAAAATACAATATATTTGTTATGATTGATATGTATCATTATAATTGATTGTGTATTAATTGATTTCTTTATTAAAGAGATCTTTGTGCAATTTTCAATATAAATAAAATAAGATAAGTCATTTAAAGGAAAAATAAAATATACATGATTATAATAATTATATTAGTTGAAAAGGAAAACTTAACTTCTCTCTCCTGTTACAAGAAAAGATGCAAGGGTTAATAACCAAAATGTTGGAAACATGTAAGCACTATAACAATCATCAAAATCCAAATTTATCAGGTTGCATATATTATTTATTTATTTTCTAAGCATTTTTATCACACCAACAAATGTTGCAACACTCAAGCATTCACAATACAAAGACAATAATTTTATTAGGCCTCAATGTTCAAATAAAATAATTGGTGGGAATACAAGATTTAAGACAATGTTCTACAGACAAATTTAGCATAATTGCTACCACAGTAAGCAAACTATCATTAACACCAAAACTTGCAAATGAGTTCAAAAATCAAAACTATGCTTTTGTAAGTATTAGTTTACAGAGCAAACCAAAATAAAGGGAATTGTTTTATTTTCAAAGTAAAAAATGTGCAAATAAATCAAGGGTCAGTATATGGCGTTACAAATACAATTACTCGGTCTCGTAAGAACAATATATGTCTCGATGTTGCTTTCATATATCTTCTAACTTTTCACACATGAGACAAGAGCTTTACTTCAATTTATGCAACAAGTCTCCAAAAATCTAGAGTACATTTGTTTGCCACTATTTTTATTCTATTTTTAGGTCAGATTAACTCATCTTCGATCTTTGATCTATCTTGATGGCGTCCTCGTACATTGTTACAACGGCCGTTTCTGCATTACCTTGAGAAGGTTGCATCCCCATCTTGCCCAGGGAGTGCACATAGAAGCATTTTCAAGCTTTCTGTTGCCTAACCCTGTTAATGCCTAACCCCTAAATTGCCACAAAATCCTACTAAAATAGTCGACTCTATTCCACTCACCCTAGACTATGAAGTAGCCAAAAAGATCCTACTATTAGAAATATGAAAATCTTACCATTGGGAAACCTAAAACTTGTAGCCGGAAACATTCCCATAGATCGACAGTGACTAATCAAGTCACTTTCCGGTCAGAGCAATTAATTTCCGCTGTAAATCAAGCTTAGTAAAATATTTGGTAATACTAAATCTAAGACATAAAATATCAAAAACTCCCAAAGCTCCAATAATGTCAACCGAAATATCAACCTCGAATCAAAAATCAACCTCGACCGAAAATAAACTTTAAAAGACATGTGTTGAAAATGACACTGAAGTCCAAGAGACTGTTTGGCCCAACTTTTTATCTACTTTTCTTCTCCTTATAAGGAGATGGAGGGCCAAACACATTTTTTATGAAGCTCTTATGAAAAAAAGTAGCTTTTTTTTAAAGACAAAAAATTGAATAAAAGGAGCTTGTAAAAAAGGAGTTGAAACCAACTTTTTAGGAGCTTAAAATATGTGGTCACGATTCGAATCTCATTGAAGACACTTTTCTTTAAAAAAATAACACTAGTACAATAAACGGTAACTTTTTCAATTTTTTCTATGGTTCATAACATTTAGAATTATAAATTTTTCTTCTTCTTCTTCTGTTTACATTATCATTTTTGAAGATACTAATATTTTTTAACTTTTATTCATTTTGTATATTATATTTTTTTTATTGTATAATGATTTTGAATAATAATATTATTAATTTCTTATACTATACACTAAATTATATATGTTAATACAACAATTAATCAATACGCATTATTTGATGTAACGATGTAGTATATTTTGAATGATATGATAGTCAATGTTAAATGTCACTATGAACAATTTTATTAATTATTATCTAAATTAATTAGAGATGAAAAAAATGTGATATAATATTAACTTCATAATATTATAATCATAACCAAACAACTTTAACTATATTTTAAAAGCCCTTATTTTTAACTTTAACTTTAAAGTAACTTTTAAGACTTAAAAAAGTTGGGCCAAACGAGCTCTAATCTACCTCTGTCAATCTTACCCTGTCAATCAACATATGGCAGTATTAAGGCTGATAATGTTATTCATTATAAACTTTGACTTCATGATCATATGGAATAATTTTGAACACAACTCTCATTCTTTGATCCATTTTGGCCTATCAATCTGTCTAAGAATACTTTATTTGTCAATGCTATATTTCTAAACTTTGAATGTCGGCAAAAACGGCTGCCAAACTTTTTTTTTATTTGATACGATAAAAAAACGGCTGCCAAACTTTGTTACTACAATATTGCACATAAATATGGCTACTTCAAGCAAATATCCCATACATTCAAACTCATTTATTGTTGACATTAAGTTTGACAGTTTGCTATTGCACAAAATCATGCTATAATTTAAATAGTGAATACAATTGTATTTAATAAAGGCGGGAACCTTTAATGTCTTTCCCAACCAAAGATTTATGATAGTGGTATTGTATGATGGTAATTTAAATAATATATGGTTCAAGGACAAGTTATATTTTGTATTTTTGTATTTGCCTCATGTCAAATTAGTTATAGCATCTTAATATATGAAAGTTCAACCTTTATGTTTCAGGGTATTTGTAACAAAAAGGCCTATGAAATTTGCAAGAATCTTGGTGTTTGACAATATTCAACTACAAAATGGATTACCTTTTATTTTTAGATGGAGAGATGTTATCACAATTATTCAAAAACCTGTAATAGCAAAGGAACAAAACTTAATGAGTAAAATTATCTAAATAGTATAGAAGGAATATCTAAACAATGTAACACTTGAACGGTCCAAGATTCGTACTCATCAGATTGGGTATTGACTATGCGATCTTCTTCAGTCTTGAACATCAAAGGAATTTCTGGATTAACAACAAACCTGTCACTACAACAAATTTGTCTTTTAGCAGCGCATCTACGAAAGCGCTTTTGGGAAAAGCGCTGCTATAGGTTACGCAAAAAACAAAACTAAAAAACAAGGGAAAAAAGCGCTGGTAAGGGGGGGGGGGGTACGAGAGCGCTTTCTAGAAAGCGCTGGTAAAGGGGGGGGGTACGAGAGCGCTTTCTAAAAAGCGCTGGTAAAGGGTGGGTACGAGAGCCCTTTCTAATAGCGCTGGTATAGGGCACATTAAGAAAGCGCTTTATAAAAGCGCTGGTATAGGTATATGGTACGAAAGCGCTTTTAGGGAAAAAGTGCCGGTATAAGTATACCTATGAAAGCGCTTTTGAAAAGCGCTGGCGTAGCTCATTTTAAAATTAAATTTTTTTAAACAAATTAAAACAAACGCGTTTTGTATTTCATTATTCTTCATCGTTTCTTCACTGTTTTTCTTCACAAAGACGAAGTCACTGTTCTTCACAAGACACCGCCGCCGCCAACCTCCATAGGGCCGTCGTCGTTCGTTCTTCATCATTCTTCTTGCCTTCTGTTCACCGTCGCCGTTCGTTTTCTTCTTCGTTCACAGCCGGCACCGTTCATTCTCAATATCTCCTCTCAGCAACAACAACTTTGAATTCGTTTGGAGGTAAATCTTCTATCATCTTTCACTATTTTGTTGTTATTTGAAACCCTAATTCTGGAAATGTGAGGTTGAAGATGAAAGTGAGGTAGCAAGGATGAGAGTGTGAGGTTTCAAACCCTGTTTTGCTTTGTTTGTATATTAGGGTCTGTGGCATATGTTTTGATACATTGTTTTGCTGAGTTTTGCTTTGTTTGCTCTGTTCAACACAATGAAACAAAAATTGCATAGACAAAATTTCTCAATGCTCAGGAATTGACTTACTGATGTCGGAATCACCTGAAATAAAAAAACAACGTATAAAATTAGAATATAAAAACTAAATGTATTACAAGTTTCTAATAATGAAATATTGAAATAGTTGAAATAGTCAAAGCCTTGTAAGTTTTGCTTTGTTTGTATATTAGGGTCTGTGGGATATGTTTTGATAGATTTTACAGTCTGTGAGGATCAAAATTGCTGTCTCATACCGAGGCATATTCAGAATTTTATTTGCAATAAAAGGTTTATGAAACAGTGGGAATTTTTTGAATTTGCTAAGTTCCAATTGTGTAGCGGTCTCAAGTCTAAGGAGGAGGTTATAATATTTTGAAAGGAAAACTCTAGCCAAAGCATCTAGATATTTTGCAGTATAGAAACTAACTTTAATATGTTCAATCTAACACGTAATAAAATCATTTTAAGCATACTTTTCTAGAACCAAATATTTGAGCATTTCGGTTTTGTAAATTCGAAAAGTCTAGAACATATGAACTACTTTCTGCATTTTTCAAAAATCGAGTTCTAGCTAATTGAGTCTAGAACATATTTGAGCATTTCGGTTTTGTAAATTCGGGTGTTTGTAGTTTCTAGCTAATTGATAATTGATTTCATATCATTTTAAATAATTGAGTTCTAGATTGGGGTTTTTTTGATATTGTGTTAGTAGTGGTGTATTTAACTGCATCGTGTGTGTTTAATTTTACAGTTACTTTGAAGCCTCTGGTTTCTACTTGTACAACGCCGATTCAAACCTACCCGTCTCCCACATCAAGTCCAACTCAGGTTACTAGCCCTTTCTTCTTGCTTATAGTTTGTTGTTTTCTGCTTATAGTTTATTGTTTATGATTCTATTTAATTTCAATTTAGTGTCTCTCAATCAGTTTTTTGGTTTGTGGACTTATATTACCTTGAAATAAGGTAATGTCTTCTTTAAGAAATCAGGGGTAGGCTGAAATAAGGTACTGTCTTCTTTTAGAGACTCAAACAATCGAGACAACTGTAACTTCCTATCTTTAGCTAACTACCAACTTAACCAATATGAAAGCTATAAGATCTCATTAGGTATTGCTTAAGTGTTGCTTATTCACAGTAGTATATTTTTGTACTATAGTTGCATAACATTCTATTTCAAGACTTGAGTGGTTTGACAAGATTTATTTCTATTATTCACACTTTATAGGATCTCATTAGGTATTCTGATCAAGACATAATGATGATAGCTATTTCTTATCTTGACAGAATTCCTTAGTACCTGATAGAGAAACCAAGAAGCAAAAGCATTTGTTTAGCTTAATTAAGACATGGATAAAACATGGATGAATTCAAACCGATTGTCGAAAGAGTACGAGAAAGGGGTATGAGAATTCGTTAAATTTGCGGTTGCGCACGCCGAAGACCCGATTCGAATGGCGTGTCCTTGCTTGGGTTGCTGTTATAGGGGTAAGGTTGACGGGAATAAGTTGGCATCGCATTTACTACGGTTTGGAATTGATAGAAGTTATACATGTTGGACAATGCATGGTGAGAAAAGTAACGGGAATGTTGAGTCGAGGTGTAATACGAAGTATGCTTCAAACGACGATTGCACAAACACAGATGATTATGATCGAGTCGAAGAGATTGCAGAAGCGCTTGAAGAAGATCTTGAGGATTGTCCCAAAATATTCAAGAGGTTGGTAAGCGATGCAGAGAAACCGTTGTATGATGGTTGTACAAAATTCATAAGATTGTCTGCAGTGTTAAAGTTGTACAACTTAAAGGCGGACAATGGATGGTCGGATAAAAGTTTCACAGAGTTATTAGCCCTTATGAAAGATATGCTACCAGATGATAATGTTCTTCCCAATCGAACGTATGAGGCCAAAAAGATGTTGTCCTCTATTGGCATGAGCTATGATAAGATACATGCATGTCCAAACGATTGCGTTTTGTTTCGAAATAAGTATTCAGCGTTGAATGAGTGTCCTAAATGCGGTGCCCCTCGATATAAGAAAAAGTTGTCTCCGGCCAAAGTCTTATGGTATTTTCCTATAATTCCGAGATTTAGACGCATGTATCGTAGTGAAACTGATTCAAGACACTTGACTTGGCATGCAGATGAAATAATTATTGATGGAAAGTTGCGACATCCGGAAGACTCACCATAGTGGATGAAAGTTGATACTGATTATCCTGAATTTGGAAAAGAAGCAAGAAACCTTCGCTTGTCATTGTCTACTGATGGAATGAACCCGCATGGTATTCAAAGTATCTCGCATAGCACATGGCCTGGGATTCTTATGATTTATAACCTACCTCCGTGGCTATGTATGAAGCGTAAGTACATGATGTTATCTATTCTAATTTCTGGGCCTAAACAACCAGGGAATGACATAGACGTATACTTGGCACCCTTAGTCGAAGATTTAAAGTTTTTGTGGGAGAACGGTGTGGAGGTTTAAGATGGGTATAGGAAAGAAAGTTTCAACTTGAGGGCGATGTTGTTTGGAACAATTAATGATTTTCCAGCATACGAAAATCTATCCGGGTACAGCAATAAAGGTCAAAAAGCGTGTCCTGTTTGTGAAGATGAAATCGATACGACACGATTGGATCTTTGTCAGAAGAATGTCTTTCTCGGCCATCGTAGATTCTTAAATTCTAATCATCACTACCGTGGGTGGAGAAAAGCATTCAATGGAAAGGCCGAACATCGTACAACCCCGCCTTTTTTGTCAGGTGATCAAATTTTTGAAAAGGTGAAAGATGTGAGCACTCAGTTTGGCAAGCCTTTTGCACATTCACTTGTCAAGGGTGGGTGGAAGAAGAAGTCAATTTTTTTTGAACTTCCATATTGGAAGTCGTTGTACGTAAGACATTTCCTTGATGTTATGCATATTGAAAAAAATGTATTTGACAACGTTATAGGTACGTTACTCAATATACAAGAAAAGTCTAAGGATGGCCTTAACATAAGGAAGGACATGGTAAACATGGGAATGAGAACTGAATTGGGACCCGTGACGAAAGGAAGACGAACATATCTGCCACCTGCTGTTTACACTCTATCTAGAAAGGAGAAGACAACATTGTGTAAGTTCCTCAGTGAAGTTAAAGTTCCAGAAGGCTACTCTTCAGATATTAGAAGACTTGTGTCCATGAAAGACCTCAAGTTAAAGAGTTTGAAGACGCGTGATTGCTATGTTATAATGGAACATTTTTTACCAATAGGTATACGTTCTATTCTGCCAGAAAAAGTAAGAAGCGCAATAACTAAACTGTCTTTTTTCTTCAGGTCAATTTGCAGTAAGGTGATCGATCCCGCGATCTTACCAACATTGCAAAAAGAGATAATTGTTACTTTATGTGATCTTGAAATGTATTTTCCTCCCTCGTTTTTTGACATAATGGTTCATCTAGTCGTTCATCTTGTGAAAGAGACACAATTGTGCGGACCAGCTTATATGAGATGAATGTACCCTGCTGAACGTTATATGAAAATATTAAAAGGGTACGTGAAAAACAAAAGTCGACCGGAGGGTTGTATTGCCGAACGATACATTGTTGAAGAATCGGTTGAGTTTTGTACTGATTTTCTGTTAAATGTTCAATCAATTGGACTCCCCAAATCTCATATTGTTGAAAAAAAAGAAGGAAAAAGGCTAATTGGAAATAAAGTTGTGACAGTATCAATGGTCGAGCGGGATCAAGCGCACTTGTATGTTCTACACAATGAGATTGAGGTTGAGCCGTATGTTGAAATGCACAAGGTTGTTCTCTGAGATTTAAATCCGAATAGAAATGAGAATTGGATAGTACGAGAGCACAATCGAAGTTTCATACCGTGGTTTAGGGAACATATTTATTCAAAGTATCGTTCAGATCCTACTTTAGTAGCAGAAAGATTGAGATGTTTAGCCTATGGTCCAAGTATAATTGTGTTTTCTTATAGCGCATACGCAATTAATGGATACACATTTTATACCAAAGAACAGGATGATAAAAGTACTATGCAAAATAGTGGTGTTACCTTGGTAGCTGAAGCAATGCACATATCAAGTGCGAATGACTTAAATCCGAAATTTGCGAATTTGTCATATTTTGGGGTTATCGAGCGTATTTTGGTGTTTGATTACGCAAAGTTTCAGATTCCTGTATTTGGTTGCAAGTGGGTTGAAAATAATAATGGCATACGAATGGATAAGTCAGGATTTTTGCAAGTGGATCTCAATAGGGTGGGGTACAAAGATGAGCGTTTCATTCTAGCCTCTCAAGCTAAACAAGTGTTCTATGTCAATGATCTGACAAGTATGAAATGGTCTATAGTGCTTTTATCAAACAAAATAGTTGATGAAAAAATTGGAGATCAAGGTGATATTGGTGTTGGCATTGAATCTTGTACAAGAAACGATCAAAATGAGAATGAATCTTGTACTAGAAATGATCATAATGAGGGTATTTGGATCAATCCAACCGTCCGCGTTGTTAAGAGACGCGTAGAACACAATCCTACCAAGAAAAGAAAGAGACGTTAGTGAAAAAGGTAATAGTATACATATTTCGACTAATGTGCTTTATTCAATTTGTACCGATTGTTATATATTCAATTTGTATAGTTTTTTCAATTTGTATTCCGATTGTTACAATACTTATTCAATTTTGGTGCATATTTTCGTTTTGTACATAACTTTTGAACCATGTATCCGTTTGTCGACTTCTTTACATGTAACTATACTATTTTGACAATTCTGGAGCTGCTCATTCACTTATCTTTACATTTCGGGACTGTTTTTTTATCGGTTTTGCTTCTTCCCGTGATCAAAAGTCGGGCTTAGGGTCTGAATTTCGGAAAACCGACTTCATTTTTGAGTCCGTGAGGACGTTTTACCATAGCCATGTAAATTTCGTTCAATTCCGACAACTTTCTTTATTTTGACGCTTATTCTGATTTCATCGATTTCGATTCCGATTTACTTGTACATGCATGGTTTGACTTCCATTTGACTTGTATAGATTGTTAGCTTATTAATAGTGTACTAATGTGCTTTAGTTTGTTTGATACAGGTTCAATGGCTAGTAATCAAGAAAACCCACAAGAAAACTCACAAGAAAACCCACAAGAAAACTCACAAGATAGAGATGCTCCGGATACAAATCCTCCACCCGATACATCATCAAAAGAAGTTGCACGAGGCATCACCATTATGAAGGGAATCATTCGACATAGAGACCAAGGATTAATATATAATTTGGAATGGAATTTTGATAACCAACCAATTGGTCCTAATTCTGCAAAGTTGACAAGCTATATTGGTACACTTGTTCGTTTGCATATTCCAGTCTCCGTAGCTAAATGGAATCTGAAAAGCAAAGAGTTGGACGAGAAAAAAGACATGATTTGGGACGAGCTTAAGGTATCATATATGGTTGTTGTTATTATCTTGACGATAATTTGTTTAAATTACTTATACTATCACACTCTATGCGTATGTTTGTTTGCAGAGGTCTTTTAACATACCAGATGAGCGTAAACGCTACATTCTTGGTTTGGCCGGAAAAAGATATAGAGGGTGGAAAGCTTATTTAACAAACACCTATCTTAAGGATAAAGAAGGAAACTTTCTTGAAGAGGCCCCGGGACGTCCAAAAAAGTATGAGATCTTCATTGATGAAGAAGATTGGGTTGAGTTTGTAAATCAAAGAGATGAAGCTTTTCGAAAAAGGAGTGCCACAAATAGTGCGAGAGCATCAAAAGCCGCGTATCCATACAAAAAAGGGCGTTTGGGATATGCACGCTTAGAGGAAAAAATTGTAAGTAAATAGAAATGCGTTTTAATTAATTGTCTAAATGTGTTTTATTTGACGATTTTATCATTTGTGTCAATGCATAGTTAGAGGAGACGAAAAGTGAGGAAACCTCACTTCCAGTACATGTGTTGTGGAAGGAAGATCGTATGGGCAAGAATCGAGCTGTCGATCTCGATGTTCAAAGAGTTTAAGCTGAATGTTTAAGTATAACACTGTGTCTTTAATTAAATCAAATGTTTTTTAATATATAATTGATTTTTTATCTCCACTAATAATTATTGAAATGTAAATGAATTACAGGAGACCTTGTCGCAATCGGTATCCACCGGTGAGGACGAGGATGATAGGAGCGTACTTAGTAGAGCACTAGATGCTCCTGAGTATCCCGGTCGGGTGAGGGGTAAAGGTCATGGTGTGACTCCAACCTCTTTTTACAAGCATTCTAGGAGAAGAAATCCTACCAATTAAGAAGTGTTGCAAAAATTGCAGGAATTACAAGCACAAGTCTCTGAATTGCAAAAAGATAAAGAGATGTATATGAGAGAAAAGTGCAATACTTCATCGGTGAAAGAAACTAGTGATAAAGCTAGTATCAACTGTCAAAGAAAATTTCCCGAGGTAATTATAAATTTTTTCCTTACAAATTGTTTTATTTTATTAATGATAATGACTCTATATTTACTATTGGTTTAGGGCATTTCATCTTGCCAACTATACTTATCGTCACCGAATTATCGCCTAGTTGGCAAGGGAAAAGTGCACAACACTTTGGGAGATTTACTTCACCATAGACCGCTCCCGGATGGACACCTGAAAGTATCAGTTGATGTTGTATTAGATCATGATGCGGTGCTACCGGTACCTGACATGGTCTCAGAGACAACATTGATGCGAGATGCAATAGGGTCATTTGTTGCATGGCCCTCGGAGCTCATTATCATTGGTGATGAGGTATATTGAAAACCATTATGAATCATTTAGTTTTCGAATGTCAATTCTGCACCGTTACGTTAATTATTTTTTACATTTTAATTTTAGACTGCTCCTACAAAACCCGCAATTAAGGGTAAAGGGATTTTACAGGAGGAGGAGTCTGTTGCATCACTAAAAGAGGTACATTTAAAGTGTTAATATATAATTTGAATCTAAAACTACATGATTTTATATTTTACCGATTGTTATATGATTTTTAGGCATCTGCTCGGGGGTCACAACAAGTGACACAGCAAGTTCGTAGCGTACCACCCAAGGGTCCTCCGAAGCAAGCGGCAAAAAAAGGTGGTGCTTTTGTGCCTCGATACCGGACGACGCTCGGAACACTTGTTGATATGTCCGATTTGAAGGATGGTGCTCTCCGTGAAATCAATATGGATGAAGGTATCTTTGGTATTGAATTCATGTCAAATATTGTACTAGATGACTTGGAAGAGATTTTTACGCATGAACAACTAGGCATCGCTAATATGCACTCATACATCCGGTAATATTCACTCATCCGATATATTATTTAATTAGTCGAACAATTTATTTACACATTTCAATGAAAATAATCTAATGTTTATTATGTTTTTATTTAAGGTTGTTGTATGATAGAGTGTTGCGCGGGACTGCATTGTCAAACAGATTCCGTTTCGTGTCTTCTGCCCATTGCAGCGGAATGACAATTGCTACGGAACCAGAATCAGTTAGACAGCGCTTAGTCGATAGATTCTTGTCCACCGGCAATACAAAAAGTCTGATTCTTTGGGCGTATAATACCCGACCAGTAGGGTTAGTTTCTCATTCTTGGTTCATATAATCTTTGTTTCTTTTGCGTAGCAAAATTTTCATATAACCTATTGTTTTAATTTATAGAGCACACTGGTTGTTGCTTGCTATCAACCCTATAAGAGAAGTGGTATATTTTCTGAATTCGGTAGATGGTGAGTGGACCAATTATCCGGCTATGAAGACAATGATTGATACGTAAGTGGGATCGTTCTAAATATTCGTGTATATTTATATATTTAATTATTTGTGAGATTGATCTAAATATATGATTTTATATTTTTGTTAGATCAATACAAGTGTTCCGAAGTCAACGAGACACACAGGTATCCCGGACTAAATCAAACAACATTACTTGGGTCAAAGTGCAGGTACATTAATTTTCACAATTTTGCTTATAATATTTATGCTACTTGATAAAACAAGACAACTATAAAATCTTATTTGTTTTTCTATATAGTGTCCGATACAGCGAAACAGTTCAGATTGCGGATACTATGTTTTGAGGTTTATGAAAGAAATCCTTCAAACGAATCAATTAGAGATTCCAATCACGGTATGGATTTATAACTTAATTAGATAACTTCTTATAATTTATTACATTTAACTAAATCATTCATATTATGTTTTTGTTCTGTAGTACTTTGACGACTTCTATGCTGCTTCTTACACGAGACTTAAGTTGGAAGAAATCAAAGAGGATTTGTGTCAATTTTATATTCATCAGCTATTCATGTAGATATGAATGCATTATTGTGTGAACAGTTTTATGAATACATTATTTTGATAATGACTTTGTGTTTGAGTTTCTTTGGTGGATGTTGGTTCATGTTTGTTTTTGTTGTTGTTGAGCCTTTAATTGACCGTGTTGTTCTGTTCATACTTTGCAGGACCAGGCCGGGAAACTATCAAACTTTTGAAGTATAATATTATAGTACTCTAGGATGGTTACTAACTTTGTTCATACTGTTGACAATATTTGAAGTATAATATTGTTGATGTTACTGATTTAGTTTGTTTGACATGAGTTAGTTACATGTGAAACTTTTTGTATATATATCATACTTTACATGATTTAGTTTGTTTGACAGGAACTATAATGATGTATATATATAATTTTGGATATTATAATGATATTATATTAGTATATATATATATATATTGTCCTACCTATGGTTGAAAATATATCGTCGAAAATATATTACAGGTCGAAAATATTACAGGTTCAAAATATATTACAGGTCGAAAATATTACAGGTCGAACTGGGAGGCTTAAATTACAGGTTGCACTTTGAAATACCTCATTTAGCAACGACAGCGCTTCTAAAAAACGCTCTTAAAGGGCCACCTACTAAAGCACTTTATTACTAAAAGCACTGCCTAAGTTTAAAAAAAAAAGCATATAAAATAAAAAAAACGCAATCTACGAAAGCGTTTTTGGAAAAGCGCTCTTATAGGGGGGCTACCAGAGCGCATTTTCCAGAAAAAGAGCTCTGATAGGGGGGCTACCAGAGCGCTTTTTCTGGAAAAAGCGCTCTTATAGGGGAGGCTACCAGAGCGCTTTTTCCAGAAAAGCGCCTTTATAGGGGGGGCTACCAGAGCGCTTTTCTGGAAAAAGCGCTCTTATAGGGGTGGCTACCAGAGCGCTTTCAAAAGCGCTTTCGTTACCTACGGCAGCGCTTTAAAGCGCTTTAGTAGCCCAAAAAAAGCGCTTTCGTAGCCCTTTTCCGTAGTAGTGTGTGAAGCTTGTGCGCAAGAATTATGCCTTCAACTTATTGATTCCATAAAAGGAAGTTCTTCTCCTATAGTTTGATGGAGAGCTTTGGTCCAAACACTGTGTGATTGGATGTCTTTGAGAAAGGCGAGATTTGTGACGCCGTAAATTGTGGCTGCGAATCCGAATCTTGAGGTGACGTAGCCATGGATGAAGCTTCTCTGAAGCTTACACCGAACTTTTTGATAACAAAAAGTTCACGGGAAGGTGATGAGCTTCGTTGCCGAAGTTCAGAGAAAGCGAGATGATGAAGGCGTGGTTGGCGGAAGGTGGGGTGAATCGTGGAGGATTGATACCATATTGAAGTGTAAAGTGCTTTGCATTATATTCATTCATTCAACCTTTGCTTATCGACCTTGTGAAGTTTCATGGTGGCACCTTAAGTAAAGTAGAGTTCATTAAAGAGTGAGTTTAATTTGAAATCACCGGCTAGTATTGAGAATATGTTTAACAGGTTTGAACATAGTCACTTAATTTACTAGGTATTGCATAGAATTGGTTTGCACAAATCTAATTCTTTGAGAGTCTCATACCGCATACTCCAATTTGTACCGCGTACTCAAACAAATTGTGAACATTGTGACTGTGGATTTGAACATGTTCTAAATACTTTGGATTTAGAAGATGTATTTACGGATGCCCCAAAAGCACCAGAGTTTCTTGGCCTTATTTTGCGCTAAAACTATGACAGAGTATGAGCATGTAGTCTTTGAAGGAGATTGAGCTGTTAATACGCGGGGACGGAGAAGAACCAAGGAGCCTCTTACATATGGAACTTGCGGCTGATGTTCTTGGAAGCATATTAGAAGTGACTTCAAATGACTTCTTTTAGAATTTGAATATAGATAAATACAAACTTCCTTGGAAGGTAAAGAAGCAAACCTGTTTGACTAATTGATAAATCATAAAGTATAAACAAAACTAAAGAAAATCTAAAACTAATCCACAACAATGCAAAGCTATTTGGTAGAAGACTTTTGGGTTAAATGATTATATGTTTCGATTTCTAACTTCAATATTTATAAGTTAATATAAATAATTGATTAATATTTATAAACTAATATCTTTAAAAAATATATAGTTGATGATTTAATAAAAAAATATATTAAAGATATATTTAGACTAGTTTGTTGTGCTTAGTCTAACTAACTAATTACTTAACTAATTAGATTAATTAGTTGTTGATATTAGCTATGTAAAATTTCTACTACATATAAGAAACTACTCTCTAATTGTTCAATATATTTCTTCTTATTATTTTCTCTATATGACTTCTATAACAAATTGTAATATGTTGGTATCAGAAAAATAATTATTATATTATATTGGTTAGAGGATTAATGTTTATTTTGATTTTCTATACATAGGTTTCTTTATTGGAGGTAATTTTTTTCGTGTTGTGCTAGACATTAAATATAGGTAAATCTTCTAGTCAAGATTTGAACATTAGTTTTCATCATAATAGGAGTCTATCACATATCATCCTCTTCAAAGATATATCGGTTTGCAAACGAACTTCCCGAGTCAATATCTTTTCAAATTTTATAGATGACTATCTCGTAACACCACACTAATATGTGTTTATAATCATATTAGTAAGCCGTAGAATTTTTGGCATTGAACTCATGAAAAAATAAAAAATGACATAATAGAATCGTATTAACGCGGTTGAAAAAATCATAGAGTCGCGGCACAGCTTATCATCCCGAAACGAATGGCCAAACAGAAGTGGTAAATATATCGTTAGAAACATATCTTCGGTGTTGGGCTAATGAGCATCCTCGACAATGGCACAAGTTCTTGCATCTTGCTGAGTTTTGGTACAACACGTCATTTTATACGGCTATTCAGACTGTTCAAAGCTCTCTACGGCCGCAATCCACCTAATATACCATATTATTTGGATGGATCAGTGAATGAAACTTCCTTGGATATCTCTCTGCAAACACGACAACAAATCTTAACTCAGTAAAAGTCTAACCTTAAAAAGAGCTAAATCCAGATGGAAAAGCAAGCAAATAAACACCCATTAAATTTTACCTTCAAGTAGAGAGATCTGGTGCTCCTAAGATTGCAACAATACAGGCAAAACACCATTCCACGAAGAGTTTCACAGAAGCGCCAAACGATACTATAGATCGTTCAAAATCATCAAAAGGGTTGAAGAAGTCTGAAGTCGCTTATATGTTGGACCTCCTTCCGTCTTCACGTGTACATCCGGTATTTCATGTATCCTTGATGAAACCATTTCATGGAACCACTATGAGGGATGTTGTTCACGTGTTGCCTCCTAAAAAAGGATTTACAGTTTTATGATTGATTTCACCAAAAAACAATCACAACTTCTCTACCCATCACAAAAAGTTGGGTAGTGTACCTTCAACCAATCACAACGTTCCATTTAATTTTAACACATTTAATTAATTATAAAATAGTACAATATTTTGTTGTTTCCAAAAAAATTTACATTGAAGGTAACTTTACCAAACTTTTTGAGTTGGGTAGATAATAATTCACCTATGAAAGTACATGAACTTGCAAATGCTTTTACTAATAACATTAAAGTGGTTCAACCCCACTTGATATCCTCTTCACGTGATGCGGGATCCCTACCTTTCCCAGCCAACATGTGTCCCAACGGCTGAATTCCAAACCCATTAGGAAGAAGAAGAAATCAATATTACTAAAAGACTTTTATTTAAAGAAAATTTCTTTATACACTCATATAGAGTGAAAAACATCCCTGAAAATCCCAAAATGTCCTTCAGATATGCATATTCCAACACATCCAAAAGAAATTTGTGATATTGCTTAATTCAGATATGCATATCTGAACTCACTCAAAGAAATATGGGATATTGGTTAATTCGGATATGCATATCCGAATAAACCAAATTCCCAAATTTCTTTTGATTTTATTTTAAAAAAATATTTATTTATAATATAGTTATAATATAATTAAAGTGAGTTATTATTAATAAAGAATAACTTAAATACAAATTGTTATAAATAATGAATAAAGAGATTAAATAAAATTTTAATTTTGTACAATTGTCACAATTTTTTTTAAATTATAAAAATAATTATTTTTTAAATGACTACAACATTATACATTATAATTAATGAAATTATCATGTTAAAAATATCCTCTTATTAGCAATATAATTTTTAATTTATATTAGTTTTTTTCTTTAATTAATTTTATTTGAAAATAATGTGTTGATTTAAATATTTAATAGGCTGATATTATTATTATTATTATTATTATTATTATTATGAGAAAAAATGATATACACTGACAATGTAAAATAATTTTACGTTATTTCTAAAAAAAAATGTGACATGGCTAAATTATGTTACACTATCAGTGCACTACCTTTAACCTCTATTATTATATATTGATTGTAATGGTATATATTTAATTATATATTTTGATTAATACAATTAATTATATTATTAATATAATTGATTCACCTTGATTTAATTTTTTTTTTATAAATGTTGGGTTATTTCGGAAATATATCTCCGAAAACTCCAAACTCATTTAATTGAGTTATTTCATAAATGCATCTCCTAAAACACTAATAAATTGTGAGTTTGATGCGTTCAGAGATGCATCTCCAAATTTTAGAAGCAAAAGAAATATCGTCAGAGGGCCTTAGAAAGGTATACGAATGTATAGAGAAATTCTCTTATTTAAATTAAGAGGTGTAGTTAATATTATGCTTTCTAGTCTTTATTTTAAGTGGTCCATAGCCAATTAAGCTACTTTAATCTAGCTATATATTGTAAGAGCTGTTTTGAAATTGGATATGAAGAAAAGTTGTTTTTATCATGACAATTTCTTTATGGACCCCCAAACTTTTTTGGATATCCGTGGCAAAATATCTAAAATGCTCCAATATTTCGGAAGTGCATCACCGAAATCATTTTTTTTCTGAAAAAAGTTGATTTCGGAAGTGCATTTCCGAAAACACCTGATTTTTAGGAAAAAAAAGTGTTTTCAGAGATGCACTTCAGAAAACATCCCTTAGAATATTTCGGAAATACATTTCCGAAATATCATCACTTGTAGATCTGAGTTTTTACAGCATCATCCAAGCCATGCCGGTACCAGCAACTCCAAGCCAAAACTACAATCAAACCACACGATTGATTTTTACAGCCACACCCACTACACAATTACCTCCTCCTCTTGCAGCCACCCCATTGTTAACTCCTATGTTTAGTGTGCTCCATATTTCTTTATTCTTCATATTTGATTTGATTTAACAACGATTCTTCACATCCAAAATTTATGCAATGGAAGATTGAGAATCCAAAAGAAATATCTAAAATGTGAAATAACAGAAAAAGAAAAAAATGGGTTTTTCTTTCGGAGAAGAAGTCATGGGAGGGTTTTTGTTTTCGGAGATGCATTTTCGAAAATATTCAAAAATGATCTCCGAAAACACCCCTAAATTGATGTTTTCGGGGATGCATCTTCGAAATCTATAAAAATTTGAAGAAAAAAAATACTTCGGAGATGAATCTCTGAAGTAGAGATATTTTAGAGCTTTTAGTAGGATTGTCCCCTTTGGGGATCTACAAAGAAATTGTCTATTATCATTTATTGCAACATTAGATCTAGTTTATCTTAGTTAGCATAGTCTATCATCTTCATTGACGACCTATCTCTATTCAAGACCTCAAACTCTTTCACGATCTCCTTCGTCCCTCTTCATTCACGACCTCCTTCGTTCTTCACCATTCAACTCCACTCTTATATTCTCAATCTCTGTTCATGACGTCAATTCACCACTCTTTCTCTGGCTATCTTGTATTTCTTCTCCGACACCAACACAATTCATTCTCTATGTGTGACCACATCTCCGACGATGCAACCCTGCTAAAGGTAATACCCTAAAACTAAGAGATTATGTTCCTTATATGTTTCTTTTCTTAATTGGTCAAATAAAAATCAAAATTGATTTGGCTTTAAGTTTGTACTTCTATCTCTTAATTTTAAGCTTATTGTGCCGATTATGTTTCTCTTCAAGAAATGTGGTTTCTACTTGTTTGTTTTCTTGTGGCTACAGAACATGTCCACGGGGCAGCAATTAGAGAATACTATGTAGTCTATGGGGTAGCAATTAAAGAATACCATAAGGTACTTGTTTCTTTTCTTGTGGCTTCTATTCCCTTTGTTTAAGCTTATTGTGCCAATTATGTTTTCTTTCTAAGAAATGCGGTTTTTACTTTGGTATGCATATTTTCTTACAAGTGCAATTAGACTATTTACAATGGTTTCCAAATTCAACACCCTACTTTTTCACTTTTTATACTCCACATCATCTTCTCTCTCTTCCCCCTAATAATTCAACACACATTCAACTTTTACTCACTACAATAGTTTTGTTTAATAAAATTTAACACCCTACTTTACCACCATTCACAACACACTAAAAATTCAAATAGTCACAACAACCAATAGGATTTTGCAAAATATTGTATGTGGCCCCCACTCTCATTCATTCAACATGTTGAATTCTTTCAACACAAAGTAATCCACATCATATTAAACATACCATTGCATGAATTCAACAGTTGAAAAAAATTTTCAACACCCCCATTGTACATAGTCTTATGAGGATAATGTGACATTGTCACATGGCCCCTTAAGACTTAAGTCAAGCCCAACTCATTAAAGGGTGTGTTTCATTTGAAAACACCGACTATAGTAGTGAGAATTGTTGCTCATTTCTGTTTATCTTCGACGGGTTTGAATCTGCTCTAAGTACTTTGGAAGATGCGGTTATAGATGCGGCCCAAAAGCATTAATTGGAGTTTCTTGGCCGCATTTTTTTTTTCTAAAGAGAAGTTCTTATATATTTATCACAACAAATAACACCAGGTAAATTATATGACTATTCTATAAAACATATTTCGACAAAATTATAACTATATATATTTGAAAGAGGCAAAACATGACATAAATAAAACTAATATAAAGAATAGGACTAAAAAGGTTCCATAAAAAATGGCAATAATCACGAAAACAACAAACACAGGGCAACAAAGATAATGTCTTCAAATGACTTCATTTAGTATTTGAATATAGAGAAATACAAACTTCCTTGGAATCTATCATGATACCTTGATAAAATTGTGCGAACTATATTAATATTATGCATTGATGAGTTAAGTTTACACCAACTCATGGCATTCTGGTACTTATAATATGAGTTTATGCATGGAGAGTTTACGTCACCATGCAAACATCCTTTTATACATGTGCATGATGATCTAAGTTTACATAAGCTTAATCATACGATAGCTAGATGTAATCTATCATGTTCTAGAGTATAAGGCATAATCTTGAGCTACTCTTTTATTACAATATTTATTTAATTATGCATTAGTTGAGTATATGTATCATTTTGATAAAAAATTTTCATAGTCTGTGTATTTAAAATGTCCTATCATTCATCTACCCACTTTTCTCCCAGCAATCACTCCTTTTTTGTATTGTGATGAAATTTCCATTTTTATATAATCGCCAACATATTTTCTCTTGTAAAATCAAATGCTTTTTCATTGAATATATATATTTTTAAATGTGTCTATTGGATAATCAAGATGTTGTGAATTCAATGCCAAGAACAAAGTATAAAACAAGGAAGAAGAGGAACACAAGAATTGGTTATAACTGCTATTCTTTTACTTTCTCTTAAAACAAGATTACAAGTTTACAAGAATAACAAATAACCTCTCTCACCCTAAATTAGGATTTGCAGCTTAGCAATGATGAGAGACTAGTATGCTATTTATAATAAAACCTAACATACTAACTAATGGGCTTTTTTTCACAAGACCCATTATACAAGCCAACTTAATAAACAAGCTAACTTAACAAATTAGGGTTTAAACACTAAAACCTAATTTAACATGCTAACAACCCTAGCATCTTCGACATCTGCATGCTAGACCCATCTTCGACTACAGCATGCACACTTCGACACCAGCATGTGAACAATCCTTCGACTTCATGCTTAACTCTGTCGAACTGTCGAACCAAAAAGCTACCCTTCGACAATACTAGAGTTCGATCCAATATCTCACAAATCTCCACCTTGGACCTAACTCTACAACATCAAGGGAACAAACTAGCTATCTTCATGCAGCTTTATCAACTGCATACAGTGGAAAAACTTGCAACTCGGCAATGTCTTGGTGATCATATCAGCAGCATTGTCTTCAGTCGAAACCTTCAACACTTGGACTTCTCCACGCTCGATTACTCCTCTGACGAAATGCAGCCTCACATCAATGTGCTTAGTTCGCTCATGATAGGCTGAATTCTTCGACAGGTGTATTGCACTTTGACTATCACATTTAACAGTGATACCTCGACCTTGAAGTTTCAGCTCCTTCGCAAAACCTTCAAGCCACAATGCTTCTTTCACAGCTTCAGTTAGGGCAATATACTCCGCTTCAGTGGTTGATAGAGCAACAACCTTCTGAAGTGTTGCTTTCCAACTAATTGCAGTGCCAAACATAGTGAAAACATATCCAGAAATAGATTTTCTGGAATCCATACAACCTGCATAATCAGAGTCGACATATCCTTCTATTACTGCTTTACTATCTTCACCCAAGGCTCCACCATAAATTAGGACTCTATTCAGAGACCCATTTATGTACCTTAAAATCCACTTCAATGCTTGCCAGTGAGCCTTTCCAGGATTCGCCATGTACCTGCTTACAAGACTGACTGCGTAAGCTATGTCGGGTCTAGTACAGACCATAGCATACATCAAAGAGCCGACTATATTAGCATATGGGATGCTATTCATATAGGCTCTTTCGACATCAGTACTGGGACACTGATCAATACTCAGCTTGAATTGAGGGTTTGTTGGAGTCACAACTGGCTTCGAATTCGACATACCATACTTTTCAAGAATCTTCCGTAGATATGCCTCTTGAGATAAGCATATCTTCGACTTCTTTCTATCTCTCCGAATGTCAATTCCAAGAATCCTGGAAGCAGCTCCCAGATCCTTCATATCGAACTCCTTATTGAGTTCAGCCTTCACCCTCATCACATCTTCAACACTGTTACTTGCTATGAGAATATCATCCACATAAAGCAACAAAATAACAAATGAATTACCAAGTCGAAATCTGAAGTAAACGCAGTGGTCGAACTGACTTCTAATGAAACTTATGCGTGCCATGAACTTGTCGAATCTCCTATTCCACTGTCGAGGAGATTGTTTCAGCCCATACAAAGATCTCTTTAACTTGCACACATAATCTTCCTTCCCCTTTTCGACATACCCTTCAGGTTGCCTCATCAAGATCGTTTCATCTAGATCACCATACAAGAACGCAGTCTTCACATCCATCTGTTCCAGTTCAAGATCGAACTGTGCCACCATGGCAAGCAACATTCGAATGGACCTATGCTTCACAACAGGAGAAAACACATCATTGAAGTCGACACCTTCTTTCTGAGTGAAACCCCTTGCAACTAACCTTGCCTTGTATCTTTTCGACGTCACTCCTTCAATTCCTTCCTTAACTTTGAAAATCCATTTACAGCTGACTAACCTTGCCCCATCAGGTTTCTTGATCAGTTCCCAAGTATGATTATCATGAAGAGATTTCATCTCATCATCCATGGCCTTCATCCATTCAGTCTTATTTCGACTCCTCATAACTTCCTTATAGTCTCTAGGTTCTTCGTCTAGAACCTCACTTGCAGAGATTAAGGCATAAGCTATAAGATCTGCATATCCAAGTCTTTGAGGTGGCTTGATGACTCTTCTTGACCTATCTCTCGACAATAGGTAGTCATCGTCAGTTTCCTCAACTTCAGCATCTTCTGCTTCTTCTTCGACTTCATCTGGGATATGCAATTCAGCATCAACATGCTCCACCTCAACAGGAATCTCTACCTGTTCCAGCTCTTCGTCAGATGTTTCTGTACTTCGACCAACATCATCAGTTTTCTTAAAAGCCATTTCAGCTTCATTGAAAACTACATCTCGACTGGTGATACACCTCCTGTGACCTGGCTCTAGGCACCATAGCCTATAAGCTTTGACTCCTTCAGGGTATCCCATGAACATGCATTTCAGAGCTCTAGGTTCGACCTTGTCTTGCCTAATGTGAGCATAGGCTACGCAGCCAAATACTCTCAGTTTGTCGAGATCTGGTGGATGTCCCGACCAAACTTCTTCAGGTGTCTTCATATCTAACGCTGTCGAAGGACATCTGTTTATCAGATATGTTGCTGTCGAAACAGCCTCAGCCCAGAACACCTTTGTTAACCCCGCACTAGTCAACATGCATCTGACTCTCTCCAAAATAGTTCGATTAAACCTTTCAGCCAAACCATTTTGCTGTGGAGTACCTGCAGTAGTTCTATGCCTTGCAATACCAGAGGCAGCACAAAAACTGTCGAATGCCTCATTGCAAAATTCAAGGCCATTGTCGGTTCTCAACCTCTTGACCTTTCTGCCAGTCTGATTTTCAACCAGAGTCTTCCAATTTTTTAAATTCTCAAAAGTTTCATCCTTAGTCTTCTGGATGAATACCCATAATTTTCTGGAATAATCATCTACTATGGATATAAAATACCTTGCTCCTGAATGTGATGGACACCTTGCAGGCCCCCAAAGATCAGCATGGATGTAATCAAGGGATCCATGTGTTCTTTGTTTGCCTTTGTTGAACTTCACTCTGCAAGATTTTCCAAGTACACAGGGTTCACAAAACTTCAGCTTTTCGATTTTGTCTCCACCAAGCAGATTTTGTTTCCCTAATTCGACCAGACCCCTTTCACTGACATGGCCCAATCTCATGTGCCAGATTTCTGTTTTCGACAAAGATTTCGTGGATGCAACATTTGTCGAACCACTTACAACTTCAGCCTCAAGGGTATACAAGCCTTGTTTCTTCACGCCTCTCAAGACTTCCTTCGAACCCTTCATGACTCTTAGGATACTTTTCTCTCCTTGGAAAACATATCCTTTCTTGTCGAATTCACCAAGAGAAAGCAGATTTCTCTTCAAATCAGGAACATACCTGACTTCAGTCAACAACCTTATTGACTCATCATGGAGCTTGAATCTCACAGATCCAACACCTGCAATCTTGCAAGCCTTGTTGTTTCCCAGCAATACTGATCCACCATCTTGATCACATAATTCCTCGAACAAGTCTTTGTTTGGAGTCATGTGCCAAGTGCAACCTGAATCCATAATCCACTCCTTCTTAGAGTCACTGCTTGAAACCACAAATACATCAGATGATTCGAGATCATCTTGAACAATGGCAGCGTTGCCATTATCCTTACCTCCATGATATTTCAAGCGTTCAGGGCACACCTTTCTTGTGTGACCCTCCTTCTTACAATGGTAGCATCGAATGCCAGATGCTTCGCCACTGTAAGTCTTCGACTGACTTTTGCCTTTCTTCTTGTCGAACTTACCATCCTTTCGTAAGAGTTTTCCTTTAACGGCCAAACCTTCGCCAACAGTCGAAGGTTTATGCTCCTTTCGTTCATTCAAGTCCTTAGAGTACAAGGCTGATTGAACTTCTTCAAACGTCAGGGACTCCCTTCCATACAAGAGAGTTTCTTTGAAGTGAGCATGTGATCGAGGCAAAGAACACAATAGTAACAGCGCTTGATCTTCATCATCGATCTTCACATCAATATTTTCAAGATCAAGAATCAGCTTGTTGAACATATCCAACTGCTCAGCCAATACTTTGTCTTCAATCATCTTGAATGAATACAAAGCTTGCTTCAGGTAGAGTCGATTTACCAGCGATTTGGTCATATACAAACTTTCAAGTTTCACCCATAACCCTGATGCCGTCGTCTCCTTTGATACCTGCCGGAGAACCTTATCACCAAGGCTCAACAAAATTGCGCTGTGTGCTTTCTCGATCATATTTGTCTTCTCCGCTGCCGTCAATTCTGCATTCATAGCTGCCTCTCCCTTCAACGCTTCCAAACAACCCTGCTGAACCAGTAGGGCTTTCATCTTCAAGCGCCACAGACCGAAATCATTCACTCCGGTGAACTTTTCAATCTCATACTTTGTTGAAGGCATCTTCTCCACGCTCACCGCACCAATTTGTTGTGAATTCAATGCCAAGAACAAAGTATAAAACAAGGAAGAAGAGGAACACAAGAATTGGTTATAACTGCTATTCTTTTACTTTCTCTTAAAACAAGATTACAAGTTTACAAGAATAACAAATAACCTCTCTCACCCTAAATTAGGATTTGCAGCTTAGCAATGATGAGAGACTAGTATGCTATTTATAATAAAACCTAACATACTAACTAATGGGCTTTTTTTCACAAGACCCATTATACAAGCCAACTTAATAAACAAGCTAACTTAACAAATTAGGGTTTAAACACTAAAACCTAATTTAACATGCTAACAACCCTAGCATCTTCGACATCTGCATGCTAGACCCATCTTCGACTACAGCATGCACACTTCGACACCAGCATGTGAACAATCCTTCGACTTCATGCTTAACTCTGTCGAACTGTCGAACCAAAAAGCTACCCTTCGACAATACTAGAGTTCGATCCAATATCTCACACAAGAGAAGACACAAATGAAAGTGTAGATATGTGGAGACAAGTTTTTGTAAGACGTGCTTTGCATTTTTGTTTAATAGAAACATAAGATGAAGTATGTTTAGTGTAAGTTTAGCAAAAGAAAAACTAGTTATAGTTTAGGGTTTAATGGATATGCAGTGTAAAATAGTTTATATTGTTATCCAGTAGAAAATTTATAGTCAATCATGTCATAATATTTGTTAAAAAATAAAAGCGTTATGTGACTGAATACATTGTGGTAATTGGTTAACCGTGTAAAATTAATTTACATAATGTATCATCCCTTTTTCTCTAGAGTTTATTGATATTTTAAATTTATTTAATTCATTAAACATTCAAATAAATTATATTATTAAGATAGTTTGTAGCATTTTAGAATAAATAAAAATGTTTAAAAAAAATTTCAAGAAAAGAAAAACGCAATAAAATATGTATAGAGATATAATAACATAATTTAAACTTTTTTAAAACAGCTTTTTAGGCGTGCAAAATGATCAGTTCACTGTTCCTTCGCAGAAATGGAGAGCGACCGGTCAACATGAAGCAAGTGCTAATCACAGAACGTGAAGGTTTTTTTTTACATTTTGCGAAGTGTGAGATATTGGATCGAACTCTAGTATGGTCGAAGGGTAGCTTCTTGGTTCGACAGGATTAAGCATGGAGTTAGCTTGTTTATTAAGTTAGCTTGTGTAATAGGCCTTGTGGAAAAAGCCCATTAGTTAGTATGTTAGGTTTTATTATAAATAGCATACTAGTCTCTCATCATTGCATACTGCAAATCCTTATTTAGGGTGAGATAGGTTATTTGTTACTCTTGTAAACTTGTAATCTTGTTTTCTAAGAGAAAGTAAAAGAGTAGCAGTTATAACCAATTCTTGTGTTCTTCTTCTTCCTTGTTCTTTATTCTTTCCTTGTTTTATACTTTGTTCTTGACATTGTTTTTCACAACAAATTGGTGCGGTGAGCGTGGAGAAGATGCCTTCAACAAAGTATGAGATTGAAAAGTTCACAGGAGTGAACGATTTTTGTCTGTGGCGCTTGAAGATGAAAGCCCTACTGGTTCAGACGGGTTGCTTGGAAGCGTTGAAGGGAGCGGCTACTATGGACGCTCCGTTAACGGAAAGAGAGAAGACGGCCATGATCGAGAAAGCACACAGCGCAATTTTGTTGAGCCTTGATGATAAGGTTCTTTGACAGGTATCAAAGGAGACGAAGACATTAGGGTTATGATAAGTGCAAAAATGTACTTATTTTGTATATATGTTTTGCTGCACTTATCGATACTTTTTGTTAATACTGTTTGAATAATACCCCATTTTGTATATAAATACGTTTACTTTGTGAATAGATGTATTTTCATATACTTTTATATTTTTTCATAGTTTTCTATTCATTTTGTAGGTATTGAGGTGTATTTGGAGCATGAGCAATAACGTGTCGAAGACACGGCTTCAAACGCGCGTTTTTGAGCAACGAAACCAACTCGTCGACAAATAAAGCTCAAAACTAAAGAATAATAAATCACCAATTTGGTTGATATGTTGTCATTGTTAGATGGGAAATTGAATAAGCTTTACAACGCTTCGAACCAGACGCAAATCAGAGTTACGGTTCTTAAGTTACGTCATTTTTACTAAAAGCTGTTTTTTCATGACAGTAGTGTGGGCGCGATGCGCGCTGTACAGAACTGAAAATTGCATAAATAGGCGAAAATCAGATTTTTTAGGTTATGTTTTGGGTATTTTTGAACCCCAACTCATCCTAGGTCATTTTTGGGTAGATTTAGCTTGGAAACACCATTGGAGCTTGCAATCGGATGATCAGAGGTCGAATTTCTCATCGATCGGAGTTGACAAACCAAGAAATGTTTGGTTCCTCTTCTTCTCTTCTCTTTGTATTTCTCTTTTGGTGAGTTTATATATTAATTACTCTAAACACATGGATGTTTGTTACTCTTTCTACTAGTTGTATAAAGTTTACTTTACAAATCTTAATCGGTGTTTTTATGATCTTTTTGCTTAATTGCTTCGGATTTATGTTGTTATAGACATATGCTTCGTAAATCTTGATTAGGAGAACACCTGATAGCTTTTGATTTTAGACATAGGGTTAGGGTTAACATCCACATAATATCTAAGTTTCATGCCTCTGTGTTGTTCGATCGGTTGAGACATCGTCAAAAGAGCAATATGGTTGAATTCTAGTCGGTGTTTCAGAAATAGACATTGATGTGAGGGATATGTGGTGATTCTGACGAGTATTGTAGATTGAGTGCGGCGGAGTGATAAATCTAAGTTTGTGAGGAGTAGTTTAGATTCCAACCAGATAAGTTATTTCTTTCCAAAGAACGAATTCATTTTATGTTTAAAGTTACTTTTCAGTTTTTACTTTCAACCCATTTAACTCGAACTCATAACTGCGGAAACTGTTGAACGGAAGTTCAATGCACTTGTCCCTGTGGAGACGATAAATTCCCGGATAAATACTTCCAAAACTTTTGTTGCTTGCCGCTTTACCGCTCCAACAGGTTATGGGTGAAACTTGAAAGTTTGTACATGACCAAGTCGCTGGTAAATCGACTCTACCTGAAGCAAGCTTTGTACTCATTCAAGATGATTGAAGATAAATTGTTGGTTGATCAGTTGGATATGTTCAACAAGCTGATTCTTGATCTTGAAAATATTGATGTGAAGATCGATGATGAAGATCAAGCGTTGTTACTATTGTGCGCTTTGCCTCGATCACATGCAGACTTCAAAGAAACTCTCCTGTATGGAAGGGAGTCCCTAACCTTTGAAGAAGTTCAATCAGCCCTGTATTCTAAGGACTTGAACGAACGAAAGGAGCAAAAATCTTTGACAGTTGGTGAAGGTTTGACCGTTAAAGGAAAATTCTTGCGAAAGGATGGTAAGTTCAACAAGAAGAAAGGTAAAAGTCAACAGAAGTCTTATAGTGGCGAAGCATTTGGTATTCGATGCTATCATTGTAAGAAGGAGGGTCACACAAGAAAGGTGTGCCCTGAACGCCTGAAAGATCATGAAGGTAAGGATAATGGAAATGCAACCATTGTTCAAGATGATTTCAAATCATTTGATCTTCTTGTGGTTTCGAGCAGTGACTCTAGGAAGGAGTGGATTATGGATTCAGGTTGCACTTGGCACATGACTCCAAACAAGGACTTCTTCGACGAATTATGTGATCAAGATGGTGGATCAGTACTGCTGGGAAATAATAAAGCTTGCAAGATTGCAAGTGTTGGATCTGTGAGATTCAAGCTCCATGATGAGTCAATAAGGTTGTTGACTGAAGTCAGGTATGTTCCTGATTTGAAGAGAAATATGCTTTCTCTTGGTGAATTCCACAAGAAATGATATGTTTTCCAAGGAGAGAAAAGTATCCTAAGAGTCATGACGGGGTCGAAGGAAGTCTTGAGAGGTGTGAAGAAACAAGGCTTGTATATCCTTGAGGCTGAAGTTGTAAGTGGTTCGACAAATGTTGCATCCACGAAACCTTTGTCGAAGACAAAAATCTGGAACATGAGATTGGGCCATGTCAGTGAAAGGGGTCTGGTCGAATTAGGGAAACAAAATCTGCTTGGTGGATACAAAGTCGAAAAGCTGAAGTTTTGTGAACCCTGTGTACTTGGAAATAAAGAACACATGGATCCCTTGTTTACATCCATGCTGATCTTTAATGGCCTGCAAGGTGTCCATCACATTCAGGAGCAAGGTATTTTCTGTCCATAGTTGATGATTATTCCAGGAAGTTATGGGTATTCATCCAGAACACTAAGGATGAAACTTTTAAGAATAGATTGGCAGGAAGGTCAAGAGGTTGAGAGAGGTTATTTAGGGCGAGAGAGGTTATTTGTTACTTTTCTAAACTTGTAATCTTGTTTTCTAAGAGAAAGTAAAAGAGTAGCAGTTATAACCAATTCTTGTGTTCTTCTTCTTCCTTGTTATTTATTCTTTCCTTGTTTTATACTTTGTTCTTGACATCGTTTTTCACAACACGAAGTAATAGTTATGATTCAATTTGTGTTGATTCAACTTTGATGATGCGGTCTTTTTAATTCAGTTTGTGTTGATTTGTGTTGATTCAATTTGTGTTGATTTGTGTTGATTCAACTTTGATGACGCAATCTTTTTGATTCAATTTATGTTTATTCAATTGATGATTCGATCTTTTTGATTCAATTTGTGTTGATTCAACTCTGATGATGCAATCTTTTTTATTCAATTTGTATTGATTCAACTTTGATCATGCAATCTTTTTGATTCAATTTGTGTTAATTCAACTTTGATGATGCGATCTTTTTGGTTCAGTTTGTGTTGATTTAATATATGTTGATTCAACTTTGATGATGCGATCTTTTTGGTTCAATTTGTTTTTATTTGTGTTGATTCAACTTTGATGATACGATCTTTTTGATTCAATATGTGTTGATTCAACTTTGACAATGCGATTCTAAGTGTTGGAGATAATTTCTAAGTATTTGATCTCTAAGTGTTTGATAAAATTCTAAGCGTTCGAGATAAATTCTAAGTGTTTGATTCAATTTGTGTTGATTCAATTTTGATGATTTGATTCTAAGTGTTTGAGATAATTTTAAGTGTTTGATGAAATTCTAAGTGTTTTAGATAATTTCTAAGTGTTGGATAAAATTTCTGCCTTAACTTAATACTTTCTAATATGTTTTTTTATTGAGTATTGGACTCAGTGTCTTATCAAGTTTGTCTGATGTGATTGCTTGAGCTTATGCTTTTAAAACATACGTGATTATGATGCAATTGATTGAGGTTATAATGTAGGTTATAATTTCTGCTGATGTTGTTTGTTTTAACTCAGAATTTGGGAAGCTAAGTACTTTTTCCAAAAAATTCTTTATGAAAAGAAGAAAAAAAAATCAAATTTGTTATAAAATTAACCAAAACAATATAGAGATGAAGGAGAGATGAAGGAGAGAAAGAGTAGAGAAAATGTAATATTGTATTATCATCTTTCAAGTAGTTCCCTTTACATTGCAAAGTGGTATCTATTTATAGGACATTAGGAAGATGAAAAATCATAACCTTACTATACCACTTAATAAGGAATATGAAGATGAAAGATAAGAATATATATGGACATCCACAATATTTATTCATAACACTCCCCCTTGGATGTCCATTTAGGATATGCCTCGTTAAAACCTTACTAGAGAAAACCTAGTGGGAAAAATTTTAGTGAAGGAAAAAGAGTACAATATCCCTTGAATGTGAATTGCCTCGTTAAAAACCTTACCAGGAAAACCCAATGGGACAAAACCATGGTGAAGGAAAAAAGAGTGCAAAACATATGTATTTCTCCCCCTCACGCAGACATTTACATGTGAGACGATATTCTTTGTAATCGTTGCTTAAAATGTCTTCTTCGAAGTGACTTCATGTAGTGGTAATAGTTATGCAGGATTTTATGAAGTTGTTTCCATGATTTGTTTCATAGATCTCCATGAAATGGTTGTACCATCACATGTAAATAAATAACCTCTTTCTGATCTACCATTGTGAGAATCTGACAAGTAACCTGCATCTCTAAGATAACGAAGTATATGTTTGACCGCTTTCCAATTTCTTCGTATAGGTGAATAATTCTATCTTACTTATAGATTGACCGCAAATGATATATCATGATGTGTATATTTAGCAAGGTGCATTAGTACTCCAATTGCACTAAGATATGGTACTTCTGGACCAAGCAATTTTTATCCTTTTCTCGAGGCCTAAAAAGATCTTTCTCCACATCTAATGATCTAACAACCATATTGGAGTAGGAAACATGTGACATTTGTTCATATAGAATCATTTCAACACTTTTCTATATAGCCTTTTGATGTACAAATATTCTTTTGTCCACATGCTCAATTTAGAAACCTAGACATATTTTGTCTTTTCTAGGTCCTTCATCTCAAAATCTTTATTTAAACAATTTGTAGCTTTTGGAAGCTCTTCAGGAGTTTCAATAATACTAATGTCATCCACATAGACAACTATTATTGCAAATACTTTTCCACACCATTTTATGAAAATACAAGGACAAATTGAGTTATTAGTATATTCGTCATTTAGTAAATATTCACTGAGGCGATTATACCACATGCATCCAGATTCTTTCAGCCCATAGAGAGACTTGTTCAATTTTATGTAGTAGTTTTCTCGAGATCCACAACTATGTGCCTCTGGTATATTGAACCCTTCAGGGAGTTTCACATAAATGTCACTATTAAGTGAACCATATAAATAAGATGTCATTACATCCATCATGTTCAAATTAAGTCCTTCATGTGTTACAAGACTAATTAATCAAAAATTGATTGAATCCACTACAGGTGAATATGTTTTTATCAAAATCTATCTTAGGTCTTTGTGAAAATCATTGAGCAATAAATCAGACTTCATATCATTCTTATTTTTCTTTTTCACAAAAACTCATTTATATCCAATTAGTTTCACACCTTGAGGTGTTCAGACTACAGGTCCAAAAGTGAGTCACTTGTAAAGTGAGTTTAATTCTTCTTCAATTGAATATATTTATTTTGGCCAATTCTCACTTAGTCTACAATCTTTAATAGACTTTGACTCATGATCCTCGTTATCATTGATCACTTTTAGCGCTATATTGTATACAAAGACATTGTCAATATTGACTTTATTTGGTTATCTCAATTTCGGTTCCATTCCATTTCATCCATGACATAATTTATCGAGATCTCTTTATTTTATATTTCAAGTACTTGATTTGTTCTTCTGGAACTGAAAATTAAATTAGATCAAAGTGCTTTTAGCATTTTCATATCCTCACTTGGGTCATTTTTAGTTTCTTTTCATAGTAGAGGACTTTTAACATTGGAACCGACTTTCATACCACGCTTCATTTGCAATATTATATTATCCAATAGGAGAATCAACTTTGAGTGGAGTATTATCAGCTGATAATTTATTTCATAAACTTTGCAAATGAATAATATTTTGAACTTTTGGTTCATATTGATTTGTACGAGGATCAAGACAACAATTTATTTTAAATTGTTCATTTGAACTTCTTGTTCATGATTTTAGTTGTTCATTTGAACTTCTTGTTCATGATTTCAGCTGCTTATTCCCTCCCCCTAATATTGGGAAAATTAATTTATCAAGTGATAATCAGCCTACTGGGCTGCAATCAAGTATTTGATTATTTTCTCAAAATATATCCTCAAAATTGAGAGTCATATTAATTATATTTTTCCAATATTCTTTCGTGACTCATCTTAATGTATTATATTGGAGCAATTGGAAGATACACAACACATCCAAATATTCACTTAGATGAGAAGTATACGAATAAATTAGGGAGGACTAAGATATAGTATATTGTTGGCTTAATGCGAATAAATATCTTAATATCATACTTTGGGTGTTTCAAATATATAATTTAGAATTGATGATCTCATAAGTATCAACCATATAATTAACTTTAGACGTCTAAAGAATGGATCTTCGGGTCCATTTTCTTTTTATGAACATATATTACATGATATTTAATATCAATTTTAATAATATATGTGATACTTATACAGAAATTTCTAAAAAAATCTAGAAAATAAGATCTTAGTCTAATTAGTTGAGAAAATAATTTCACAAACTTTTTGTTGTGAGTAGAGACATATGCATGCTATTTTAGTCTATGCAACAATTCATATCATAAAAATGCAATTTCTCAAATTTTCATTTTCCTTTAGAAACACACAAAAATTTAATGGATTGAAGAAACTTCTGGTTCTTCAATACAAATTATTCGCATCATATTATACCCAAGATGACCCAACCAGTTTTACCAACGACACATTTAAGTAAACTACTGGTTTACAATAACATGTGCTTAAATTGTATAATATAAGTGTAGTACAAGCCCGAGGGAAAAATCGATACCTTTTCTATTATACATTTTATGTCCAAATTCATTTGTGTAATACAAAGATATTCAATACCTCCAGTATAATTCAAAACCAATATAATAGTATCTCATTATTAAACACTTTAATCAAATACATTCATATGAACATATGATCATATAATTATCAAACAGTTACCCCTTATAAAATTAAACATATTTAATCAAACAATATTATATCACTAAAATTATATCGTCATATAATTAATTTGATTCACTATCCTTCAGGGATGGATAAGTTCTTCAGGAACTATAAAAATAATTTGTTATAAACAATAATCTAAAAAATATATATAATCTTAAGTATTGAACGTTGAATTCTTCTGGAATTCATCAATTATTGATAAACACAATATTCGATTAAACTCAATCTTTGAACAATAATTTGGAGTTAGTTTAATAATCTTTAGTTCTACAAATATCACATCACAAACTATTTCCATAAATAATGGTCAATAAAAATTATTCTTTGAGCAATCCTTCAGGGATATGTTATTAGTATAGATGCAATCCTTCTAGGATTCAATAATATCATGATGAAATTCTTCTAATATTATAGATACAATATTTTAAGATGTGATAAATCCTTATTTTAAAACTTTAACTCTTCGGGAATTATATATCACAATTGATCTTCGTAGTGATAAAAAAAATTGTGTGTGGGTAGTTCTTCAGGAACTCAATCACAATAGTTCTTCATGAACTCAATCACATTTTGTAGTTCTTCAGGAATTATATATCAAACTCAATATTATCCTTCTAGGATATTTGATATGTTCTTCAAGAACTATATAACAAACTTAATACTATCTTTAATGGATATTTGTTAAGTTCTTCAGGAACTATATAACAAACACGTTATTTTGTAATCATTTAGAGAATATTGATAATCTAATAAGATATAATATCAAAATTCAACACGGATAATGAGAAAGAAAAATAATAAAATAATTACCTAATATTACCTCTAACACTTAGGACTTCAAAATTTTTTTCTTCCAAGTTTGGTAGAGCTTCGTGCTGATAACATGTTATAAAATTAACCAAAACAATATAGAGATGAAGGAGAGATGAAGGAGAGAAAGAGTAGAGAAAACGTAATATTGTATTATCATCTTTCAAGTAGTTCCCTTTACATTGCAAAGTGGTATCTATTTATAGGACATTAGGAAGATGAAAAATCATAACCTTACTATACCACTTAATAAGGAATATGAAGATGAAAGATAAGAATATATATGGACATCCACAATATTTATTCATAACAAAATTAGTAATACTATTGCAAAATAAGTATAAAGAATTCTTTATGAATTAATAATACTATTGCAAAAGATCTACTTTTCTTTGAATCTTCGACCAATTGAGCAAGCTAGAACAACTCTCATTCTGGAATGAGCACTTTACCTATATGGTATAATCACATATTTCATGTAAAATTTGGGGTTCTCAGATAGAATCCAATCAACTAACACACATTTCATACCATAAATGTATTGATTCTGTTTCTTCCAAATAACACTTAAAAAAATAACTATCAACCAGATACATCATGTTGTAGTGTGGAAAGTAATTGGACTTCTGATGAAAATGTTTGGTCAGAACAATACTTCAAACTTTTATGAGATATATTATTTTAAAAAATTATGTAATTTTAATTATATTAAAATTCTTAATGATAAATATTAAGTAATTTGATGTCAAAATAGCTTTTTTAATTTATAAAAATTACTTTAAAATAACTTTTAATATTTTAAAAGAAAAACTCATAAAATCATTTTTTAAAATACAATTTTTTGTTTTAAAAAAAGCTATAACATCTTAGTCAAACTCCACATATGATTTTTGTATTTTTAGTAGAGTTTAAGATAAATTTTTGTTCTCTAATTTCGTCTATACATTTTTTATCTTAGTCTAATTTTATTAACAAATGTTTTCCCTTGTTATGATGTTTTTATGATAAAATATATTATAGTGTTGTATGTGACTTAATTTATTATTTTTATTGAAGGATATATTATTTCTTAAAATACATATTATTATATTTTATATTTAAAACTAATAAATTTATTATTATTGGTATGAAAGATGATATTTAAAATTAGAACACGACTTCCAAAATCTTCGGGACGACTCTGCTTTAGGGTCCGTTTGGTTGGGGGGTTTTGGAGGGAGGGGAGGGGAGGGAATATTTTAAGTTAAGTATGTTTGGTTCAATTTTTTATGAGGGGAGGGAAGAGGATTGCCCCAAATCGGAGAGATTTGGAGGGGAGGGGAGGGAGAGGAGTTATAATAAAATTTATTTTTTCTATATTGACAAAATTACCCTCACTTTTTAATTAAAATCTTAAATTGTTTTTAATATATATTATACGTTAATTTTTATCGTCTTATTAGAATTCCTCCATTTTTTTACGGTAATTCCATTATTTTATATTAATATAGTGACTCAACTTTCTTCATTTTTTCATTTGTTTTATTATATTCATTTTGATTTATTATTTTGTAAGAACTTAATTGTTTTATAAGTTATTGTGTTGTATTACATATTTATATATAATATAATTGTAGTATATGAGCTATATATATATTATCTAAAATTTAAATTTTATAAATATTTTATGGAATTAGATGGATCAGCAAGATGATAAAATAATTCATCTGATCATGAATCATATGATTATTGCATGAAATTTATCAATATTTTATTTACGCTTTAATATGTTTTAAAGTATTTGAAATAATAAATATTTTGTGTTTGATTATCTATATTAATTATGAATTGACAAAAAAAATCAAGAATATCACATTGTTTTTATTTGATTTAGCAAGAGTGTTATACTATTTTAAGGGTTAAAAGGTAAATTAGTTTTAAAATCTCTCACCTCCCCTCCTGAACCAAACATATTTTTAATTAAAAATTCTCCCTCCCCTTCCCCCCCCTCATTCGAACCAAACATACTTTTGATTAAAATACCTCTCCTCCCCTCCCTTCCCCTCTCCTTTATTAAATTTCCTCCTCTCTCTTCCCCCCGTTGAACCAAACATACCCTTAAAATACATAGGCATGGAGTTAAGAAGAAAATCAACAAATAGAGTTATGAAGAGTAAAAAATAAATACATTATTATTACTTAAAAAAAAAAAGAAGAGAAAAAACATAGTGAGAAAAAAAGAAGAAAGAAGAAGAGTAAAGAAATAAGAAAAAATATTACTATTAAATATAGAAGAGTGAATAGAGAAGACAATGAACGTGAGGAAGTGGAAAGATAATGAGAGGTGAGAAATGCGTGAAGAAATGAGAAGACGATGAGAAGTGACTTGAGAAACGCGTGAAGAAGTGAGAAGAAGATGAGAAATGAGACGTGCGTGAGGAAGTCAAAAGATGGGGAGAAGTGATCAACGCGTGAGGAAGTGAGAAACACGGGAGGAAGTGAGAATACAATGAGAAGTAAGAAACGCGTGATGAGTTTTTCGAGTTAATGCAAAATTTTGACGTGTATCAAAAAACTATATCGAATTTTTAAAATGTACTACTAGATTTAGTTATATGGTGGATCTTCAGCCTGTGAATACAAGTTTTTGTATATTGGCCCAAACATAAAATTTATACCCAAAAAGCACTATTAAAATTGAAGAAATTATCGCATCAAACTCGATCGGTCCATTTGTTAGCCTATATGAAGGATAGAAAAACACTTAGAAAGGGGGGGTTTGAATAAGTGTAGTCTAAAAACTGGAACGATAAAAACAATATGCACAGTTATTTTTATCCTGGTTCGTTGTTAACTAAACTACTCCAGTCCACCCCCACGGAGTGATTTACCTCACCTGAGGATTTAATCCACTAATCGCAACAGATTACAATGGTTTTCCACTTAGTCCGCGACTAAGTCTTTTAGAGTATCCTGATCACAACCTGATCACTCCAGGAACAAATGCTTAGACACAAGCTAAGACTTTCTTAGAGTATCCTGACCACCACGTGATCACTCTAATTACAACTGCTTAGACACAAGCTAAGACTTCCTAGAGTATCCTGACCACCACGTGATCACTCTAATTACAACTGCTTAGACACAAGCTAAGACTTCCTAGAATATCCTGATCAACACTTGATCACTCTAGTTACTTACAATTTATTGTAATCAAATAAGAGTTTTACAATGCTTCTAAAAAGCTATAATCACAACAGTGATATTTCTCTTAACGTTTAAGCTTAATCTCACTAATATATTACAACAGCAATGTAGTGAGCTTTGATGAAGATGAAGTTTCTGAGCTTTGAGTTTGAACAGCGTTTCAGCAAGTCTTTCAGAATAATTTCGTTCAGAATTGGTAACCTTGCTTTTCATCAGAACTTCATATTTATAGGCACTTGAGAAGATGACCGTTGGGAGCATTTAATGCTTTGCGTGTTCCGTACAGCTTTGCATTTAATGTTTCACGCTTTTTTCAACTACCTCGAGCCTTGTTCACGCTGTGTCTACTGACATTGCCTTTAATAGCTTCCAACGTTCCTTTTGTCAGTCAGCGTAGCCTGCCACTTGTACTTTCTTCTGATCTGATGTTTGTGAATAAAATATTTGAATATCATCAGAGTCAAAAAGCTTGGTGCATAGCATCTTCTTGTCTTCTGACCTTGAAGTGCTTCTGAGCGTGATACCATCAGAACTTCAGTGCTTCTGCTTCTGATCTCAAGTTCTTCTGATGCTTCCATAGACCCATGTTCTGATTCTGCCTTGACCATCTTCTGATGTCTTGCCAGACCATGTTCTGATGTTGCATGCTGAACCTTCTGAGACAAAGCTTCTGAGCGCTGATTTGTGCATACTCTTTATATATTTCCTGAAAGGGAAATTGCAATGTATTAGAGTACCACATTATCTCACACAAAATTCATATCCTTGTTATCATCAAAACTAAGAATATTGATCAGAACAAATCTTGTTCTAACAATCTCCCCCTTTTTGATGATGACAAAAACATATATAAATGATATGAATTTACGATCAGAAAGAGCAGACGGCTAAAGACAAATTACACAGCTATAGCATAAGCATGTGAATATGTCTCCCCCTGAGATTAACAATCTCCCCCTGAGATGAATAATCTCCCCCTGAAATAAATACTCGAAGAACTTTAATAATAATAGACTTCCCTGATTATTTCGGTAGAGACGATCACATAAGCTTCTGTCTTCTGATAATTCATAGCTTCTGACTTCTGCTTCCATTGGACAGCTTCAGAACTTGAATTTCTTTAGATCCCTAGAACACTCACAGCTTCTGATTCCTGCTTCCATTTAGGACAGCTTCAGAACTTGAATTTCTTTGATCTTCAGAACATTCACAACTTCTGATTCCTGCTTCCATTTAGGACAACTTCAGAACTTGAATTTCTTTGATCTTCAGAACATTCACAGCTTCTGATTCATGCTTCCATTTAGGACAGCTTCAGAACTTGAGTTTTCTGGATCTTTAGAACATTCACAGCTTCTGATTTCTGCTTCCCTCGGATAGCTTCAGAGCTTTAAATTTCTTCTTACATCACTTCATGCTAGATTGTATCAGAACATTGTTGAATGTACCAGAGCATCTCTACATCCTGAAATGTTACAGAACAAAACTAAACGACAAAAGTCAACATGAATGGGTTAGAACATAAAATGTGTATCAGAACACAAAATATGTATCAGAGCCATATAAGCCATATAGAATATATCAGATCCAATAGACAATGTATCAGAGCAAATAGACAATGATTTGGATCATATTCTATTATCAGAATTTCTGATCATTCTTCCTTCTTGCTTCTGATTCTGAAGCTTCCTAGCACTCAGCTTGCTTCAAGAATCCAAGAGCTATTTCTGATCATTCTTCCTTCTTGCTTCTGATTCTGAAGCTTCCTAGCACTCAGCTTGCTTCAAGAATCCAAGAGCTTGATTTTCTAAAGAGTTGCTTCATCATCTCGTTGCTTCTTATGTTGATCTTGAATCTTCGATTCCTGCAACAACACAACTTAAAAACATAGAACTTTGCAAGTTCTGTTAGTAATGTGGGGCCTTTTTACCCGGTAACTGATAATATTAATCAGATCATTTATCATATATTTTCTCCCCCTTTTTGTTATAACATCAAAAATCATAAAAGATTCAGATGTAAAGCAAGAGACAAAAGGAAAGAAACAGAATTAAACTTTTCATTGATTTAAACCAGCAGGATTACAAAAGATGTATGCAGAAAACAGATGCAACAAGGAAAGAAAACTACAAAGACCAAAGGACTAAGACTCTATCCTACGCAAAGACTGCGCAAACAACTCAAGAACCCTCTGGTCTTCAGTTTGTTCAGCCATGAAAGCTTGAAAAATCTTCATGCCTGTCCAGACTAGAACCTCCACTGTAGGAGAGATCCAAGAGACCAAAGAGGAAGTGAGGGACAGATCATAGACAGGGAGCTAATGTTGCAAACGGGCTCCAGTGACTCAAGAAGGTCTTCTTCCTTTGGATAAATGTTGATAATAGCATTGAAGAAGAGATCTGTCTTGAAAGAGACTTGGAGAGCCATCCCAAGATATGCTTCACATCCTGTAACTGATTAACCCTTCCATCCATTCTCATTGAGTTGAAAGGATTCATGATGAACGCTAGGATGAAGATGAATGAACTAGGGTTTATGCCAAAGAAAAACTTTGTTGGACAAGAGAGAAAAAGAAAGAGAAAGAGAGCCAAGACTTATTGAAAAAATGAAACGAAATGAAGGAATAAATAGAGGGAAAAAGAAGAGGGAAACGTTCGAGGAATATAAAAAAGAAAAGAAGGACAATAAAAGAAATGATGAATGGCATTTAATGTAACATGACGTGAGGAGAGATAATAATGACAAAAGACGAGATTTGCACAGTTACCTAAGTAGACGTCCCCTCAACTGCACGCACGCTTGTCCAGAAATAGTGAACACGTGTTTACCATCTGGATAGCCAGTTACAGCTGTTTTGCTTTTACAGAGATTCTGAATCAACTTAGACAATGAAACGTTAGTAATAACTGAATCACAATTTCTAATTGATTTCAATCAGAACTTCTTAAAAAAAAATCCAATTTCATTTCAGAAGATACTCATACATAAGATCTTCTCATCTTCTCATTCTGGGCATAAATCCATACTGATATTCTTCAGAATGAACTTAAACCTATCTTCAGCAAGGGGTTTTGTAAAGATATCAGCCCATTGATGGTCTGTATCCACAAAGTTTAAAGATATAACACCCTTCTGAACATAGTCCCTTATGAAATGATGTTTAATCTCAATATGTTTAGCTTTTGAATGTAAAATAGGATTCTTAGATAAACATATAGCAGAAGTATTATCACAGAAAATAGGAATGTTACTCTCATATATCTGATAATCTTCCAGCTGACTTCTCATCCAGAGCATTTGTGTGCTACAACCAGCAGTAGCAACATATTCTGCTTCTGTTGTTGAGAGGGCAATAGTAGCTTGCTTCTTGCTGTACCATGAGATCAGATGACTTCCAAGAAATTGACAACTTCCAGAAGTGCTCTTTCTTTCTATTCTATCTCCAGCATAGTCAGCATCACAGAATCCTACTAAGTTGTAGTCTTTAGATCTTCTGTAAACTAAACCAACATTAGTAGTACCTTTCAGATACCTTAGAATTCTTTTAACCGCTGTTAAATGAGATTCTCTTGGATCTGATTGGAATCGAGCACACAAACAAACACTAAAGAGAATGTCAGGTCTAGAAGCAGTTAGATATAGAAGAGATCCAATCATACCTCTGTACAATTTCTGATCTACCTTCTTACTTACCTCATCCTTACCCAGTACACATGTTGGATGCATAGGAGTTTTGGCTTCTTTGCTTTCAGAAAGATTAAACTTCTTCAGAAGTTCTTTCACATACTTCGTTTGATGAACATAGGTTCCATCGGAAGTTTGGTTGATTTGAATCCCAAGGAAATACTTGAGTTCTCCCATCATGCTCATTTCAAATTCAGCCTGCATAGACTCAGCAAACTCCTTTCCAAGTGTAGCATTAGATGTTCCAAAGATAATATCATCAACATATATTTGACAAATTAAAATATCCTTTTTAAATGTTTTACAAAAGAGAGTAGTGTCCACTTTTCCTCTAGTGAAATCATTTTCCAGAAGGAAAGAACTCAAACGTTCATACCAAGCTCTGGGAGCTTGTTTCAATCCGTATAATGATTTCTTTAATTTGAAAACATGATTTGGAGACATGGAGTCTTCAAAACCAGGAGGTTGGTGAACATAAACTTCTTCATCTATATAACCATTTAAGAAGGCACTCTTGACATCCATCTAATAAAGAGTGATGTTGTGTTGAGTGGCAAAAGAAATTAATAGACGAATAGATTCTAACCTGGCCACTGGTGCAAAGGTTTCTGTATAATCAATCCCTTCTTGCTGACTATAACCCTGAGCAACCAGTCTGGCTTTGTTTCTTACCACTTCACCTTTCTCACTTAGTTTGTTTCTGAAAACCCACTTAGTACCGATGATGTTAAATCCTTTTGGTCTAGGAACCAAGTCCCATACATCATTCCTTGTAAACTGATTTAGTTCTTCTTGCATGGCAATTATCCAGTCTGGATCTTCTAGAGCTTGATCAACAGAAGTTGGCTCGATCAAAGAAACAAGACCTAATTGACATTCTGCATTGTTCTTAAGGAATGCCCTTGTTCTGATGGGATCATCTTTCTTTCCAAGGATCACATCTTCTGAATGAGCTGAAGCAAGTCTAGGTGATCTTCTGATTGTTGGTTCTTCAGAAATCCTGAGATTCTCTAAAGATGCAGCAACTTGATCTTCTACTCCATTACTTCTGAGACTGCCAGCTTCTGCAGCTTTGCTTCTTGGTTCTACTGCTTCTGATATATCAATATCAAAATCTGCAAAATTCTCAAACTGCTTTGGTTTTTCAAGACCACGCTTATCATCAAACCTGATATTGATTGATTCTTCTACAATCAATGTTTCAGTATTGTATACTCTGTAGCCTTTAGAGCGTTTAGAATATCCAAGAAGGAAACACTTTTGTGCTTTAGAATCAAACTTACCAAGATGATCTTTAGTATTCAGAATAAAACATACACATCCAAAAGGATGGAAATATGAAATGTTGGGCTTTCTGTTCTTCCACAATTCATAAGGAGTCTTATTTAGAATAGGTCTGATAGAGATTCTATTCTGAATATAGCATGCAGTGTTAATTGCTTCTGCCCAGAAATGCTTAGCCATATTGGTTTCATTGATCATGGTTCTGGCCATTTCTTGTAGAGTCCTATTCTTTCGCTCTACAACTCCATTTTGCTGTGGAGTTCTAGGACAAGAGAAATCATGGGCAATACCATTTTCTTTGAAGAACTCCTCAAAGAATCTGTTCTCAAATTCGCCACCATGATCACTTCTGACCTTTATGATTTTACACTCTTTCTCAGATTGAATCTGAGTGCAGAATTCAAAGAACACTGAATGAGACTCATCCTTGTGTTTCAAGAACTTTACCCACGTCCAGCGGCTATAATCATCAACGATGACTAATCCATATTTCTTCCCTCTGACAGATGCTGTTTTGACTGGGCCAAACAGATCAATGTGCAAGAGTTCTAACGGCCTTGAGGTAGAAACAACATTCTTAGACTTGAATGCAGGTCTGGAGAACTTGCCCTTCTGACATGCTTCACAAAGAGCATCTGATTTGTATTTCAGATTTGGGAGTCCTCTGACCAGATTTAGTTTGTTAATCTGAGAAATCTTTCTCAAACTAGCATGTCCTAATATTCTGTGCCAGACCCATTACTCCTCAGAAACAGACATAAGACAAGTCACCTTCTGCTTATCAAGATCAGAAAGATCAATCTTATAAATGTTGTTCTTCCTCTTGCCTGTAAATAGGATTGAGCCATCCTTCTGACTTACAGCCTTGCAAGACTTTTGATTGAAGATTATATCATAACCATTGTCACTTAATTGACTTATGGACAATAAGTTATGCGTTAATCCTTCTACAAGAAGTACATTAGATATGGAAGGAGAGTTACCAAGACTTATGGTTCCTGAGCCAATGATTTTGCCCTTCTAATCTCCTCCAAACTTGACTTCTCCACCTGGTTTAAGCACCAGGTCTTGGAATGTAGACCTTCTTCCCGTCATGTGTCGCGAGCACCCAGAGTCCAGGTACCATGACATTTTGCTTTCTGTCCTCTTTTCCGCCAAGGATATCTCTTCAGAATCTGATTCTGATGTAGATTCTGATCCATCATCTTCTGTCGCCATCAGCGCAAAGTTTGCCTGCTCTCCTTCAGAGTCTGATCCTGATTCTGATTCAGAATCATCCCATGTTGCCATAAGACCTTTCTTCTTATGAAACTTCTTCTTGGGATTCTCCTTCTGAAGTTTTGGACACTCGTTCTTGTAATGTCCAGGCTCATTGTACTCATAGCAGACAGCCTTCTTCTTGTTAGATCTTCTGTCACCAGAAGATTCTCCATGTTCAAATCTCTTTGAACTTCTGAAGCCTCTGAACTTCCTTTGCTTGCTCTTCCAGAGTTGGTTCACCCTTCTGGAGATCATGGACAGTTCATCTTCTTCTTCAGATTCTGATTCTTCAGGATCTTCTTCTCTAGCCTGAAAAGCGTTAGTGCATTTTTTAATATTAGATTTTAATGCAATAGACTTACCTTTCTTCTGAGGCTCGTTTGCGTCCAGCTCAATTTCATGGCTTCTCAAGGCACTGATAAGCTCTTCCAAAGAAACTTCATTCAGATTCTTCGCAATCTTGAATGCAGTCACCATTGGGCCCCATCTTCTGGGCAAACTTCTGATGATCTTCTTTACATGATCAGCCTTGGTGTAGCCTTTGTCAAGAACTCTCAATCCAGCAGTCAGAGTTTGAAATCTTGAAAACATCTTTTCAATGTCTTCATCATCCTCCATCTTGAAGGCTTCATATTTCTGGATTAGAGCGAGAGCTTTAGTCTCCTTGACTTGAGCATTTCCCTCATGGGCAGTTTCCCTGTTAGATATCTTCTCATACTCAGCATGAGAGATGCCATTCAGCAAAACAGTCCTACATTTATGATGATTCTTGAAATCTTTCTTTTGATCATCAGTCATTTCACTTCTCGTGAGCCTTACACCAGTAGCTTTAACAGGATGTTTGTAACCATCCAGTAGAAGATCCCATAGATCAGCATCTAGACCAAGAAAGTAACTTTCAAGTTTATCTTTCCAGTATTCAAAGTTTTCACCATCAAATACTGGTGGTCTAGTATAACCATTGTTACCATTGTATTGCTCAGCAGAGCCAGATGTAGATGCAGCTGGATTTGTTGGAACTTCACCAGCCATCTTTTACTGAAGCGTTTTTCTCTTCCTGAATCTTTTCTAAACACGATTAAGTGCTTGCACCTTAGAACCGGTGCTCTGATGCCAATTGAAGGATAGAAAAACACTTAGAAAGGGGGGGTTTGAATAAGTGTAGTCTAAAAACTTGAACGATAAAAACAATATGTACAGTTATTTTTATCCTGGTTCGTTGTTAACTAAACTACTCCAGTCCACCCCCACGGAGTGATTTACCTCACCTGAGGATTTAATCCACTAATCGCAACAGATTACAATGGTTTTCCACTTAGTCCGCGACTAAGTCTTCTAGAGTATCCTGATCACAACCTGATCACTCCAGGAACAAATGCTTAGACACAAGCTAAGACTTTCTTAGAGTATCCTGACCACCACGTGATCACTCTAATTACAACTGCTTAGACACAAGCTAAGACTTCCTAGAGTATCCTGACCACCACGTGATCACTCTAATTACAACTGCTTAGACACAAGCTAAGACTTCCTAGAGTATCCTGATCAACACTTGATCACTCTAGTTACTTACAATTTAATGTAATCAAATAAGAGTTTTACAATGCTTCTAAAAAGCTATAATCACAACAGTGATATTTCTCTTAACGTTTAAGCTTAATCTCACTAATATATTACAACAGCAATGTAGTGAGCTTTGATGAAGATGAAGTTTCTGAGCTTTGAGTTTGAACAGCGTTTCAGCAAGTCTTTCAGAATAATTTCGTTCAGAATTGGTAACCTTGCTTTTCATCAGAACTTCATATTTATAGGCACTTGAGAAGATGACCGTTGGGAGCATTTAATGCTTTGCGTGTTCCATACAGCTTTGCATTTAATGTTTCACGCTTTTGTCAACTACCTCGAGCCTTGTTCACGCTGTGTCTACTGACGTTGCCTTTAATAGCTTCCAACGTTCCTTTTGTCAGTCAGCGTAGCCTGCCACTTGTACTTTCTTCTGATCTGATGTTTGTGAATAAAATATTTGAATATCATCAGAGTCAAACAGCTTGGTGCATAGCATCTTCTTGTCTTCTGACCTTGAAGTGCTTCTGAGCGTGATACCATCAGAACTTCAGTGCTTCTGCTTCTGATCTCAAGTTCTTCTGATGCTTCCATAGACCCATGTTCTGATTCTGCCTTGACCATCTTCTGATGTCTTGCCAGACCATGTTCTGATGTTGCATGCTGAACCTTCTGAGACAAAGCTTCTGAGCGCTGATTTGTGCATACTCTTTATATATTTCTCGAAAGGGAAATTGCAATGTATTAGAGTACCACATTATCTCACACAAAATTCATATCCTTGTTATCATCAAAACTAAGAATATTGATCAGAACAAATCTTGTTCTAACACTATAGAGATATGTTATCCATATAATCTTCAAATCTTCACCAGTATTTAACTTAATATGGTTGTGTTTCATTCTTTCATCAATATCAATTCATGATTCACTACAACACGCGTGGGCTTTAAAAGCGCTGTGAAAGCCAGCGCTGGCGTAGCTAACAAAAGCGCTTCTAAAAGCGCTCTTGTAGACCCCCTATAAGAGCGCTTTTCTGGAAAAAGCGCTCTGGTAGACCCCCCTAAAAGAGCACTTTTCTGGAAAAAGCGCTTTGGTAGCTCACCCTATAAGAGCGCTTTTTCCAGAAAAGCGCTCTGGTATCCCCCCTATGAGAGCACTTTTTCTGGAAAAAACGCTCTGATAGCCCCCCCTATAAGAGCGCTTTTCCAAAAGCGCTTTCGTAGGTTGTGTTTTTTTTATTTTTTATGCTTTTTTTTAATCTTTGGCAGTGCTTTTACTAAGAAGCGCTTTCGTAGGTGGACCTTTAAGAGCGCTTTTTAAAAGCGCTGTTGTTGCTAAATGAGGTATTTTAATGTGCAGCCTATAATTTAATCCTCCCAGTTGTTGCACCCCAAAATTTGCCCATCTAATTTTACTTCTAACTGGCTTATGCCTTTCATTTCATGTGCATATCTCCATTAGGTCATGCAATATATCATGCATTCATCCCATAATAAAACTTAGCATTAAGATCAAGAATCAGGGTTATTTCCCTATGATGGTGTTCATCAAAGCTTTATTAAGATCAAATGGATTAGGTTTTATTTTAGAATTCATTTATAAAGGGATCTACGGATTGATTTGCAAAGAGTAAGTTAGAGTGCAAGGATGAGGCTACATATTCATTTTTGTGATCAAGGTATTATTATTACTTGTCGCTTGCTATGTGGGTGTGGCTTGGAAAATATTGGAATTAAAGTCAAGATTTCATTAATACAAGATTTTCCCTAATATTCGAGATTTGGACCAAAGGTCATATTGGAAAATTCAAATTACAAAAAGTAAGAAGTAGATAAGTTTGGAATTTTCGAGTGGCGAGATTCCACATCAAGTGATTGTGTTTTTATCTCATGAATATCATTCCAATTGGACTTCCTCAACTCAAGTGTGCAAAGATGAATGAGAAATCGGATTAATTATTTGAAGAGCAAGCTACAAGTATAAAAATTCAGAAAATTCAAAGGCCTATATATTCATCCAATTACAATTATCATTACAAATTCAAATTCAAGAACACCATAGTGTTATTACGGCCAAAGTACATTCCAAGTATACATTACATCAAGAAGAGTTACAAAAAAGGAAAGAGGATTTCCACATTTAGACCAAAGTCTACAAGTATTCTAAACCTACTCATCAAAACCATTGTCCATAAAACATGGCATGAAACGGCTCCAAGTCCCTGCTACTATTCAGATTTTCCATTCATCATCTACCAACCTGTGCACATCAACAAGAGTCAAGCATATGTCAGTCCATGTCCATTCAAATAATATACACACTCATTTAACATAATCTGTGACGACATGCTACAAACCAACTAGCATACATCCACTAATTAGCAGCATTCCACTTATACTAATAACTAACTCAGAACCAATTAACTTTCCCTAGTTTTTTAACCACTTTCCATAATCATTCTAACTAGTCTTAACAGTTTTCTAACACATAGCCTCTTAACCTTTAACCAAAAACAGGGCCATAACCTCCAGTTCAGCTTATAACAGAAAAACAATTCCAACAGAATTCAGTTACAAAGTTTAACCACCTAACTGTCAACTCAGTTTCACTCTAACCTATAGCAGTTTGTTACTAACCTAAAACAGAACCCTCTTTCAACTGCCCATAACAGAATTCAGTTACTAACAGAACAGAACCGTTTTGTAGTTTATAACTAACTTTTATATCAACCTATAACCTCTAACCTCCTAACAGAATTGAGAACTTGCAACTAACTGTCAAACAAAAGTTCTCTAACAGCTTCCTAACCGTTTTTAACAGTCTTTAACCTCCAACAGATTCAGTTACCATCAGCAGACCTCTAACAGAATTATCTAACAAACTCATAACAGAAAAACAGAATGAACTAACCTCTATATAACCTTCAGTTTCCACAATTCTTGATCTTCTTCCATTTTTCATCATTTACCAACTCTTCACCATTTTTGACTTTCTTCATATTCACCCATCATCTTTCACACTGCAGATTCACCGCTTCTCAGCTCCCCATACATTCTTCAATTCATCTTCTTCACTCTCTTCACTTCCACGATTCTTCTCCAACCATTTTCTTCATCCACCATTCTCTTCCACCACTCTGCTTCACACTTCAACCATCTCTCGATTCATTCTTCACATAACATCATCATCTTCACCATTCCCTCTCCATTCTCCCCTTCGCTTCCATTCATCATCACCTTCAACTCACTTTAGAACCGAATCCTGTAATAAATTTCTTGAATTCTTCTCCTTCGATCTCTCTCTCCACATTCTTCAATATCGATTCATTCTTCATCAATCATCAACAACCTTTAACAAAAAACCATCAATTCTTCAAGCTTCAATCTTCAACTCTCTCCCTCAAACATCGCTGCAATTCAAGCTTCTGCAGAAACGCCAACCATCAATCTCAGCGTTCATCACCTTCAGTGATCTTCATCTCTGCACAACACCGCAACGCATAGAGAAATTGCGATTCGGTAAGCTAAGAAGAAGAAGACTAAGCCGGAAAGAGAAGAGGTAGAATCGAGAAAAGATAATACGTACCAGGTCTCTTAAGTTGAATCGGAGAAGAAAGTGAATTTGAGGGAGCATCGTCGTCGCGCCTGAGTTGTGAGGATGAGCAGAGGTAAATCATGTGCGTGGCGGCTGATTGATTGGATTGTGTCCGCGTTAAAAGAACGAGGTGGAAGTCCAGACGGAGGAGAATGCTAGCTGCGCCGCCGCGTCTGAGTTAAAGAAGAAAAGGGAACAAGCTGAAAGGTTACAACACAAAAACCCTATTCCCTTTTCACTTCCCTTTTTAATTAATCTTTATTTTTTTATTTTTCTTTTCTTGAATGATAAAAAAATCTGAGATAAAGAGAAATTGGGCCATGATTGCTATTTTCACCATCCTTTATGAGCCCGTTCCATACAATTTTCGGAACCATACAAAAGAACACCTTGGGCCAAAACGCTACTGCACCCCCTGTGGCCCGTCACTGCCATTTTTGGCTAGGGATAATCTGTAACGAAAAAGATCTTGCTGGGCCAACATCCTGGGCCCAACGCCTTTGCTATTCAGCACCTGAAATTCAATTTGCACCCCCTGGTTCTATCATTATTATTTTAGGTTTTAATTAGATTTTTCTATTTCTTTTAGTAAGCAAATTGCTAATTTTTCTCACAAATTTTTAGACTTTAATACATGAATTTTTGACATAGAAAATGTATACTAAAAAATATTAGTTTAGGCTTGTATTTTAATTCTTTTGCTTGATTGGAATTCTTGTTCTTTGTCATCTAAAAATCAATAAAAATAATAGTCCTTTAATTCACTTTTGGTACTATATTTTGCATCATTTGCTTCCATGTTTTGTACCATATTTCAAGTCATTCTTTTAGTCATTTTTGCACTACTTTTGTATCATTGTTTACTTGTAAATTTTACTTGTAATTTTGATCTTTGCTTGTGCTTGTAATTTCGTTCATTTACTCCTAACTTTAGGTAGAGACCATGACAACATTAGGACTTAGAAGTTCCCTTCATGACATTAGGCTAGTTATTCATTTTAGGCTAGTTTTCTTCTTTTTCTTTTCAACATTAAAACATTAACAAATAGAGATGCGAATCACATTAAGAAAGTGATAGAGAAATGAGTGGGATTCATTCCCTAATCTGTTTCTCAATCACTTAGTGGCATAGAAATGAGTGGGATTCATTCCCTAATCTATTTCTCGGTCACTACTTAATGGGAGAGAAATGAGTGGGATTCATTCCCTAATCTATTTCTCGAACATTAATTAATGGGATAGAAATGAGTGGGATTCATTCCCTAATCTGTTTCTCGAACATTACATAATGGGATAGAAGTGAGTGGGATTCATTCCCTAATCTGCTTCTCGATCATTATACATTTTTATGTGATTCGAATCGCAAAGTAAATTCCTTTAAAAAATACCCAACCAAAAACATCTAAAACACTTAATAAAGGCTCAGACCTAAACAAAGTAAGGAAGTGATGCGAAGCCTTGTATTGGGTTTTGTTCATCATGGAATTACATCTAAAAGACACAAACCAATTTTCTCTCTTCTCTCTCTTGCCTCCGAGGCATTCTTTCTCTTGCCTTCAGGGCATTCTTTCTCCTAATCGGACACGTTATTTCCGCTCCATTCCCAGCTTAAGACTCCAGAGGTCGAGCAGCGGAGTGCGAATGTAACTGTTCAACTAAAAAACACAAAAACAAACAAAAACTAAAGAGCCGAACTACGGCGCTCTGATTCCTGAAAAGGATACGTAGGCATTAGGTCGCGGGGCCTAAGCGAGCACAACTATTTATAAACCTTATTTTCCCCGTGTTTCTTTTCTTTCATTTGCATGCATTCTCTTAGTAATTAAGCTTTAGATTTATACACCCTTTAGATAGCAACAAACATAGGTGGATACCATCGAGTACGATGGGCGTGAGGGGTGCTAGTACCTTCCCCTTGCGTAACCGACTCCCGTACCCTATCTTTGGTCGAAAGACCTCGTTCTTATTCTTTTCCAGGTTTTCTGATATTCCTTTCCCTCTTTGGGATAAATATATTAGTGGCGACTCTGTTCATTTTCGCGAGCGTGCGACAGCTGGCGACTCTGCTGGGGACGTGATAGACCTGTGCTGGTCCATTCTTAGCAAGTCGATCCTAGCCTTTGTTTGTTTCTTTTCTTTGGGTGTTTTTCTTTATTTGTTTATATGCTTACATCCTGTGTATATATGTTTGTATATCATGTTTATTCCTGTTTGCATATCATATTTACTTTCCGCATGCATCTGGACTATATTATGGGTCCCCGTGGGGACCACATATTTTCTCTGTTTGCAGGTTGGGTGGGATGTTCTATGAGGTAAAAGGCCCAATACCCAGGCCATGAGTGATACCTTAGGAACTAGGAATAGAGTGGCCATGACGGACAGAAGACGTATGTCTGATTGATCCGATCATGTATCCACGGGCAGAGCTTGGTTGAACGAGGCAATATCGTATGATTGCGCCTACTTTCAATCCTCTGTTGGCTTTTTGACCTACCTTATACTAGATCACACCTGTGAGAGGGGTTGGGAAATTTTGTTTTGCAGGAAAACATGCCTCCATCCTACCCTAAGCCATTCAGACTATCTATCATAATCAACGTCGAACCTCTGAATCTGGAGGTTTGACTTTATGTGACTTATGCAAAGGTTATCTATCAGAATCAACGTCGAACCTCTGAATCTGGAGGGTTCGACCATCTTTGACTTATGCACAAGTTGTTTATCCAGAAAGCAACGTCGAACCTCTGAATCTGGAGGATTCGACCATATCTTAGACCATGAGAAGTTGTTATCCAAGAGGCCTTGATCCTTGATCCTGATTTATGATACATTTGCATCTTCATTGACATTTTTGCATTCATGCATGTGCATCCATGGTTACCAAGACTCTTACCACTCTTCATCTCCATCAGATCAGTCAAGACGATTCCTCCACACCGATATCTGACAAGAGCTCACAGAAGAAGAATCATGGAGAATTACGAACAAGATCAAGCTGCCATTAGAGAAGAGATGGATCAAATGAAAACTAAGGTCAATGCTATCCTGGAAGCTATCCAAGCCTTGCGAACTGAAAGGGTTCCTGCTACACAAGAGATTCCCGTTGTTGGTAACCAAGCTGCTGCTAGCCAACTTGAGGTCGTTCCACCTTCTTCTACTCCATTTGAGTTCCAAGCAAGGACTAATGCTACTCTTGGGATGCCATTCAACTTCATGACTGTTGATACCCTTGGAGCTCCAAACCAAGGTGGGACTATACCCGTGACTTCTGGAGCAATGACTATGGCTGATCCCGTCTTCCCACTCCCTGTGCCACCTTCTCAAACAGAGATTCCTATTCCTGCTTTCTGTGGTACTCGTTCTGCTAACCCAGAAATGCAAACAATACCAACTGCTGAAAGAGCTCGACCCGTTGAGAAATCCGCTGAGAAGTACAAAATCCTTGAGGAAAGAATTCGAGCCATTGAAGGATTTAGTGCCTATGGGATGGATGCTGAGGATATGTGTCTAGTTCCTAATCTGGTTGTCCCTCCTAAGTTCAAGACTCCCGACTTCCAGAAGTACAAGGGTTTGAGCTGTCCGAAGAGCCATATCATCATGTATTGTCGTAAGATGGCTTCTCACATCCACAACGACTCATTGCTCATTCACTGCTTCCAGGATAGCTTATCTGGGGCATCTCTGAACTGGTATATGAATCTGGAGCGTAATAGAATCCGATCTTGGAAGGATTTGTCTAACGCTTTCCTCAAGCAATATCAGTATAACATTGACATGGCACCGACTAGGTTACAACTTCAAAATCAAGTGCAAAGGACCAATGAGACATTCAAAGAGTATGCTCAAAGGTGGAGAGAAATGGCTGCTCAAGTGAATCCACCACTTTCTGAATCCGAACTGGTTGACATGTTCATGAACACCCTTCAAGGACATTATTATGAGAGAATGGTTGGTAGTGTTTCTTCTGGTTTCTCCGATCTAGTCAGGATTGGTGAAAGAATTGAGAATGGTTTGAAAATTGGTAAGATCCAGAATCCCGCCAATGCTGCTACTGCAAACCAATATGGGTACAAGAAACCTCAGGGTAACTTTGTCAAGAAGAAAGAAGGCGAGACCAGTGCCACCTATGCTCAAGATCAAGCTCCTTGCTATCAAGTGGCCGCCACCGCCCCTCAAGCTTATGTGGCACCTGTTGGTCAACAACCTTGGGTTCCGTATCAGCAATATATTCAACAACAACAACAAGGTTATCAACAGAGACAAGGTCAACAGAGACAGAATAGGCCAAAAAGGGTGTATGATCGTGTGCCAATGTCCTATAGCCAACTTCTCGCCGCCTTGCTTGATCAAAAACTGATTCAATTAGCTGAAGCGAGGCCTCCTCATGATCCTCTCCCTCCAAATTACAAGATTAATGCCAAGTGTGAATTCCACTCTGGAGGATCTGGTCACACCACTGAAGAGTGCAGAGTTCTCAAAGACAAGGTTCAGGATCTGCTTGATGCAAAGGAGATTACATTCACACCTGCGGCACCTAATGTGGTCAACAATCCCATGCCACCTCACAATGGAGCTTCCACCAGTGGAACATGAAGACTTTTATGTTTGTCAGAAAACATTTCATTTGCATTAGAATAAGGCCAAACTTGCCATTGTATAGATTTCTTTAGTATTTTCAATTGTACTACTTTTGTTGTTATCAAGTACTATCCATTGTAAGAAACTCATTCTGTTTGAATAAATAAAAATGTAATATACATGTTTTTCTCAAATCATTTCATCTTTGTTATTATGTTCATTGATACTTCACTCATTTGTCTTAAGCAACTAAAAAAGGAGAATGATGAAAATTAAAAACACATGAATCACTAATTGTATGCCTTTGGAACAAGATCCTGCTGACGATGTACAGGCATTGTTTCCATTCCTAAACACCGGAGTTATAAGGAAGTGAAACCTTCGTCAACCCCTTTGAGCCTAAGGAGTAGTAGTTTCTTTTCAAAAAAATACAAAAACCCTCAATCTTAACCAGGGGCAGGGTAGTCTTCAGTTAGTGCGACCGAGCGCTCAATTTTCAGGTATTCCATCAGAGGATCAATCATATTCCATATATCACAACAAAAGAAGAAGAGCACATTACACAATGGGTGTCTCCCATTCACAAAGAAGAAGGCAGTCACAACCTTTTCATCAAGTCAATCACAAATGTCATACAACTTGTTTCCGAACGAGACAAAAAAGAATGAAAAGAAAGTATTGAATCATGATCAAAAAAGAAAGAAACAAAAGCCCGCTAAGTCAAAAAAAAAAAAAGAAGAAAGGAAGAGCTTTGAAGCAAATGACTTAGGCAAAAATTAGGGCATATCCCGCTGGACAACGAAAACCAAATTCAAAAGAAACTCTGTCCAGGCAAAAGTTAGGGAAAGTAAAAAACAAAGCAAAAGAAAAATCCTCCAAGGGACAAGTTGTTGTGACCATCAACAAAAGAATCAAAGGGTGGCTGCCACCTCCGCCAAAGCCATAAAGGATCCTCATCCATCACAATCCTTCCTGAAAAGTGAATACTCGTGTCGAACTAGCTGAACGTAGGACTGGAGAACATCACGAAGAAGGGGTGGGTTAAGTAGAACTTGAGCCTTTATCCTTTGTTTCTCAAACCGTGAACCCGGCCACGTTACAACCCTCAAAAGTCCTAATTGAAGCAGGGTTCGTTCCGAAAGCATACAAACTGTAAAATCATGTCAAACTGACTCCTAATGTTGCTGTGTCATTTGTGTTCGTATCAGTACAACATTTTGACAAATAAAACTTTTCTTTGAGATTAACATGTGCATTGCATTCTCATTATCCTTTTCAAAACAGAATTGTCTCTAACTTGAAAGTAAGTACTTGATACCAAGGATAGTTCAACATTGAAATTCCATCGAGTAATCTTACAAAGGCAAAGGTTGGTCATCCACCGAGCAAATATCCCAAACATCCATCTGGTGGAATATTTCAATCCAATCTGGGGCATTCATCCCATGATCAACACTGGGGTAGACCATTGCCAATCTCCGTGATTCAAGCACATCAGAATTCCATCTCGAGAGATCCTAAAGGCTGGGGAAAGCTAGTAACAATTCATCTCTTCATCTTCAATCAAGTGTCAGATATCAAGACAAGTGTCGAGGAGTCAACCTAAACACCTCACCTTCACAAATTCTATCCTTCAAGCAACAACCTTCCTGCAAGGAATCCTCCATTCACTCCTTGTATTTCGGAAGCAATCATTACACTCATAATCATACAATCATCATGCATATCATTGCATTCTCATTATCATTTTTCCCACATGATCCGATCATTAATAAAGCAGGGGCATCCACCCTCACCTTGAATCGCAAACAGAGCTTCAGAACTCCACCTAATCTATTCCATACAAAGCAGAAACCCTGGACAATCCATCAGTACACCGCATATAGAAATCATTGCATCGCATCTTCAGAAGTGCATAAAATAAATCAAACATTTGCATGTGAAGTATAAGCCAAGTTACTCATCAGATGAGGTCTCTACAAAGTATTCAAGTTGATATTCCACTGGATCACTCATAGTCACCATTGTGGTGTCCTTTCCCAAAGTCAATCATGTTCATCTTTCTTCAACCCAGAGTTGATGTTTTTGTGTTCATCCCAGAGTTGATTTTCCTTTCATCTTTTAACCCCGAGTTAATTATATTTTCCCACTCAACCCAGAGTTGACGGTCATCTTTTATTCAACCCAGAGTTGATTCTTTCCTTTTCCCACTCAACCAAGAGTTGACGGTTATCCCTTGTCCTTTCCCACTCAACCCAGAGTTGATCTTTTTCCCACTCAACCAAGAGTTGACGGCCATTTCTAGATGCTTTCTCTTTCCCTCTCAACCCAGAGTTGACGGTTGTCTTTTATTTCTCTTTCCCACTCAACCCAGAGTTGACGGTTATTCTTTTCTCCTTTCCCACTCAACCCAGAGTTGACGGTTACCTGTTCTCTTTCCCACTCAACCCAGAGTTGACGGTCATCTTCTGTCCTTTCCCACTCAACCCAGAGTTGACGGTTATTCCTAATTGTTCATATCTCTTCTTTCAACCCAGAGTTGAATTACCTTTTCTCAACCCAGAGTTGACGGTTATCCCTTGTCCTTTCCCACTCAACCCAGAGTTGACAGTTATCTTTTATCCTTTTCCCACTCAACCCAGAGTTGACGGTTATTTTTTATTCTTCGACCCGGAGTCGACTCACTTTTCTTTTTCAACCCAGAGTTGATGTGTATTTCATTTCTAACCCAGAGTTAATTCGTTCAACCCAGAGTTGATACGACCTTCCTCAGTGGATTTGACACCATTCTTTTCTCCAGTGGATCCTATCTCATCAGGCAAATTTTCAGGTTCACTTGGTATTTAATCTTCTTCTACCTTGAATGCTCGAAAGGCTAGCGCCAATCTCGCCTTCAGGTTTAAGACGATTAAATAGGGGCAGCTGTTGCACCCCAAAATTTGCCCATCTAATTTTACTTCTAACTGGCTTATGCCTTTCATTTCATGTGCATATCTCCATTAGGTCATGCAATATATCATGCATTCATCCCATAATAAAACTTAGCATTAGGATCAAGAATCAGGGTTATTTCCCTATGATGGTGTTCATCAAAGCTTTATTAAGATCAAATGGATTAGGTTTTATTTCAGAATTCATTTATAAAGGGATCTACGGATTGATTTGCAAAGAGTAAGTTAGAGTGCAAGGATGAGGCTACATATTCATTTTTGTGATCAAGGTATTATTATTACTTGTCGCTTGCTATGTGGGTGTGGCTTGGAAAATATTGGAATTAAAGTCAAGATTTCATTAATACAAGATTTTCCCTAATATTCGAGATTTGGACCAAAGGTCATATTGGAAAATTCAAATTACAAAAAGTAAGAAGTAGATAAGTTTGGAATTTTCGAGTGGCGAGATTCCACATCAAGTGATTGTGTTTTTATCTCATGAATATCATTCCAATTGGACTTCCTCAACTCAAGTGTGCAAAGATGAATGAGAAATCGGATTAATTATTTGAAGAGCAAGCTACAAGTATAAAAATTCAGAAAATTCAAAGGCCTATATATTCATCCAATTACAATTATCATTACAAATTCAAATTCAAGAACACCATAGTGTTATTACGGCCAAAGTACATTCCAAGTATACATTACATCAAGAAGAGTTACAAAAAAGGAAAGAGGATTTCCACATTTAGACCAAAGTCTACAAGTATTCTAAACCTACTCATCAAAACCATTGTCCATAAAACATGGCATGAAACGGCTCCAAGTCCCTGCTACTATTCAGATTTTCCATTCATCATCTACCAACCTGTGCACATCAACAAGAGTCAAGCATATGTCAGTCCATGTCCATTCAAATAATATACACACTCATTTAACATAATCTGTGACGACATGCTACAAACCAACTAGCATACATCCACTAATTAGCAGCATTCCACTTATACTAATAACTAACTCAGAACCAATTAACTTTCCCTAGTTTTTTAACCACTTTCCATAATCATTCTAACTAGTCTTAACAGTTTTCTAACACATAGCCTCTTAACCTTTAACCAAAAACAGGGCCATAACCTCCAGTTCAGCTTATAACAGAAAAACAATTCCAACAGAATTCAGTTACAAAGTTTAACCACCTAACTGTCAACTCAGTTTCACTCTAACCTATAGCAGTTTGTTACTAACCTAAAACAGAACCCTCTTTCAACTGCCCATAACAGAATTCAGTTACTAACAGAACAGAACCGTTTTGTAGTTTATAACTAACTTTTATATCAACCTATAACCTCTAACCTCCTAACAGAATTGAGAACTTGCAACTAACTGTCAAACAAAAGTTCTCTAACAGCTTCCTAACCGTTTTTAACAGTCTTTAACCTCCAACAGATTCAGTTACCATCAGCAGACCTCTAACAGAATTATCTAACAAACTCATAACAGAAAAACAGAATGAACTAACCTCTATATAACCTTCAGTTTCCACAATTCTTGATCTTCTTCCATTTTTCATCATTTACCAACTCTTCACCATTTTTGACTTTCTTCATATTCACCCATCATCTTTCACACTGCAGATTCACCGCTTCTCAGCTCCCCATACATTCTTCAATTCATCTTCTTCACTCTCTTCACTTCCACGATTCTTCTCCAACCATTTTCTTCATCCACCATTCTCTTCCACCACTCTGCTTCACACTTCAACCATCTCTCGATTCATTCTTCACATAACATCATCATCTTCACCATTCCCTCTCCATTCTCCCCTTTGCTTCCATTCATCATCACCTTCAACTCACTTTAGAACCGAATCCTGTAATAAATTTCTTGAATTCTTCTCCTTCGATCTCTCTCTCCACGTTCTTCAATATCGATTCATTCTTCATCAATCATCAACAACCTTTAACAAAAAACCATCAATTCTTCAAGCTTCAATCTTCAACTCTCTCCCTCAAACATTGATGCAATTCAAGCTTCTGCAGAAACGCCAACCATCAATCTCAGCGTTCATCACCTTCAGTGATCTTCATCTCTGCACAACACCGCAACGCATAGAGAAATTGCGATTCGGTAAGCTAAGAAGAAGAAGACTAAGCCGGAAAGAGAAGAGGTAGAATCGAGAAAAGATAATACGTACCAGGTCTCTTAAGTTGAATCGGAGAAGAAAGTGAGTTTGAGGGAGCATCGCCGTCGCGCCTGAGTTGTGAGGATGAGCAGAGGTAAATCATGTGCGTGGCGGCTGATTGATTGGATTGTGTCCGCGTTAAATGAACGAGGTGGAAGTCCAGACGGAGGAGAATGCTAGCTGCGCCGCCGCGTCTGAGTTAAAGAAGAAAAGGGAACAAGCTGAAAGGTCACAACACAAAAACCCTATTCCCTTTTCACTTCCCTTTTTAATTAATCTTTATTTTTTTATTTTTCTTTTCTTGAATGATAAAAAAATCTGAGATAAAGAGAAATTGGGCCATGATTGCTATTTTCACCATCCTTTATGAGCCCGTTCCATACAATTTTCGGAACCATACAAAAGAACACCTTGGGCCAAAACGCTACTGCACCCCCTGTGGCCCGTCACTGCCATTTTTGGCTAGGGATAATCTGTAACGAAAAAGATCTTGCTGGGCCAACATCCTGGGCCCAACGCCTTTGCTATTCAGCACCTGAAATTCAATTTGCACCCCCTGGTTCTATCATTATTATTTTAGGTTTTAATTAGATTTTTCTATTTCTTTTAGTAAGCAAATTGCTAATTTTTCTCACAAATTTTTAGACTTTAATACATGAATTTTTGACATAGAAAATGTATACTAAAAAATATCAGTTTAGGCTTGTATTTTAATTCTTTTGCTTGATTGGAATTCTTGTTCTTTGTCATCTAAAAATCAATAAAAATAATAGTCCTTTAATTCACTTTTGGTACTATATTTTGCATCATTTGCTTCCATGTTTTGTACCATATTTCAAGTCATTCTTTTAGTCATTTTTGCACTACTTTTGTATCATTGTTTACTTGTAAATTTTACTTGTAATTTTGATCTTTGCTTGTGCTTGTAATTTCGTTCATTTACTCCTAACTTTAGGTAGAGACCATGACAACATTAGGACTTAGAAGTTCCCTTCATGACATTAGGCTAGTTATTCATTTTAGGCTAGTTTTCTTCTTTTTCTTTTCAACATTAAAACATTAACAAATAGAGATGCGAATCACATTAAGAAAGTGATAGAGAAATGAGTGGGATTCATTCCCTAATCTGTTTCTCAATCACTTAGTGGCATAGAAATGAGTGGGATTCATTCCCTAATCTATTTCTCGGTCACTACTTAATGGGAGAGAAATGAGTGGGATTCATTCCCTAATCTGTTTCTCGAACATTAATTAATGGGATAGAAATGAGTGGGATTCATTCCCTAATCTGTTTCTCGAACATTATATAATGGGATAGAAGTGAGTGGGATTCATTCCCTAATCTGCTTCTCGATCATTATACATTTTTATGTGATTCGAATCGCAAAGTAAATTCCTTTAAAAAATACCCAACCAAAAACATCTAAAACACTTAATAAAGGCTCAGACCTAAACAAAGTAAGGAAGTGATGCGAAGCCTTGTATTGGGTTTTGTTCATCATGGAATTACATCTAAAAGACACAAACCAATTTTCTCTCTTCTCTCTCTTGCCTCCGAGGCATTCTTTCTCTTGCCTTCAGGGCATTCTTTCTCCTAATCGGACACGTTATTTCCGCTCCATTCCCAGCTTAAGACTCCAGAGGTCGAGCAGCGGAGTGCGAATGTAACTGTTCAACTAAAAAACACAAAAACAAACAAAAACTAAAGAGCCGAACTACGGCGCTCTGATTCCTGAAAAGGATACGCAGGCATTAGGTCGCGGGGCCTAAGCGAGCACAACTATTTATAAACCTTATTTTCCCCGTGTTTCTTTTCTTTCATTTGCATGCATTCTCTTAGTAATTAAGCTTTAGATTTATACACCCTTTAGATAGCAACAAACATAGGTGGATACCATCGAGTACGATGGGCGTGAGGGGTGCTAGTACCTTCCTCTTGCGTAACCGACTCCCTGCCCTATCTCTGGTCGAAAGACCTCGTTCTTATTCTTTTCCAGGTTTTCTGATATTCCTTTCCCTCTTTGGGATAAATATATTAGTGGCGACTCTGTTCATTTTCGCGAGCGTGCGACACCAGTCGACCTGTAATATCTTCGACCTGTAATATGTTTTCAACCTGTAATATTTTCGACCTGTAAGATATTTTCGATATTTTCAGCCATCGGTAGGACAATATATATACTAATATAATACCATTATAATATCCAAAATTATATATATACATCATTACAACATCAACAATATTATACTTCAGATCGCCACAAATCCTACATGAAAAGTTGCTGAATATAAAATTGACACAAATCCTCTTTGATTTCTTCCAACTTAAGTCTCGGGTACGAAGCAGCACGGAATTCGTCAAAGTAATAAAAATTAAAACAAAAACATAATATGAATGATTTAGTTAAATGTAATAAGTTATATGAAATTATCTTAAGTTATAAATTCATACCGTGAGCGGAATCTCTAATTGATTCGCCTGAAGGATTTCTTTCATAAACCTCAAAACATAGTATCCGCAATCTGAACTGTTTCGCTGTTGCGGACACTACATAGAAAAACAAATAAGATCAAATATTACAATAGTCAAGTAGCATAAATATTATAAGCAAAAATATTATAAGCAAAATTGTGAAAAATAATGTACCTGCACTTTGATCCAAGTAATGTTGTTTGATTTAGTCCGGGATACATGTGCGTCTCGTTGACTTCGGAACACTTGTATTGATCTAACAAATATATAAAAGCATATGTTTAGATCAATCTCACAAATAATTAAATATATAAATATACACGAATATTTAGAACGATCCCACTTACAAATCAATCATTTCCTTCATAGCCGGATAATTGGTCCAGTCACCATTTACCGAATTCAGATAATACACCACTTCTCTTATAGGGTTGATAGCAAGCAACAACCAGTGTGCTCTATAAATTAAAACAATAGGTTATATGAAAATTTTGCTATACACAAAAGAAACAGAGATTAGATGAACCAAGAATGAGAAACTAACCCTACTGGTCGGGTATTATACGCCCAAAGATGCAGACTTTCTGTATTGCCGGTGGACATGAACCTATCGACTAAGCGCTGTCTAACTGATTTCGGTTCCGAAGCAATTGCCATTCTGCTGCAATGGGTGGAAGACACGAAACGGAATCTGTTTGACAATGGAGTCCCGCGCAACACTCTGTCATACAACAACCTTAAATAAAAACATAATAAACATTAGATTATTTTCATTGAAATGTGTAAATAAATTGTGGGACTAATTAAATAATATATCGGATGAGTGAATATTACCGGATGTATGAGTGCATATTACCGACGCCTAGTTGTTCATGCGTAAAAATCTCTTCCAAGTCATCAATTCCAATATTTGACATGAATTCAATACCGAAGACACCTTCATCCATATTGATTTCACGTAAAGCACCATCCTTCAAATCAGACATATCAATAATTGTTCCGAGCGTCGTCCGGTATCGAGGCACAAAAGCACCGCCTTTTTTTGCCGCTGGCTTCGGAGGACCAGTGGGTGGTACGTTACGAACTGGTTGCGTCACTTGTTGTGACCCCCGAGCAGATGCCTAAAAATCATATAAGTTAGGTAAAATATAAAATCATGCAGTTTTAGATTCAGATTATATATTAACACTTTAAATGTACCTCTTTTAGTGATGCCAAGTATACGTCTATGTCATTCCCTGGTTGTTTAGGACCATAAATTAGCATAGATAACATCATGTACTTACGCTTCATACATAGCCACGGAGGTAGGTTATAAATCATAAGAATCACAGGCCATGTGCTATGCGAGATACTTTGAATACCATGCGGGTTCATTCCATCAGTAGACAATGACAAGCGAAGGTTTCTTGCTTCTTTTCCAAATTCAGGATATTCACTATTAACTTTCATCCACTGTGGTGAGTCTGCCGGATGTCACAACTTTCCATCAATAATTCTTTTATCTGCATGCCAAGTCAAGTGTCTTGAATCGGTCTCACTACGATACATGCGTCTAAATCTCGGAATTATAGGAAAATACCATAAGACTTTGGTAGGAGACAACTTTTTCTTATATCGAGGGGCACCGCATTTAGGACACTCATTCAACGCTGCATACTCGTTTCGAAACAAAACGCAATCGTTTGGACATGCATGTATCTTATCATAGCTCATGCCAATAGAGGACAACATCTTTTTGGCTTCATACGTTCGATTGGGAAGAACATTATCCTTTGGTAGCATATCTTTCATAAGGGCTAATAACTCTGTGAAACTTTTATCCGACCATCCATTGTCCGCCTTTAAGTTGTACAACTTTAACACTGCAGACAATCTTGTGAATTTTGAACAACCATCATACAACGGTTTCTTTGCATCGCTTACCAACCTCTCAAACATTTTGGGACAATCCTCAAGATCTTCTTCAAGCGCTTCTGCAATCTCTTCGACTCGATCGCAATCGTATGTGTCTGTGCAATCGTCGTTTGAAGCATACTTCCTATTACACCTCGACTCAGCATTCCCGTTACTTTTCTAACCATGCATTGTCCAACATGTATAACTTCTATCAATTCCAAACCGTAGTAAATGGGATGCCAACTTATTCCCGTCAACCTTACCCCCATAACAGCAACCCAAGCAAGGACACGACATTCGAATCGGGTCTTCGGAGTGCGCAACCGCAAACTCAACGAATTCCCATACCTCTTTCTCGTACTCTTTCGACAATCGGTTTGAATTCATCCATGTCTTATCCATGTCTTAATTAAGCTAAACAAATGCTTCTTGGTTTCTCTATCAGGTACTAAGGAATTCTGTCAAGATAATAAATAGCTATCATCATTATGTCTTGATCAGAATACCTAATGAGATCTTATAAAGTGTGAATAATAGAATACCTAATCAGAATACCTAATCAGAATACCTAATCAGAATACCCGATTTCTTAAAGAAGACATTACCTTATTTCAAGGTAATATAAGTCCACAAACCAAAAAACTGGTTGAGAGACACTAAATTGATATTAAATAGAACCATAAACAATAAACTATAAGCAGAAAATAACAAACTATAAGCAAGAAGAAAGGGATAGTAACCTGAGTTAGACTTGATGTGGGAGATGGGTAGGTTTGAATCAGCGTTGTACAAGTAGAAACCAGAGACTTCAAAGTAACTGTAAAATTAAACACACACACACGATGCAGTTAAATACAAATATCATAAAAGTGAAGGAACTATATGCAAACTGTAGCACAAACTACAATGATTTTAGAAGTAGAAACCAGAGACTTCAAAGTAACTGTAAAAGTAACTGAACCAATGATTTTGACAGAATATTCATAATAAAATCAAACAAAACTTTCATGGAACACCAAAAAAAATCGGAAAAAGATGTACAAATACAAATTAAAATTTGAAAACCACCACACCCAACCCTCATGCCACTGTTAAAACAGAAGCCAAGCTATATTAGAATCCAAGGCAAAAGCAATCTCAAACAGTATATACAATTTATAGAATAGATGAAGAATAACACCTCCAAAACTAACAAGAGTACAATTAACTGAATAATAATAAACCCACAAAAAAACTCTTTGTTGTTTCAACATAAAAATAACACTTAGATTAAGAATAATATCGTCATACAAAAGCCTTATTATATAAAATTATGTATGGTTTCATTAAACAACCAAAATATTGAATCAAACAGAAGCCAGAAGCCAGAAGCCAAAAATAACACTTAAGTAGAAATTATCAAACCGGATACGCTCCCTATATACACATAAGTAGAAATTATCAAACCAGCTTGCAATTACCCATAACCAAATTCAAAAAATTCTAACTTCACTCATGTACTCACCTTTCTGTTCTCGGTGTGGTGCAACATATTATTCAATTTGGATATCAGTAGAGCGAGACATGTGGTGTCCTCCAGGAGCCCTAAATTAATTGGTGACTTCATCCGTTAGGTAATACGGGTATTATTAAAAATTGGGGGATGTTAGGTAAAATTTGGGGGTGAGAGTAAAAATTCCCATGATCCAAATAGGTGAAAAACCTATTAAAAATTGGGGTATTTTAGGTTAAATTTGGGGTATTATCATAGGGAATTTCTTATTCCACCCCTTGTCCAAAAGAAAGACCCTTTGTTATTCTGAAATTGCCCCTCGAAAACAGGAAATGCATTTCCGGTTTGCACCATATATTTCACAAAAACAGGTCAAATGTAATTTCACCCTTCAAAAGGTAAAAATAAAACAGGAGATATACTTCTGGTTCTGTACCGGTATTATGTTTTCGATTTTTAGAGCGGGAAGATTGATTTTTTCTGCCACCTTGTCGTTTCATATATAATCGAAAGTATACTTCCGATATTATGGAAAATTCACAATGCTTAAAACAGTAACCAACATGGTCTTACTTGATCAAACCATTTCTTCTTCTTTCTATAAAACCTCTCAAAAACTCTTCCATTCTCAATCCATTTTCCACTCTAAATATTCATTTTTGTGGTTCATCATATCAAAAGGAACTCAAGGAAGTGGAATTTAAGGTAAAGTTTATTCACAATTCAATCCTCATTCATTACATTAATCTGTTTATCATTGTGGAAAAATGTTACGTAAAAACCGATGTATACTTCCGGTTGGTAGTTGAACATAACCGGAAATGCAATTCTAATTTCTGTCTGTGTTTATTTGACAGCAACTTCTGCCATGTTCTATGTAATTGTTAATAAGTTTTATGTTTTTTATAACATTAGGTATGGTGCATCCCAATAACATACCCAAACCTAATGTGTCTCAAGTTGTTTCATCTCTCGTATCTCCTATCGTAACTAAGATGGTAGATATTCGTGAGTTGAAGAACGACGCTAATATACGAGCTATGTGGAATATGTTTACCAGTTTTGAGGGTAAATTTTCGATCGAGCTATATGCAACTATTTCAAGATCGGTCGATAATATTATCATGATATTGCAACATCAACGTGGAAGTTGATTTGTATTGTTTGATTTATGTTAAAATCCTTAATGTATTTCCTATGTTTATGTTATGAATTATATTTTGAGTTTGTGATATTGGTGTTATTCGATGATGTTTTTCTGGTTTTTGTGTAGCATAAAACTGAAATTACTTTTCCGGATCAAAACCGAAAATTAAATTCCAGTTCTAGTGTATAATTTATCAAATTTTGGTGCACACCAGAAATATACTTCCAATTTTATGAGGCATTTAAGGAATTTCGCGTGGTATGTAAGAAAACATGAGGTGGAATTAGAAATCCCCCTATCATAAGTATTTTTTATAAGTATTTTTTATGGTGGCGCAAGATCCCAACTAGGTGAAAAACAGACACGGAATTATGTGTACTTACTTAGGATTCGGTTTCAACAGCCGTCTGTGTTTATCATCAGGTTCAGTTTCAACCAGTGTTTTAAAAATCAGACCGGATCAGTCGATCGAACCAATCGAATCGGGAACCAGAAGGGTCATCGGTCTGGTCTGATTGCTAGACCGGGTATGCTATTGAACCGGCGAGAACCAGTCAAAACCGGTGAACCGGTGGTTCAAATGCATGCTATTTTTTTATCCGCACAAAACGACGCCGTTTTCATGATTTTAAAAAAAAAATAAAAATAAAATATAATTAGACTTTATTTAACCTTATTTGAAACAATTTTTTCCTGTTTGCAATTAGACTTGATTTAAAAATGATTTAAATTTAAATTTTATATAATTTTGTTGTGCGTGCTGATTATATTTAAAATTCGGATGTAAAAAATAAACATGTGAAATGATGATATTTTAAAAATTTAAAATTTTGTATGTGTCCTGATATATTTAAGAGACCGAGTCATTAGGTTCGACCGATTTAATAAATATATAGTATTGTAAGAGACAGATTTATTCAGCCGAATTATCCAATTTAGTCATGCAGTTCAATCAGTGACTCAATGAAGCTTTAAGTGGTCAATACTAAGAAAAATCTCGGTTAATAAATTTGATATTTTGTCAAAGGGAACCGGGAGTAGTGCGGGCATGCAAACCCATCCTTTCAATTAATGGATAAATATATGATAATTGTAACTTGCAAATTATAAGATAAGATTTTATTACAAGTTGTACTCATGAGAAAAATCTATAGAGAATCGACTGAGAATTCAAACTCACTTGGACACACAAAAATGAGAAGATAAAGAAACAAAAAATTGTTGACAAAGTACTTCACATCCCAACGGATCATTCTATTATTGGCTTCATTCTAAAACCTCTTTTAACATTTGCTTTTTCCTTTTTGTCATTTCTATGTTTCAATATTACTCACAACGAGTCAAGGACTGTCAGCATTAACCAAAAATCAGAAAGATAAATACAGGTAAAGAGAAAAAAAATAGCCAACAATCTTTCTTACCAACTCTAGTTCATACCAAAATCAAAATTTATATGCTTCTTCAAACCTTCAACAACACCTTCAAAAACCACCAACAAATCTCACAACAACTCAACCAAAACCAATGAATAAGAGAGACTTCACCGTCCGCACTGCGATTAGGATTCACGTTCACAACTCCGACCAGTCACTACTGTAAGCTGCCGCCGAAGCCAACACCCAAGGGTTGGTATGGTAATCTCTCTATGTCCTCTCACATTTTCATCTCATGACCCCTTCTTGTTTTCTGTATGTGGGTTTAATAAAAAAAAAATCTCTCTTTGAGTTTCTATTTGCATTTAACAATAAGAAGGAAAAAATTAATATTTTAAAGTTAACAATATTTTTCTACGATTAATTAGATTAAATGTTGATGTTAAATTTCTTTCTTGAATTTAGGATTTGAGTTTAATAGTAATTTTTCCTCATAGTGTATCTTATTTGTTGCATGTGGGTTTTTGGTTCCACAAGTTGCAACTCAAGAAATGTTGGCAGTAGGATTCTTGATAAACCTGCTGCACTGCCCGAGCACAAGATAGATCAGGCTCCCAAAATACCTCTTCAGAAAAGGGTTTGTCAGAAGAGCGACTACAAAACATGTCCACAGGGCAGCAATTAGAGAATACTATGTAGTCCAAGGGGCAACAATTAGATAATACTATAGGTACTTGTTTCTTTTCTTGTGGTTTCTATTCCCTTTCTTTAAGCTTATTGTGCCAATTATGTTTTCTTTCCAAGAAATGGGGTTTCTACTTTGGCATGCATATTTTCTTACAAGTGCAATTATGAGGATAATGTGACATTATCACATGGCCCCTTAACACTTAGGGTGTGTTTGGTTCGGGATAGATGGAGGGATGGGAGGAGAGGGGAGAGGAGAGAATACTTTTAATTAAATGTGTTTGGTTCATATTTTATGAGAGGAGGGTAGGGAAGCAAAACCCCTCCAAAATACACTTTTTGCGTCCCTCCAAATCGGAGGGATTTGGAGGGGAGGAGAGGGCAGGGAATCTCAATTTTAATATTTTAAAAATTATTATAATTATTATAATATTCTGAGTTTTATTTTAATATTTCAAAATTATTCCTTTTCTTTTGTATTATTGCTCTCTTCTGTGTGACATGTATTTAGAGTGAGACGCTTTATTGAGACCACTTAGACACAACTACACTTAAAGTAAAAGTACTCGTTCTTGCACCAATTAAAACTCATTCTGACACCAGACACCATTTACTGAACTTAACCTCCGACACAACTACACTTAAAGTACTCATACTCGCACCACTATACTATACTTAACCACCCATCACAAACAATTATTCATTCAAAGACCAATTTCATTTTCATTTGTTTTAAAGCTTTTTATTTTCCTTATGTTTTCCACCCTTTCTCTCTGGAGCAAACTCAATAATGGTTGTGGAAAAATCCAGAGGAAACTTAATTGTAATAGTAGTGGCATTCTCCTTTTGAATCACTTTGGCAGATGAACTTTAACCACTTTGAATCACATTCAATTTGACATATGAACCTTCACCACTTTGAATCACATTCAATATGACATATGAACCTTCACCACCTTGCTCTGCCTCCCTTTTCATTTTCTTTTTTTTCTTCTATTTTCTTGCTATCATCTTCTTGGAATAATCTTTCCAACACAACTTCTGGCTCCTGCCAAGTAGTATAAACAACAATATTTCCATTTGTCTCTCAGATCTCTAGTTCAGTTCAATAATCACCAATTGATTGTCGTTCTCTCGAAGTGTCTTCGAAAAATGATCTACCCTTCTCTGAAGTGGGCTTTTCTTATAAAATCCATAACCTATGTCAATGAATGTTCTATAGCAGCCAATTTATCATGTTCATCTTCAAGTCCAAGTCCATAACCTATGTCAATGGTGATGAACCTATGTCAATGGTGCAAAACATCCCACTTATAAGAGATGTAGATCGACAAATTTATTTGTCTTAACTACATATCAACTAAAAAACTAAAAATTTATCGATGGTGTTTAAACCTGGAATTCAACACTTTACTATTTGGTATAGCCACATACGTTTTTTTGAAAGATTTGGGGTTCTCAGATAAAATCCACTCAACTTACAAAAATCATGCAGTAATGGTATTGATTCTAGTTCTTCCAAATAGCACTTAAAAATATAACCTATCAATCAGAGGTCATGCTCTAGGGTGGAAAGTAACTAGACTTGTGATAAAAATGTTGGTCAGAAAATACTTCAAACCTTTAGAGTCTCCACAAAAATGTTAGATCGTTTCCCATGAATCTAGAAGAAGAAGACTCTATTTTGCTTTCAATTAGATCTTTCAGTTTAGTCATCCGTCCATAATCCATTCTATTATAGACGGATGGTTGGACTAAAAGATCTAATTGAAAGCAAAATAGAGTCTACTTCTACTGGATTTATGGGAAACAAGCAAACATTTTTGTGGAAACTCTATAAAGGTTTGAAGTATTGTTATGACCAGCATTTTTATCACAATTCAAATCACTTTCCACCATACAGTATGAGGTATCTGATTGATAGCTTATTCTTTTTAAGTGCTATTTGGAAGGAGTAGAATCAATATATGTGTTAGTTGAGTGGATTCTATCTGAGAACCCAAATCTTACCAAAAATATGTCGCTGTAACATATAGCAAAGTGTTGATTACAGGTTTAAACATTATCGATAACGTTTTAGCTTATATGATTAGATCCTATACGTCGGATGATACAAAAAGTGAAGAAAAAAGAGATCATTATGTAGCTAAGACAAATAAAATTGTCGGTTAGCATGTCGAACTTGAACAAATAGGTGGATGATGGCAATGGCATCAAGGTTCTAGACTATCACATCCCTCTCAACTTGATAAATTGATTGGTTAAGTAAATGCCAATGAGAGTTGTTCCACCTTGCTCATTCGATCGAGGATTCAAAGAAAAGTAAATCTTTTGCAATAGTATTACTAATTTGATTGTTTTTTCTTTTCATAAAGAATTATTTGGAAAAAGTACTTAGGTTCCCAAATTCTTAGTTAAAACATACAACATCATATTAAAAAATATTAGGTTAAGGCAAAAATTATAACCTACATTATAACCTCAAGCAATTGCATCATAATCACATATGTTTCAAAAGCATAAGCTTAAGCAATACTCAATAAAAAACCAAATAAGAAAGTATTAAGTTAAGGCATAAATTTTATCAAACACTTAGAAATCATCTCAAACACCTAGAATCGAATCATCAAAGTTGAATAAACACAAATTGAATCAAACACTTAGAATTTATCTCGAACGCTTAGAATCACATCGTCAAAGTTGAATCAACACATGTTTAATCAAAAAAATCGTATCATCAAATTTGAATCAACACAAATCAAAAGAAATTGAACAAAAAAGATCGCATCATCAAATTTGAATCAACACAAATTAAATCAACACAAATTAAATCAACACAAACTCAATAAAAAAGATCACATCATTAATTAATCAACATAAATTGAATCAACACAAATCAACACAAACTCAATCAAAAAGATCACATCATTAATTAATCAACATAAATTGAATCAACACAAATCAACACAAATCAACACAAACTGAATAAAAAAGGTTGCATCATCAAAGTTGAATCGACACAAATTAAATCATAACTATTACTTAGCAAAAGGTAAAAAAAACCTTCACATTATGTGATCCGCACTTGCTTCATGTTGACCGGTCGTCCTCCATCTCCTCCATTTCTGCGAAGGCACAGTAAATTGTCCATTTTGCCACGCCAAAAATTTGTTTTCGCTTGTTATTATCTCTCTGTATACTTTTATTGCGTTTTTCTTTTTTTAAAAGAAACTTTGAAACATTTTTATTTATTCTAAAATCTTACAAACTATCATAATAATATAATTTATATAAATATTTAATTAATTAAATAAATTTAAAATATTTATAAACTAAAGAATAAAGGGGGTGATGCATTGACCATGTAAATTAATTTTACATTGTCAATCAATCACAACCATATTTTCAACCACATCACACTTTTATTTTAAACTATTAATTTTTTATTGGATGACAGTGTAAAATATTTTTACATTGTCATATCCGTTAAACCCTAAAGTTCTTTTCGCTAAACTTACACTAAACATATTTAATCTTATGATCCTATTAAAACATGCAAAGCAAGTGTTACAAAAACTTGTCTCCACATCTCTACACTTTCATTTACGTCTTCTCTTGATTATCCAATAGACACATTTAAAAATATATATTCAATGAAAAAACATTTGATTTTACAAAGATAAAATATGTTGGCAGTTATATAAAAATGGAAAGTTCATCACAATACAAGAAAAGTCCTATAAATGCGGTCAAAAAACTCCAGTGCTTTTGGGGCATCCATAACCGCATCTTCCAAAGTAATTAGAACAAATTCAAACTCGTTGAAGATAAACATAAATGAGCAACATTTCTCACTACTACTATAGTCAGTGTTTTCGAATGAAACACATCCTTTAATGTGTTGGGCTTGACTTAAGGGTATGTTTGGTTCAAACGAAGGGGAGGGGAGAGATTTTAATAGAGGGCAATGAAGGGGAGGAGAGAGATTTTAATAGAGGGAAGAGAAGGGGAGGGGAGGGGAGGTGAGGAGATTTTTTTAATCAGATGGGTGTTTGGTTCAAATGAAGGGAGGGAATGGGAAGAAAGTATGTTTGGTTCAGGAGGGGAGGAGTTTTACGAATAATTTACATTTTTATCCTTATTATCTTATATAAGTGATACAATATGATATTCAAATATGAAAAATTTATACATATTTTTTTGTTAGTAAAATTTTTAATATTGAGTGATTAAAAAGTTATAATTTACTACATAACGTTAAAAAATTGAGTTCACTTAATTCGAATAAAATATTCAAAAACAAATTAAACTATATGTTGATAACAACTTTGAAATCGTAATGAATTATTTAACATATAAAATACATAAAATAATTTATTATTAAATATAAATAATTTATTATTAAATAATAATTTATTAGCGGAATAGCGGGTCGAGATTTAATAGTGAGTTTTAGTATTTTTAGTATTAAAAATATTTGTAGAATAATATTTTGCGTTTGGGAAATATTCAGATTAATTAAATTAACCGAGTAATTGAGGCATAAAGTATTAGGAGGTATACTATAATTGAATTAAAAGGGATAAGTATTTATTGTACGTGCATTTGGTTTGGCCCAATTAGAAATAGTGAGGTAGTGGTATCACTAAGGTTTCCAAAAACCATAAAAATATAATTTTGAGGCACCTTGAGGAATAGCAGTAGCAGAGAAAGGAATTAGGAGAAGAAGAGAGTCCGGGCAAAAAGCTTGGCAAAACAATTTTTAGGGTTTCAACCGGAACAAAATTAGAGCGACCTTCGATCCAAAGGTAAGGGTGGGGTTCTTGCTCTATAAACGGGGACATGATGAATCGTATGTAGGATTTAGGGAATTAATATTATCTCTATGTTTCGGTTTAAATTCTAATATGTGTGGTATTTTTGTGTTGCTGTTTCTGGAAATTGTGTGTAAAAATTTGTTCCTATGTGATTATTATTATTATTTGGCTTGTGTTGTTTGTGATTTTGGAATGAAGTTAAATTGTGATCGATGAACAATTTTTTGTGCTAAAAATAAATCTGTGATGTTTTAGTACTGAATTTTCTGAAATTGTATGTGTTTCTGGGTTGAGTAATGAAGAGGAACCGGAATGAAATGTGAGTCTAGAAAGAGAAGAAAAAGTTAAGGGACGGGGGTCATATTTGGTGGGACAGACGTCCTTAGTGGAGAAGTGGGAAGACCCCACATATTAGGTGGGGCGAGTGGCCCTTAACTTGGGGCGGGCGCCCTTAGTCCATGGGGAAGTCCTTTCTTGGGACGGTGTGCACAGGAGTGGGACGGGGGTCCCATTTCAATTATGCTACTTTCATTAAATTAATCAAAAACTGTGTATGATTAGTAATTTAGGTACTTTTTAGGATTAATTTGCAGAGTTGAACACCCTTAGAATTTAATTGAAGACTTAAACGAATTGCCAATGATTAAATTAACACCATTGAAGTAATGTAGCGGTGATTATGGAAATAGAACAATGTCAGGAAATGCATATTTTTGGCGACGACCTGAATTTGGTGAACAGTGACGTAGGCTTATGATTGTTGGAATGCCTCTATTAATTGGAAATTGGCGATGGAGGTTGAAGCCCTTGGTACCACATGCATTTGCACTTGTTGTGTCTCATACATTTGTATTGTTTATGACGTTGTGTGATTTTGAACTTAAACCGTTTTGGTTGAGAATGCGAACTGATGTATTTTATGACCTGAACTTGAAAATATATTGTTTATCATAACTCTGTTTATATTGTTTGATATCTCACCCTTTAATTGTTTTCTCCATTGCCTTTATACTGGTAACGTGCAGGTGATGGAAGTGAGTGAAGATTAGCCGCTGTGAGTCGAGTCGGTTGTCACTCTGATACGTAGCACTCGGGGGGACAAACACATGTTTTTATTTATTGTTGCTTTGATGAATTTTTAGTGATGTTTTGCTATTGAATTGTAACTTAAAGTTGTTTTGTGAAGATGCTATGATGTTAACTTAATTTCGGAAAGTTTTGTGAATCTGCTGGGTGATTAACTTTTATTGGATGAAGTGATTTTTAAAGACTAAATTATTTGTTTTAAGTTTTTCCGCTCTCAGTAAAGGTGATATATATCTATGTTAAAGGCGTGTATGCCATAAATGATTTAAATGTCGAAATGTGATATCCCATGTGTATGTTTGGAATTTTTATACTCTAGTTTTTGAATAAATTATTGGGTAGAATTGGGGTGTTACATTAGTGGTATCAAAGTAGGTCGGTTCGTCCGGCCAGGTGTTGTGCCGTAGTTTGTTTAACAATCGAGTAATGTTAATTGATTCTAACCATTGTTTGTGTTGTAGTGAATAAGTTGAGATGGCTGGGAGAAACGATGCTTCTATTACCGCTGCATTGGAGGCTATGACTCAGGCTATCAACCGAATGGGGGCGAGAATGTTGGATCTCGCAGTTTGGCTACCTTCCAGAGTGAGAATCCGTCTGTCTTCAAAGGTACATATGATCCTGATGGCGTATTGACCTGGCTGAAAGAGATTGAGAGAATCTTCCGTGTGATGGATTGTACTCCAAAGCAGAAGGTTCGTTATGGAAATCACATGCTGGTAGTCGAGGCTGACGACTGGTGGCTAGAGACTCATCAGAGGTTGGAGATTGCTGGTGAGGAAGTGACTTGGGCTGTGTTTAGTAGAGAGTTCCTAAGGAAGTATTATCCTGAGGATGTTCACGGCAAGAAAGAGATCGAGTTCCATGATTTGAAACAAGGAAGTATGTCGGTTACTACTTATGCTGCAAAGTTTGATGAGCTGACTAAGTTTTATCAGCATTATGATGGACCAACCAGTGAATTTTTGAAGTGCATCAAGTTCGAGAACGGGTTGTGCCCAGAAATCAAAAAGGCTGTTAGTTATCCAAAGATTCGGGTGTTTGTTGATTTGATGATAGTTGTATTTCTATGAGGAGGAGAACAATGCTTATTATAAGATTATTAGTAAGAAGAGTCGTAAGAAACACCAAAACCGTGGGAAGCCTTATGATGCTCTAGCGGACAAGGGTAAACAGAAAGCTGCACAGGGTCAGAGGACTAGTGGGGGAGATGTTCCTGCTAATATTGTATGTTTCAAATGCGGGAAACCTGGTCACAAAAGTAACGTGTGTAATTCTGATGTGCATAGGTGTTTCCATTGTGGGAAGACTAGGCATCTGTCTCCTGATTGCAAGCACAAGGAAGTTATTTGTTTCAACTGTGGTGAAGAGGGATTCATCAGTACTCAGTGCTGGAAATCGAAGAAGGCACCAGACAGTGGGAAGGTGTTCGCTTTAGCTGGTACTTAGACAGCTAGTGAGGACCGACTCATTAGAGGTACATGCTTCATTAATAGTATTCCTTTAATTATTATTATCGATACCGATGCTAATCATTAGTTTATTGCTGATGATTGTGTTGAGAGGTTGAATCTTGTGTTGTCTTCTATGAATGGAGAGATGGTAGTCGATCTTCCAGCTAAGGGGTCAGTGACTACTTCTCTTGCGTGTTTAAAGTGTCCTTTGTCAATCTTCGACAGAGACTTTGTTGTTGATCTGGTTTGTTTACCTTTAAGAGGATTAGATGTGATCTTAGGTATAAACTGGTTAGAGCATAACCATGTTCATATTAACTGTTATGATAAGTCAGTGAGGTTTTCTACTTTAGAAGAGGAAGTTAGTTTGTTGTCAGGTAGATAGTTACAGCAATTGATACAAGAAGAGGAAACTCATATGTTCTCGTTGATGGCTATATTATCAGTGGAGAATCAGGCTGTAATTGAAGAATTGCAAGTAGTGTAGGACTTTCTTAAAGTTTTTCCTGATAAAATTCCTGATGTACCACCTGAAAGAGAAATGAGTTTATGATTGATCTTGTACCTGGTATCAGACCTATTTCAATGGCACCGTACGTGATGCTAGTGTCTGAATTGACAGACTTAAAGAAACAATTGGAAGACTTGCTTGAGAAGAAATTTTTGAGAACAAGTGTATCACCGTGGGGAGCTCCAGTGTTGTTAGTGAAGAAGAAGGACGGGAGTATATTAGAAGGTATACTATAATTGAATAAAATGAGCTAAGTATATACTGTATGTGCATTTGGTTTGGCCCAATTAGAAATAGTGAGGTAGTGGTATCACTTAGGTTTCCAAAAAGCAGAAAAACATAATTTTGAGGCACCTTGAGGAATAGCAGTAGTAGAGAAAGGAATTGGGAGAAGAAGAGAGTTCGGGAAAAAAGCTTAGCAGAACAATTTTTGGGGTTTCAACCGAAATAGGGTGTGGTTCTTGATCTACAAATATGGACATGATGAATCATATGCGGGGTTTAGGGAATTAATATTATCTCTATGTTCCGGTTTAAATTCTGATATGTGTGGTATTTTTGTGATGTTGTTTTTGGAAATTGTGTGTAAAAATTTGTTTCTATGTGATTATTATTTGGCCGATGTTGTCTGTGATTTTGGAGTGAATTGAAATTATGATCGATGAACAATTTTCTATGCTGAAAATAAATCTGTGATGTTGTAGTGATGAATGTGATGAAATTAAATGTGTTTTTGGGTTGAGTAATGAAGAGGAACCGGAATGAAACGTGAGTCTAGAGAGAGAAGAAAAATTTAAGGGACGGGGCCCATATTTGGTGGGATGGACATCCTTAGTGGAGAAGTAGGAAGACCCCAAATATTAGGTGGGGCGGGCGGCCCTTAGCTTGGGGCGGGCGCCCTTAGTCTATGGGGAAGTTCTTTCTTGGGACGGTGTGCACAAGAGTGGGATGGGGGTCCCGTTTCAGTTATGCTACTTCCATTAAATTAATCAAAAACTGTGTATGATTAGTAATTTAAGTACTTTTTAGGATTAATTTGCAGAATTGATCACCCTTAAAATTTAATAGAAGACTTAAACGAATTGCCGATGATTAAATTAACACCATTGAAGTAATGTAGCAGTGATTATGGAAATAGAACAATGTCAGTGTTGCACCCCAAAATTTTCCCTCTTTATTTGAACTATAAATTATCAAAGACGTTTATTTCTTCGTTCGAAAATGGAAGAAAAATATAAAGAGTTCTCATGGTTTTAAGGAGATGTGGCTTGAAATGTGGTTTATATAGTGAAAATACGAGAGAATTCACAAGTCTTATTTGGAAGGCGATATGAGCTTGATTCCTGCGAAGTTAAAACTGTTTCGACATTCTCTACAACTTTCGTGTTTTACTCATAAGCCAATTCTAAGAGGAAGATGGTCGAATCAGCAAATTACTCGAGCTTTGACAATGAAAATGGTGCTGAATGTAGGTTTTCGAACACTAAAAAAATTCATATCTCACAATCCACTCGTCCGATTCCCTCGAGATTTTAGCTGTAGCTCCGTGCTATTATTTCCTAAATTTTATATGTTTGGACCATCGACCAATTATGCACCGAAAATACCCAGCATTTTGAAGAACGTCATGATTTTTCAGTGAAAAGTGTGTTTTCGAGTATGTCGCGACAAAATTTGAAAATTCATAACTTCTTCGATTTTTATCGTATGAGGTCCATTCCGGAGGCATTCTCTCAGAAATCGTTATCTTCGATTCTTCTTCACACATGCTTGTTCAGATTTCGAGCCGAGGATGGAGTTTTATCGAGTTCTTTGAGCGATACTCACAAAATTCTGCACAGTCACGCCAGATGAATCGACGTTTCTCGTCATTCAAACGCGCGTAATTTCTTCATCGCTTATCATATTGAGACGATTCTCGCGGCTACGATCCACAAATTTAGTCATCTTCGAGTTGACGTTGGTCCCGCTCTCAAACTTCGCACCGATTCGCGTTTCCTCGAAAAAGAGCAAAAAATAGATAATTAAGGGCATTTTGGACATTTCACCACCCTCGCTATATAAGTCATTTTTCTTCACATTCTCTCATAACTTCACTTCACCCAAAATAATCAAAAAACCCTTTCTCTCAATTCTCTCAAATCAAAACCACAAATTCTATAAAACTTTCATCAATCTTTATGAACATTCATTGATCTTCATCAAATTCAAGAACAACATGGATTGAAGATCAAGATCTCGAGTTCGAATTCTCTTCTCTCCTACATATCTCGCACGCCTCTCTCTCCTCTCCCTTAGGATTCGCGTTTCGACTTCGCTTCGTGTTCGCGTTTGTGTCGTGTTCGTGTTCGCGCGTCGGATTAGATCTTTGCTCGGTAAGCTTTTAAATCTTGAATTAAGTGCTTAATTGTTAGTCATTATGTGAATTTGAATCTAGATTCATGTATTATTATTGATTAATGTTGATTGATGATGATTGATCGGGGAATTTACATATTATTAATCGAATTGGTAGTAATCATGTGAACTTTGGTTAGATCTAATGATTGTTGTATATAATGGATGATTGTCGATGATGAATCGTGACATTTTAGCCTTGCATCTATGAATTGTTGGTGATTTTGTATGTTTAATTGTTAAAATCCATGTATGTGACTTGTGGTGCACTCAAAGTGTTTGTACAAATGCATGTGTTAAATTTTTGCTCGATAATTGCCTCATTTGATGATTTATTCGTGGCTTGAGCATATTTGCGTTGGTATGATCACATTTGCATATGCTAATCTTTGTAACAATTGTTGTGTTGGTATGACCATTGTTGGTGATGACTAAATGTGGAATTAGTGGCCAACTTGAGGATCATTTGCTTGAATCATGTGATTGATGATATTTGCTATATGTGAATCATATTTGTCGCTTGTTGCCATAGCGTTTGTCGAGTCGTGCTTGATTGTTATAACATGATATATACTTGGTTTGCTTATGTGGTATGTGAGGAAGTGTGCCACTTGTTGCTTGTGTTGCAAGAAAACGTGCTTATGTTGATTTCCAATTCGCATCTCATACATGCTAACATGTGATATTCTATGCCATGAGTTTGTGTCGTAATTCCATGTACGTTTTCATAGATTGTGAGAGTTCTTTATTGGTTTATATTACGTGTGCAAGTTGACTTTGGTTTTGATTGGATGGAATTGGTTCCCAAACATAAAAAATTGTAAAAAATTGATTTTCAAACAGTGGAACCCGGTTCCTAGCTTTGGGGAACCGGTTCCCATCCATCAGAGGCCAAAATGGATGGCAGAAGGGTATGGGAACCCAGTTTCCAGATAGGGGAACCGGTTCCCCTATGTGTTTTTTTCTCTTTTCTTTTCTAACTTCAATCTTTCGTATCTTTTTACTCGTAACTCCGATTTGCACGTTGTTTATATCGTTAGAAAGCTTGCGAAACGTGCTATCTCATGAGATGATTGATATTGATTGATTGTAGGTTATTCATGTTTGTTTTCCCTTGACATTTGTGGTCCATTTCATGTATGCGTTTATTGTTCATTTTCTCTTAGCTTATAATGCAACAACGCAATTCCGATTGCGATTTTTTGTTATCTCTAACTTGTGTGCTAGTGTGCAAGGCATTTGGATAGTCACTGATTGACGCTTATCACTTGAGTGTTCCGCTTTATTTGCGGGACACAATCTCATTCACTCGTGTCGTGTTCTCACCTTAGAGACACGTTTCTTTTGATTTATATCTTCTTGTTTGGATTGCTTGTTCCTCCTGCAGGTGTATTGTGATTATGCTCGACGTGCATGTCGACCTTTGTTTGCTTAAATGGCTAATCGGTGTACTGACTATTTGCTATTACCTTTGCTAGCTCGCTCGCGGGATCCCTAATTTCCTTTCTCTCTTCGCTACAGTTTACGGATCATAATCCGTTTGGTATTGATCCCGTTTCATTTTATCTTTCTCGCACTTTACTTCTTTCCGCATCATTCTTAACATGAGAAGTAGGACCTAGACATTCATCTGGCCAAGCCCTCAAAAGAGGCTCTGTTTTTGTTGGTGTGTTTATATTTGTGCTTTGCGGTAGAGAGTCACGGTGTAATAAAACCTACATGGCACTCCGTTAAGTCCTCATGGAAGGCATGCGGAAAGAGTTAGCAACCAACCCCGCCCAGTCTCATTGAGTCCGTTCGGTAAGCACACGCTACGCGTTGCTCGCTTCTGAACTAGCACAAGACCCTGTTATCGAGTATGTCAGGTAAAGGGTTCATGCAATCGGACCCCCGCCTTTTCTCTTGCTCACATAAATCGATGTTGATGCTCGGTGTACGCATGCATCGTTTTACTTTTAGATCCGTGACGGCTTGTTTGCTGAGAGGGACCCGCTCCTATTGTCTATGGCCCGATCATTTTCGCGAGGTCTAATGCTTGGTTGACTCGGGTGATTCGCTCCCCTTGGCTATGGCAGGACCGCTTTTCTACTACTCGGCCTGCGCCGGTAGTTTTGTTTGCTTTATGAGCGAAGCTTGTTTGTGATATTCTTGTTTGCTTTTTGCTTTTCCCCATAGGTTGCTAGGTTAGTTTAGACTTGTACCCTTTGTATGATAACATAGGTAGCAAGCTTTCCCCCCTTAGCTTAGGTTTTTCTCATGCATTCTTTAAAACACAAACCACACTCTTTTATTTTCTTTTCTTAAGAGCTTCTTATTTCCGCTCCATTCCCAAGCATAAGACTCCAAAGGCCGAGCAGCGGAGTGCGAATGTAGCTCGTTCACCTAAAAAATACAAAACAAACAGAAACTAGTTAGCTGAGCTACGGTATCTTTGATACCTCAAAAAGGATACGTAGGCAGCGGGGTAGGGCCCGTGCGAGTATAACTCTTTCTTTTCCCTACATTTTTCATGCATTTTAGTCCAGATTAGCGCAGTTTGCTTACACACCCATAGTTTTAGACACAAGCGTGGATACCTTCGAGTACGATGGGCGCGTGGGGTGCTAATACCTTCCCCTCGCGTAACCGACTTCCTTACCCTTTTTCTCTTGTCGTGAGACCATTGTTTTGTTTCGTGGTTTGCTGGCATTCCCTTCCTTTTTAGGATAAATATGTTAGTGACGACTCTGTTAATTTTCGCGGTAGCAACAGCTGGCGACTCTGTTGAGGACGTCAACTTATTGCGGGTCCGGACTTAGCGAGTCGATCATAGCGCTTGTGTACATAGCGCTTGTGTATTTATCTTTTGGTGTTTTACTGCTTTGCATATTTGCCTGTTTGCATTGCATTCTATCTGCGCTTTTACTTTTCTGCATCATATTCTGGACTGTCTGGATCTCTATTGGTGGGTGGGTGTTACAAGAGGTAAAAGACCCAATACCCATGCTATGTGTGAACCATATGAACACTAGGATAGAGTGGGAGCATGGTTTGTCTCAAGGTGTACGCCTCAGGATGGATTATGTGACTACGAGCAGAGTAGTGGTTTCAAACGGAGGTATTATCGTCACCCGCATCTGCGCTGTGACGGTGCTTACCTTCGGGTGGACCGTATACTGCGTTTCATGACCTTACCCTGGCCTAGATTTTACCCGCGAGTAGGGAGGGAATGATCATATAACAGGTACATTGCTGGTGACTGATGTTCTTGTTCGTGGGTTACCGCTGTTCTTGTTTGTGGGTTACCTCTATCCTCGTTCGTGGGTTACCGCTTTTCTTGTTCGAGGGTTGTTACCATGGTCCTTGTTCGTGGGTTACCGTTGATCTTGTTCGAGTGTACTATTGGTTCCTGTTCGTGGGGTACTATGATTCTTGTTCGAGTGGTAATCTATGTTCTATACCAGTGTTCGTGGGGTACTATGGGTTTTGGTTTCGTGGATTGACATTCCGTGTTCTGTGTGGTATACCATTCAGGGCCGAACCTTTGACTTTGTACTATGTGTGTTACCGACAGTCCAGAATGCCCGGTGGGAGACATCCAAAGTCCCACCACTTTGCATCATTACATATTTTCTTTCCAAAAAAAATTATGTAGAAAAAATTAACTAGCATACATGTTCCTTCCATTTCCAAGGAATCATATCTTTAAGCCTCGTGCTGAGCTCTTTCATCTCTTGTTTTCTAAAAAAAATCAAAGCACGAGGATTCCTTGGAATTGAATGAACATGGAACTGTACGCATATCATGCAACCCATACATCTCATGCATAACAGGTGTTCAGTATTGAGGGTTTCTTATTCAGAGTTGACTCCAGACTCACAGACTCGACTTGCCGTTCTTGTGTGCTCAAAGATCGGTCATGGAACTTTCTGGGGTGACAGAGAAGAAGGTTCAGTCGGGGTTGTTTATGAAGACATGCAAGTTCTGACCCATGCTCAAGGACTCTTAGTAAGAAAGATTCAGGGAATACTTCGTGGATCTCTTCATGATTGTGCGGTTTCTGAAACTCTTCGTCAGCGGTTAATTCTTTTTCTCTCATGAATTCAAGGGGTATGTTCTTAGCAATGATAAAAGAGGTCCGAAAGACAAGTCTATATGATTCTCATGTTTTATGCTCATTTTCTTCCATGCTTGCTTTATTTGCAACTGGTTAAGCTCCATACTGTGGGGATGTCTACAGGTTCTCTGCTTGATGACGATGACACTAGGTGTGAGTTCTATTCTGGGGCACCTGGTTGTGATGTTAGGATCTGCAAGTCTTTGAAGTTGCGTGGGGATCCCGAACGAGGGATAAGCAAGACATTGTCTATCTTGAGCATTGCACCATACACATTGCTCGAATCCCTAAAGCATTACAAATTCCGTGTGACTTCTCCAGAATCTTCTGCCAATCAGTAATCAAAAATGTTTTGCAGAGACACCTCTCATTCTCAAGGTTCCACTTCATATCCCAGGTCACCTCCTCCCCATGAAGTTCCCTTTTCAGTAGCCTTTGCTTGTCAATAGAGACAGAAAGAATGTGAGAAGCAAGCCGAGGTAATCACAATGCCTTGTGTCCAGTAGGTTTCCTGCTTGTTGGAATTTTAGTTGGTTAAGATTCGTGCTTTGGGTCTTTCTCACCACAGATAGCTCTCCTAATTTCAATGACAATACTCGCTGTTTTTCCATTATGGGACACCTGATCATAATGTCAATCCTTACAAGGTGTTGAGGTACAAAGAGTCCAGGACTTGCTCGATGCATAGATGGTTGAGTTATTCAACAGGTTTTACTCCGATCAGGTTTTACTCTGATTAGGTTTGTGAGTGGTGGAGTAATTCAAAACGGCCAGGTTAATACCATTGTCAATGGCGAGGAGGTGGATAGTGATTGTGATTTTGATAGCTGGATTCGTCCAAGTGCTCCTGGAGAGAATATCAACAACTGGACGATCGAGGATGTCATTCTAGTCACACAGGCTCAGGAGTAAATTTCTTGTTTTTACTTTTCTTATCATGCAATAATTCCTACGCTCTGCCCAAGGCGTAGTGAATCATTTGTAGGGCCATGCATTTCGCATTTTCAAAGTTAATCATGAAATAAAAGGACGTTTTTGTATTCAAATGTTTTGCTCTTTGTCTTTCTTTTTAACTTTTTTCCTTCAAATGGCAATGTTTTTTTACACACTTGCACATAGTGTTAGAACAAGATTTGTTCTGATCAATATTCTATGTTTTGATGATAACATTAAGCATGAATTTTGTATAAGACAATATGGTAATCTAATCCTTTGCATTTTCCATTTCAGGAAATATATAAAGAGTATGCACAAATCAGCGCTCTGAAGCACTGACTCAGAAGGTTCTAGATGGCTTCATCAGAACATGCTCCGGCAAGACATCAGAAGATGATCAAGCAGAATCAAAACATGAACTGTAAAGCATCAGAAGAACGAAGTCAGAAGCAGAAGCTCTGAAGCTCTGATGGTATCACGCTAAGAAGCTCTTCAAAGTCAGAACACACAAGATGCTCTGCACCAAAGTTATTTGACTCTGATATTCAAACGTTGTTATTCAACAAATATGAGTCCAGAAGAAAGTACAAGATAATAGGCTATTAAGCCTAATCTCTGACTGACAAAAGGAACGTTAGAAGCTACAAACGGCAAAGTCAGTAAAAGCAGCAAAAGCAGGGCTCGAGGTAGTTGACAAAAGTGTGAAACATTAAATGCAGCGTTGTACTATTCATGCAAAGCATTAAATGCACCCCAACGGTCATTTCCTCTCAACGCCTACATATAGAAGTTCTGATCAGAAGCAAAGTAGAACACTTGCGCTAATATACAGAAATGATGTCAAAATGAAAGCTAACGAAGTTCATCTTCAACCCCACAAACTCTTGTAATATTTAGTGAGTGTTAAGTTTAGAACTTAAGAGAAATATCACAGTTGTGATTACAGCTTTATTAGAAGCAAATAAACTCTTGTAAACATTATTTTACATTGATTGTAAAAGGATTCCTTGAGTGATCAAGTTGTGATCTGTAGACTCTAGAAGACTTAGAGGTTATCTAAATGGAAAACCATTGTAATCAGTTGGATTAGTGGATTAAATCCTCAGTAGATGTAAATCACCTTGTCAGGGGTGGACTAGAGTAATTTCGTTAACAACGAACCGGGATAAAAATAATTGTGTTCATTATTTTTATCTTACAAGTTTTAAAGTTACACTTATTCAATCCCCCCCTTTCTAAGTGTTTTTCACTCCTTCACATAGCTTAATAAATAAAAACTAAAATAAAAACATCAATCATGCAGATGTTTCACTACTTCGGATTCCATTGGTAACAGTTTTTCTATCACTCATTATGACTTTGATAATCGGATCTACCAAGCCGAGGAGGAAGATTATGAAGAATGTGGTCTCCCCGATGAGTTGACCAGATTGTTGAAACAGGAAGAGAAAGCAATACAGTCGCATCAAGAGACAATCGAGATGATGAATGTTGGCACCAAAGAGCAAGTCTGAGAAGTCAAGATAGGGGCTGTGCTTAAGGACAGTGTGAAATAGAGGCTTATTGCTATGTTGAAAGAGTATGCAGACATCTTTGCTTGATCGTACGAAGATATGCCAGGTCTTGATACAGATATTGTGGTACACCGTCTACCTCTCAAGGAAGATAGTCCTCCCGTCAAGCAGAAGCTTCAAAGGACTCGCCCAGATATGTCCGAGAAGATTAAGAAAGAGGTTGAGAAACAGTTTGATGCTGGCTTTCTGCAAGTTGTGAATTATCCGCCGTGGGTCGCGAATATTGTTCCTGTGCCTACGAAAGACGGAAAGGTCAGGATGTGTGTTAACCACAGAGATCTGAATAGGGCGAGTCCGTAAGATGATTTTCCTCTTCCTCATATTGATGTGTTGGTTGATAGTACGGCTCCCTTTAAGGTGTTTTCCTTCATGGATGGCTTCTCTGGGTACAATCAGATCAAGATGGCACCAGAAGACATGGAGAAAATGACTTTTATCACACCGTGGGGAACTTTCTACTATAAAGTCATGCCTTTTAGGTTGAAAAACACAGGGGAAACGTATCAGCGCGCCATGGTGACTCTTTTTCACGACATGATTCACAAAGAGATTGAAGTTTATGTCGACGACATGATTGGAAAGTCTCACATTGAAGAAGAGCACTTGGTTCACTTGCAAAAGTTGTTTGAAAGGCTTCGGGAATTCAGACTGAGGTTGAATCCAAACAAATGCACTTTTGGAGTGAGATCGGGAAAGTTATTAGGCTTCGTTGTTAGCGGAAAAGGTATCGAGGTTGATCCTGCAAAAACAAAAGCTATACAAGAGATGCCTGAGCCGAGAACAGAAAAAGAGGTTCGTGGTTTCTTAGGGAGGTTGAACTACATTGCTAGATTCATCTCTCATCTTACACCCACTTGTGAACCAATATTCAAATTGCTAAGAAAAGATCAGACGGCCAGGTGGAATAATGATTGTCAAAAAAGCATTTGAAAAAGTGAAAAAGTATCTGCAAGAACCTCCGATACTAATGCCTCCAGTTCCAGGAAGGCCTTTGATTATGTACCTCACAGTTCTTGAAAACTCAATGGGATGTGTGTTGGGTCAACATGACGAGTCTGCCCGAAAAGAGCATGCAATATACTACCTTAGCAAAAAATTTATCGACTGTGAATCCCGATACTCACTGCTCGAGAAAACTTGTGCTTTGGTGTGGGCTGCTCGCCGGCTGAGGCAGTATATGTTGGTTCACACCACCTTATTGATTTCAAAGATGGATCCTATCAAGTATGTCTTTGAGAAGCCCGCTCTCTCTGAGAGAGTAGCCAGATGGCAAATGATTTTGACTGAATATGATATCTAGTATACTACCCAGAAAGCCATCAAAGGTAGTGTGTTGGCAGATTATCTTGCGCATCAGCCTGTCGATGATTATGAACTGATGAAGTTTGAATTCCCCGATGAGGATGTTTTGTACATCGGAGATTGTAACATTTTCGGACCATAGGAAGGACCTGAACCAGGATCGCGATGGACGCTCGTGTTCGATGGTGCCTCTAATGCACTCGGGAATGATGTTGGAGATGTAATTACTTCTATGTCAGGTTTTCATATTCCGTTTACAGCCAAAATTTGTTTTGATTGCACTAATAACATGGATGAATATGAAGCCTGCATCTATGGTATCGAAGCTGCGATCGATTTGCGAGTCAAATACTTGAAATTTTATGGGGATTCCAATCTTGTCATTAGCCAGATCAATGGAGATTGGAAAACTCTCCATCGGAATCTGATTCAATACAGGGAGCATGTGATGAAACATATTCCGTATTTCGATCAGATCACATTTGAGCATATTTCCCGAGAAGAGAACAATCTTGCTGATGCTCTCGCTATTTTGGCTTCCATGTTCAAAGTAAAGTGGGCCAATGAGGCGCCTAACATCACCATTAACAGGTTAGATGAGCCACCATTCTGCTTTGAGGCTGATGTTGAACTGGACGCTAATCCCTGGTATCATGATATCAAAAAGCTCCTTGAAACTCAAGAGTATCCTTCCGAAGCGTCGGTGACTAATAAGAAGTTTCTGAGAAGGTTTGCAGCTAAGTTTTACCTTAACGGTGTGGTTTTGTACAAGAGGCATCATGACAGTGTGTTGCTCCGATGTGTTGTGAAAGAAGAAGCTTCTAAAATCATAGAGGAAATGCACGAAGGCGAGTTTGATACCCATTCTAGTGGGCATACGATGGCTAAGAAGATCTTGAGGGCTGGTTACTATTGGTCCACTATGGAAACTGATTGTCATAACCATGTCAGAATTTGTCACAAGTGCCAGATCTATGCTGACAAAGTGCACGTGCCGCCTGTGCCTTTAAATGTCTTGACTTCTCCGTGGCCTTTCGCAATGTGGGGCATTGTCATGATTGGAGAGATTAAGCCTACTGCTTCCAATGGACATCGCTTCATTTTGGTTTCCATCGATTACTTCACCAAGTGGGTTGAAGCCGCATCTTATGCGAACGTTACCAAGCAAGTTATTACTCACTTTATCAAGCACAACATAATCAGTCGTTATGGGATTCCTGAGAAGATCATTACTGATAATGGATCGAATCTCAATAACAAGATGATGAAGGAGCTTTGCGAGTCCTTCAAGATTAAGCATCACAACTCTTCTCCGTACCGTCTAAAGATGAATGGCGATGTTGAAGCGGCCAATAAGAACATTAAGAGGATTATGCAGAAGATGGTAGTGACCTACCGAGATTGGCACGAGATGCTTCCTTTTGTTTTGCACGGCTATCGCACCTATGTGCATACATCGGCTGGGGCAACTCCTTTCTCACTTATTTACAGCATGAAAGCAGTATTGCCGGTTGAGGTTCCTTCCCTGAGGGTTATGAAAGACGTTGAGCTTGACGAGTCAGAATGGGTACAGAATCGAATGGATCACTTAAACCTCATTGATAAGAAGCGCTTAGCAGCCATTGGTCATGGTCAGGTGTACCAATAAAAGATGAGAAAAGCTTTTGACATGCGGGTGCGACCCCAAAGTTACAAACCAGGCGACCTGGTACTCAAAAGAATCATCCTTCCTCAAAGGATCCTCGAGGCAAGTGGACTCCGACGTTTGAAGGCCCCATTATTGTGCAGAAAGTGTTCTCTGGCGGTGCCATGATGCTTGCAACGATGGATGGCGAGAACTTTCCGCACCCCGTGAACGCAGATGTAGTAAAAAAATACTTCGCGTAGACCTGATCAAAAAAAGAAGAAAAAATGAATCAGGCAAAAGAATGAAAAAGATACAAATATACCCGCTAAGTTGAAAACCCGAAAGGGCGGCTTAGGCAAAAAAGGGACAAAAGAGAACAACTACATCTCGCACGCCACCTTGGCAATCACTCTTCATACATGTTTGAAATGCTTAGGGCTCCCGACCGAGGGATAAGCAAGACTCTGTGTTCTTGAGTTTGCATCGCTGGTAGCTCAAATCCCTAAAGCATTCACAAACCCCATTCGCTTTGTTTAGGGCTCCCGACCGAGGTATAAGCAAGACTCCGTGTTCTTGAGTTTGCATCGCCGGCAGCTCAAATCCCTAAAGCATGCACAAATCCCAATCGGGTCCACAAGCTCCGTTATGTTACATCAACCGGTCATCGAGTCGGGCGGGGATCAATCCTAATAAGTACGGTCTTCCAAAGCAAGGGGATGAGAGCGTCAAGGTTATAAGAGTTATAGCAGAATCGGGACCAATGGATATCCATTTCAAATTTTAATTTCTCTTGTACTCAATATTGTGCAATTACCTCTTACTAGGAATTGCTTCCTAAATGTGTTCGCCCTTCTTCGGGAATTTTTCATATCCATTAATAAAGATCTTTTCATCTCAAAAGCTATTTTCTTTTACTGTTTTGTTTGCATAAAACGTCCTGAGTTTGTGTTAAACTTTGCATATGAAAACTGCATTGCTTTTATAATACATGATTAGAAATGATAAAATCTTTGAATTTACCTCGAAGTTTTGTGTAACTAGGATGGCAGGCAAAGACGTCATGCTATATCCTGGGGAATTTTCATCTATTTACCTCGCAGGTACATCCTTTTGAGTACACCATGTTAGCGTGTTGGCGGATCCAGCCAAGTGAGAAATTTTCATTCCCCAGCTGAGTGCATTCAAACGAGGTTTTCTTTGTTCCAAGATCCTCATCTCCTCAGCAAAGCACATCTCAATGCAACCCCCGTGCTTCAGAAGCCTTATTTCCCGGTGGAATGTCTTTTCCCCAGTTGAATCATGATTGAATGGTATCTGATTCCCCGGCAAGCTCTTAATGAGGTTCCTTGCTCGAATGCCTCATTTTCCCCAGTAGAGCGTTTCTCTCCCCAACAGATTGACCTGTTGTCCCCATGAGAGTCATCTTATTCCCCAGTGGAGTGATCTTAGCAAAAGGTTCTTATGTCAAGTTCGTTATCCCCAGCGGATTTCTTATCTCCTCAGTGGATCGTTATGCAGAAGTATCCATCTTCCCCACTGAGTCTTTCCTCAGTAAAGATTCACTTGCATCCTCAGCAGAATTTGTTTCCATCAAGGATTTCCCCAGCGGAATGCGTCATGCACCAGCAAGTGGTTACTCCCCATCAGAGTTGTCTCCATGACTTGCTCTTATCTCCTCATCCCTAGTGTGTCGAGAATTTGATTCTCCAGTGAAGTTGCCAGGGTATTCCCTAAGCAATTAATCGGGATGTTCATATCCCCAAGCAGGATTTATTCCCCAGCCAGAGCTTGCATCCATATTTGATCGTCTCCAGCAGATTTCTGATCCATCTTTGCCAGCTCGCAATTTGTGACTTTTGGTCACTCATCTTGTCCTCCCCGCAGAGTTCTATACTCTCTCCAGGACTGCTTCAGCAATTTGGTGCTTCTCCGTTCTCTCCCTAAGCAACGTTCGAATCATGCATCATTTGCATAGCACTCTCAAAAGCGTATAGCGTCTTCCCTCTCGAGAGCGTTATTCTATACACATTCATACATGCATCATGCATAAATCATATTTGTCTCTTTCTATAGGAAAGTTATCCAGATTCAAATGCTCCCCAGAGAGAAATATTCGCCTAGTCATCACAGACGCTTATCATGATGTTTTGAATCAGAAGAGGATTATTCTACTTATTTTCTGACGCAACTCAGATCAGTTCAAAGAAATTCATATTCCCGATGCCCCTAGATCAGTGGAAGATATTTGTTCCTATCATAATATTCAGTTCAGATTTGACGGAACCGCCTTTGAATCTCTGTCGATCTTCCAAAGGAGCAAGCCCTCTGATACATCAGATCAGTGTGAAATATCTACTCCCTGACGATTTAGTTAGTTCAGAAGAAGAACTCGTCTGCCCAGTCCTGATGCCTAACTATCAATTGAAGACGTTTTCTTTACCCAGCGTACACAGTTCGGAAGATATCTGTTCCTATACTAATATTCAGATTCAGATTAGTTGAAGGAACCGCCTCCAGATCTCTGTCGATCGGAGAAAGCCACTAATATCATTAGATTAGATAGAGATGTCTACCTGATCGACTTTGTCTTTCAGATGAAGATTTTCCTACTTATTTTCTGGCATCATGTCCATGTCAGTTTAAAGGCATTCTTTCCCCGACGTACACAATTCAGAAGAGATATTGTTCCTATCCTGATTTTCAGTTCAGTTTTGAAGGAACCGCCTCCGGATTCCCGTGGTCTTACGAAGGAGCTAGCCGCTAATTCCCAGATTAGTAGGAATATCTACCTGACAATTTAATTGCATCAGAAGAGATGTCTTCCTTGATTCCCAGATCAGAGATACTTGTTACCCGTTGATGTCTGAATCAACCGATGTGTCTCCCTCAATTCCCAAATCGACCTAAGACATCTGTCCCGATGCAAGTTCAGAGACATCTGCTACGCCTGATGCTCAGATCAGTCAAGATGTTCCTTCTCTTGATAACCAGATCATTTGAAGTGTTTTCCCCTGCCTGTGAGTGCCCGTTCCTTCTTATCACAAGTTGGAGCTTATTTAATTATCCAGGTCAATTGAAGTTTTTTCTCCCTGCTTGCGGGGTGGTACATTCCTTCTTATTGCAAGATGCAATCTTCTATTGATCAAGAGCGCAAATTTTCGAGTTCATTCTGGTATTCAATCTCTTTCCACCTTAACGGTTCGAAACTTTCGTTTCTCGCTCGTCAGGTTCAAGAAGTTTGAATAGGGGAAGCTGTTGCACCCCAAAATTTGCCCTCTTTATTTGAGATATAAGTTATCAAAGACGTTTATTTCGTCGTTCGAAAATGGAAGAAAAATATAAAGAGTTCTCATGGTTTTAAGGAGATGTGGCTTGAAATGTGGTTTATACAGTGAAAATATGAGAAAATTCACAAGTCTTATTTGGAAGGTGATATGAGCTTTGTTCCCGCGTTGTTGGGACTTTTTCGACGTTCTCTACAACTTTTGTGTTTTACTCAGAAGCCAATTCTAAGAGGAAGATGGTCGAATCAGCAAATTACTCGAGCTTTCACAATGAAAATGGTGCTGAAGGTAGGTTTTCGGACACTAGAAAATTCATATCTCACAATCAGCTCGTCCGATTCCCTCGAGATTTTAACTGTAGCTCCATGCTATTATCCCCGAAATTTCATATGTCTGGACCGTCGACCAATTATGCACCGAAAATGCCCAGCATTTTGAAGAACGTCGTGATTTTTCAGTGAAAAGTGTGTTTTTTCGAGTATGTCGCCATGAGTTTAAAAATTCATAACTTCCTCGATTTTTATCGTATGAGGTCCATTCCGGCGGCATTCTCTCTGAAATCGTTATCTTCGATTCTTCTTCACATATGCTTGTTCAGATTTCGATCCGAGGATGGAGTTTTATCGAGTTCTTTGAGTGATACTCACAAAATTCTGCACAGTCGCGCCAGATGAATTGGCGTTTCTCGTCATTCAAACGCGCGTAATTTCTTCATCGCTTATCAAATTGATACGATTCTCACGGATACAATCCAAAACTTTATTCATCTTCGAGTTGACGTTGGTCCCGCTCTCAAATTTCGCACCGATTCGCGTTTCTTCGAAAACGCGTAAAAAGTAGATAATTAAGGGCGTTTTGGACATCTCACCACCCTCGCTATATAAGTCATTTTTCTTCACATTCTCAAATAACGTTACTTCACCCAAAATAATAAAAAAAACCCTTTCTCTCAATTCTCTCAAATCAAAACCACAAATTCTATAAAACTTTCAACAATCTTTATGAACATTCATTGATCTTCATCAAATTCAAGAACAACATGGATTAAAGATCAAGATCTCGAGTTTGAATTCTCTTCTCTCCTACATATCTCGCGCGCCTCTCTCTCCTCTCCCTTAGGATTCGCGTTTCGACTTCGCAATTGTGTCGTGTTAGTGTTTGCGCGTCGGATTAGATCTTTGCTCGGTAAGCTTTCAGATCTTGAATTAAGTGCTTAGTTGTTAGTCATTGTAGGAATTTGAATCTAGATTCATGTTTTGTTATTGATTAATGTTGATTGATGATGATTGATCGGTGAATTTGCATGTTATTAATCGAATTGGTAGTGATCATGTGAACTTTGGTTAGATTTAATGATTATTGTATATAATGGATGATTGTCGATGATGAATCGTGACATTTTAGCCTTGGATCTATGAATTGTTGGTGATTTTGTATGTTTAATTATTAAAATCCATGTATGTGACTTGTGGTGCACTCAAAGTGTTTGTACAAATGCATGTGTTAAACTTTTGCTCGACAATTGCCTCATTTGATGATTTATTCGTGGCTTGAGCATATTTACGTTGGTATGATCACATTTGCATATGCTAATCTTTATATCAATTGTTGTGTTGGTATGATCATTGTTGGTGATGACTAAATTTGGAATTAGTGGCCAACTTGAGGCTCATTTGCTTGAATCATGTGATTGATGATATGTGCTATATGTGAATCATATTTTTCGCTTGTTGCCATAGCGTTTATCGAGTCGTGCTTGATTGTTATAACATGATATATACTTGGTTTGCTTATGTGGTATGTGAGGAAGTGTGCCACTTATTGCTTGTGTTGCTAGAAAACGTGCTTATGTTGATTTCCAATTCGTATCTCATACATGCTAACATGTGATATTCTATGCCATGAGTTTGTAATTCCACGTGCATTTTCATAGATTGTGAGAGTTCCTTATTGGTTTATATTATGTGTGCAAGTTGGCTTTGGGTTTGATTGGATGGAATTGGTTCCCAAACATAAAAAATAGTAAAAAAGTGATTTTCAAACAGTGGAACCCGGTTCCTTGCTTTGGGGAACCGGTTCCCATCCATCAGAGGCCAAAATGGGTGGCAGAAGGGTCTGGGAACCTGGTTCCCAGATAGGGGAACCGGTTCCCCTATGTGTTTTTATCTTTTCTTTTCTAACTTCAATCTTTCATATCTTTTTACTCGTAACTCCGATTTGCGCGTTCTTTATATCGTTAGAAAGCTTGTGAAACGAGCTATCTCATGAGATGATTTATATTGATTGATTGTAGGTTATTCATTTTTGTTTTCCCCTTGACATTTATTGTCCATTTCATGTGTGTGTTAATTGTTCATTTTCTCTTAGCTTATAATGCAATAACGCAATTCCGACTGCGGTGTTTGTTATCTCTAACTTGTGTGCTAGTATGCAAGGCATTTGGCTAGTCACCGATCAACGCTTATCACTTGAGTGTTCCGCTTTATTTGCGGGACACAATCTCATTCACTCTTGTCTTGTTCTCACCTTAGAGACACGTTTCTTTTGCTTTATATCTGCTTGTTTGGATTGCTTGTTCCTCTTGCAGGTCTATTATGATTATGCTCGACGCGCATGTCGACCTTTGTTGCTTACATGGCTAATCGGTGTGCTGACTATTTGCTATTGCCTTTGCTAGCTCGCTCGCGGGATCCCTAGTTTCCTTTCTCTCTTCGCTACAGTTTACGGATCAAAATCCATTTGGTATTGATCCCGTTTCATTTTATCTTTCTCGCACTTTACTGCTTTCCGCATCATTCTTAACATGAGAAGTAAGACCTAGACATTCATCTGGCCAAGCCCTCGAAAGAGGCTCTGTTTTTATTTGTATGTTGATACTTGTGCTTTGCGGCAGGGAGTCACGGTGTAATAAGACCTACATGGCACTCTATTAAGTCCTCATGGAAGGCATGCAGAAAGGGTTAGCAATCAACCCCCGCCCAGTCTCATCGAGTCCATTCGGTAAGCGCACGCTACACGTTGCTCGCTTCTGAACTAGCACAAGATCATGTTATCGAGTATGTCAGGTAAATGGTTCATGCAATCGGACCCCCGCCTTTTTTATAGCTCACGTTGATCGATGTTGATGCTCGGTGTACGTACACACCGTTTTCCTTTTAGATCCGTGACAGCTTGGTTGCTAAGACGGACCCACTCCTCTTGTCTATGGCCCAATCATTTTCGCGTGGTCTAATGCTTGGTTGACTCGGGTGATTCGCTCCAATTGGCTATGGCGGGACCGCTTTTCTACTACTCGGCCTGCGCCGATAGTTTTGTTTGCTTTACGAGCGGAGCTCATTTGTGTGATATTCTTGTTTGCTTTTCGCTTTTCCCCATAGGTTGCTAGGTTAGTTTAGACTTGTACCCTTTGTATGATAACATAGGTAGCAAGCTTTCCCCCCTTAGCTTAGGTTTTCCTCATGCATTTTTTAAAACACAAACCACACTCTTTGATTTTCTTTTCTTAAGAGCTTGTTATTTCCGCTCCATTCCCAAGCATAAGACTCCAAAGGTCGAGCAGCGGAGTGCGAATGTAACTCGTTCACCTAAAAAAAACAAAACAAACAGAAACTAGTTAGCTGAGCTACGATACCTTTGATTCCTCAAAAAGGATACGTAGGCAGCGGGGTAGGGCCTGTGCGAGTATAACTCTTTCTTTTCCCTACATTTTGCATACATTTTAGTCCAGATTAGCGCAGTTTGCTTACACACCCATAGTTTTAGACATAAGCGTGGATACCATCGAGTACGATGGGCGCGTGAGGTGCTAAAACCTTCCCCTCGCGTAACTGACTCACTTACCCTTTTTCTCTGGTCGTGAGACCGTTGTTTTATTTCGTGGTTTGCTGGCATTCCCTTCCTTTTCAGGATAAATATGTTAGTGGCGACTCTGTTAATTTCCGCGGTAGCGACAGTCAGGAAACATAATTGTAATATTTTAGCAGAGTGATTTTTAGAAGTAGCGGGAAACAATTTTATAGCCTATCAGTAACAGAAAATAGATCTATAGCAGGCCGGAAAATGATTTAACAGAGTAGGACAAATTAGGCGTGTCCGGGAATAATCTAATATTCGTTGTCTTATGATATTTATGATGTGGTGACGTAGTGAATATTTGTGAATTGCAGGAAATAAAGCGACGATATTATTATCAATGATTATTGATATTTTCCAGTGATATAGGCGAATGCGTTGTGACGATATTTTGTGATTTGGTTGTGATTGTTTCATTTTCATCTATGTCGCATGAATTGCATATTTTTGGTGACGACCTGAATTTGGCGAACAGTGACGAAGGCTTATGCATATTGGAATTCCTCTATTAATTGGCAATTGGCGACGGGGGTTGAAGCCCTGAATACCACATGCATTTGCACTTGTCGTGCCTCATACATTTGTATTGTTTATGACGTTGTGTGATTTTGAACTTAAACCGTTTTGGTTTAGAATGCGAACTGATGTATTTTACGACTTGAACCTGAAAATATACTGTTTATCATAACTCTGTTTATAATATTTGATATCTCACTCTTTAATTATTTTCGCCGTTGCCTTTATACTGGTAACGTGCAGGTGATGACAGTGAGTGAAGATTAGCTGCCGCGAGTCAAGTTAGTTGTCGCTCTGATACGTAGCACTCGGGGGACAAACGCATGTTTTTATTTATAGTTGCTTCTTTGAATTTTTAGTGATGTTTTGCTTTTGAATTGTAACTTAAAGTTGTTTTGCGAAGATGCTATGATGTTAACTTAATTTTGGGAAGTTTTGTGAATCCGCTGGGTGATTAGATATTATTTGATGAAGTGATTTTTAAAGACTGAATTATTTGTTTTAAGTTTGTCCACTCTTAGTAAATGTGTTATGTATCTATGTTAAAGGCTTGTATGCCATAAATGATTTAAATGTCGAAATGTGATATCTCATGTGTATATTTGGAATTTTTATACTCTTACATTCCAGATATTACCGAGTAGAGGTGGATAGGAATCTAAGATCCGACTTAATGAGCGAGAATTGCGGGTTCGTTTGGTTTTTAATGGGCGGGCCGGGTAGCAATTACTAGGGGTTAATAGTCAGGGTATTTCTCTTGTTCGCTCATTCCATATGCCAATCTCTATATCTCATAAAATGCAACCCTAGCTGAGCTCACCTTCACCGCGATTTCTATTCTTCTCTCATCAATCACCACCATTGCGTATCTTAACCGCCACCACTACTCCAGCACAATGTTTTGTTAGATTTTTCTATTTAGTGTTTTGAACTAAGTTTGATTTTGATTCATCTGACAATAGTTTTTAGTTGTGTGATTCAGATACTGCATTTTTGAAGGGGGCTTGTATTCAAGTGGTTCTCTGAAGAGATGGTCAATTGGATTGGACTCATTGCGACAAACCTATATTGTGTTGATGAAACTATATGTAACTCTTTCTTTTCTAGTGAGATTAAGCTCAACTACTAATTTTGTATCAATGATTTGCTTCAATGGGATCTTTCTGAAGAAATTGTATGTGACTTGATTTGTTGTTTTGATTTTCTGATTGTTTTTTTTATTTGGACAGATGTATCAAGGGCAAAGTGGCATGGAAGACAATGTAAGTGTATTCAACTGTTATGATTTGTTGTTTGTACTTTGTATTAAAGTTTTGATTTTGATCGGTAGTGTATGATCTTGGTAGTGTAAAATTATGTATACAAACCGTAAGCAAACTGTTTTACAAGTTGTAGTGTGAAATTGTTATCTTTAACATGTAAATTAAAAAGTGATTAAGCTTCTATAGGTTAAACCCTATGCAAACTGAATTTTGTGTGTCTATGATTCTGAATTGTATGTTGTCAATGATTCTGAATCGAGAATCCCTACGCAAATTGTTTAAGCATTCTAAAAAATTACAAATTGAGAAAGCTTAATTAAAATTGTTATGAATTTTCTGAGTAAAGTTTTCTTTAACATGTAAATTCATTTGACATTTCAAATTTCTTTTCAAACTGATTTTCTGAGAAATGTTTCTGACTAATGTTTTTTAGGCTAATATTGGGACTGTTTGTTAACTCTATTTCAAACTGATTTTAAAATTGTCATGCTTCTATGTCTTTAGAAATGTATGAAACTGTTACTTTTTTCTGGGACTGTTTGTATATGCTTTATGCATATGAATTGAATTGTATGCAAGTTGTAGTGTGCAATGAAAAACATATAAGAAATCAACCCTCTACTTATGTTACTGATACATCTAGTTCTATAGAAGCAGAAAAGCTCGGTATCGAAAATATTATGCGTGGTCCATATGATACACATCAAGCCTCTTCAGAAGATCCCGATGAGCTTGAAAATGTTCTTGAGTACATAAATAAAGACAGATATCATCATATACCAGCTATAGTGGCAGCAGAATCCATTTTTTATCAAAAGGAAAATAGTTGGTTCTACTCATATATACTCCAATGAGAGCTTGGAAGAGCTTGAGGTTAGCATATTACTTAATATGTCTTACATTTGGAACATTTTCAATCATTTTGCACTAATAATGTATTATCATATACCAGCTTTATCCAATTCCTCACAACTGTCAAATTTGTATATGAATGTTTCTAGTTTTTTAAAGTTATATTTTAGATTTAAATAGAATTTGGTTTATATGATTTTCTTAAATGATGTATGTTCCAGAAGTTGCGTTAGTAAAATATCTACCTGAATGGTTATAGGATTTTTAGAAGGGAAAGACTACCCTATGTTGTCATGTGAAGATTTACAAGTCCTAAAGTCTAAGGGAACATGCAAATTGGAAACTATAATTATAGGTCTAAATCAAAGTAATTACAAGTATCAAAATCAAACAAAATTCATATAAAAAAGCATAGTGAAATGTCATGGAAATGATTTACAAAATATGAGCAAAATGACCTAAAATTTAAGGTATTTTTTATTAGATTTTTTATGGGGAATTCTATTAAAACTAGAAAATTAATTCCTAATATTGAATAAAAAAACTAGAAATTTTTTATTGATTTTACTAGTCAGAGACCATTTAAAAAAAGGTTTTACTAATAGAAATTGTATATGTAAAATAGAAATTGACCATTTTAAAAAAAGGTTTTACTAATAAGATATTAGTAGTATGAAATTAACCATTTAAAAAATAGTTTTAGTGATAAGATAGGTCAACACGGTAAGTTCATTCGTATCTTATATCATTTGATAAGGTTTGGTCACTTCAAAAAAAACTAAGTAATATGGTGCTAGTGACCCGTGAAATTAAAAGTTTAACTAAATTTGAATGAATGAGGTGCTAGTGACCCGTGAAATTAAAAGTTTAACTAAATTTGAATGAATGAGGTTGAAATTTACTATATTTGAATGAGTGAGGTTGAAATTTATTTAGACCGATATAAACTTGAAATTAATGATTTCATTATAAATAAATAACAATCATACAAATTTTACTGTATTAAATAATCATATAAAAAAAGACATAAAATATATCTATGATTAAATAATCATAGAAAAAATATTTAACAAATGAAAAGTTTTAGATATAAATATAAAATTTAAAATAATTTACTAATGGTAAAATAAATATTCATATATATATTTAATTATATCGCCAAATGCTATCAAATAATTCCAATGCATGATTTAAAATACTTTTGCAATTACATTTGTTGTTTGTGCTTCTGAAACACATGTAGTATTAAGATACAATATTTTACATTATATAATTATGTTTATCTTTAAAATATGTGAAGGGGATTTGATTACATCATCAAGAGAACTTGTTATTGAATAGAATGTATCTAAACTTCTATCTTTGGTTGTCATCATATTAACATATGTTATTGTTAGTTAAATACAAAAACCAAAACCCTTGTTCACTACTAGAAATACACGTATTTCCTGCGGAATTACCTGCGGATTTTTGCTAAATTTCCGCAGGAAACATGTTTCCTGCGGATTTTCCTGCAGTTTTATGTCCCCAGCTAAAACCTTCGTGGGTAATATTTTTCGCAGGTAATTCCGCAGGTATTTCCGCAGCTAAATCCGCAGGAAACAATTCGCAGATAAATCCGCAGGTAAATCCACAGCTAATTCCGCAGGTAAATCTGCAGGAAATGTATTTCCGCAAGTAAATCCGCAGGAAATTTCTTTCTCAAATTAAATAATTTTTTTATTTTAATAAATTTTTGAACCATTATATATATTTAAATAACCATAATATAAAATAAAATTATAATTTTCAATTTAAATTAAACTTGAATTCATAGAATATAATTGGTAAGAAGTACTTACATAGTCATTACTGAAAATGATTCAAAAAATTAAATTATTACTGATCATTTGTCAACCAAATTAAAAAGATAATACAATCCAAATTACAACCAAGTCAAAATGAAAAAAAAAAAGTACAAATCAAAATTCATTACTAAGGTCTTTTTCATCTGTTTCATCGACGCCATCTTCATTTGTGTGATCACTTTCGATGCAGAGGAATTTCCATTTCCATTTCCATTGCAGCTCCTATATAAGTCACTGCCAGCTAATTGATCAAGTTAAAAGAGCCAATATTGAAGTTAGCATCTTCTAGTAAATTTCTTAAAACATGATTGAACCTCAACATAAAGGTATACCACACATGAGAAGTAGTAAGGAGAGAATAGAATTATGAGAGGAACAAGCTACCATTAATAGAATTATGAGAGGAACAAGCTACCAAAATGGCCCACATTATAGGGGCTAATAGGACACGTGTATACCACAAAAAGGAAATTGATAGGATTGTAGGACTAGTTTAGGGTAGAGAAAAAATGGTTTTAAGTGACACTTGTCATTCCTTTAAGAAGTTTGATTCTTCATGACACCTAACAATGAAAGTGACTACAAACATTTGGCACATGTGTATGTGTAGTGTAGCTCGTGAATGCTTGCCATCTAGCATATGAATTCATAATCTTCTAACTAACTAACAAACTCCGGAGCTAACAAGAATATATATAGTTATCAAGATAAATGGTTGAAATTTTTTAATTTTTGTGAACAAAATTGAAAAAACATGACTAATACTATTAGCATGTGGCATGAACACATTTAATTTTTTATATGCACAAGGATTTGAAGAGGGAGTGAGAAGATACCTTGAGAGCGAGAGAAACTTCCTCTTGGCGCTTAAGTTCAGTGCATATTCAAAGACAAGAAATATTCTGCTAACACTTGAATCTTCTAAAGAACATTCGAAGCAGTGTCCGAGAGCGCTAACCAAATGACGATGCCTAAGTTTTGAGATAAGTTCCATTTGCTGCATGAAGTTCTGAGTGCTGTATCTTTTTTTCATCTTAATACATCTAATAACAGCAAATGATCCATTCTTCAGCTGACCTTTGTACATCTGAGACATGTAAGAACATATTCGCTAAAGCACAAGATCCAAATAACTCTTCCTTATATAAAACATGATTTGTGACAGTGTAGAAGTGACATACCTCTCCATAAGAATCTTCACCCATGAAAGAAGCTGTGTCGAAGTTGTTTGTAGTTGCCTCAATCTCTTCCAATGAAAAACTCTTATAGTTTGGCAGGCCAAGTGCTCCGAATTTCTTTGTTTGAGATATATATCCTTTATGCACACAGAAAAATAAATGTTTATGAATCTGTATTTACGACAGAAAATGACAAGAACATGTTTAAGAAAGATAGAAGATTACTTGCATCAGAAAGAAACTTAGAGGTGTATCCGGAAGCTGCATTCTCCGATATAAATCTTGTCGGGGGATTCTTCTACATTTTGCTTCTAGAATTTCCTCTTCTAACAAAAAAAAATCAGCAAAAAAACTGCTACTCCTCCAATAGTTCCACCTACTATACCAAGGGTAAGAACTACCTTTGATACTTGCTTATGCTTCTTTCTTTCAGGTAATACTCCCACGGCTAAGGCTTCGGTGTGGCAAAAAGGCGGTGGCTGCTGATTTTGATTCGTTGTCTCGAGACAATTTCTAGCATACGAAACAGTCCTATCACTAGAATTTGAAGCTAGACATTTCGGCTCCCTTCCTCACCTTGTGCGGCTTTTGTTCACTGTAACCAGAAAGAGAGAACCGACCATAGTTCCTGCTACTATTAAAAAAATGGGATGCCCACAAGCCAATATAACAAAATTCTTTAACTAGTGACGAACCGTATGTTCAGTTTCATTTGTTCAAACATTAAATAACTTACTAAATAAAATATTATATATGTGTATGTAGGCTAGTTACAAAATATAATGAAAATGTGTGAAAGATATATGTCATACGAACAATACTAGAGTCAATAAAAGAAATATAGTAAATGTTGTTTTGATTTGCATAGCTTATTTAAAAAGGGGAAACTAAGTCTAACCTTGCTATGAAGTTGTTACCTGAATGAAAATAGAATAAATGATTGTTGTCTGAATTCGTTAATATCTCAAGTTGGCTTCTCACTGTTGTGAATATAAGATGGATGATGAATCAATTGAGGAATTCATATACTGAGATGGAAAACAATAATCAATGTTTGAGCACAACTACGAAATCCACCGAAGACATTTTTAACATCCTTATTTCCCATTGCATAATACTATAGAGTATGTGTAATGTTCTGGAATACAAATCTAGAAGAAGCGTGTTGGTATTCAATCAAGTAATATTTTCTATAAACATGGTGATTCATTCAAGGACAACTTTATTTGACATGACTTAGGAGATATAAATATCAATAGGGAATCGACAGTGTAGGGACACTTTTTTAAAGATGAATAGCTTTGTAATGCATGAAAAAAAGAATCTTATGGAATTCTACAAATGACTTTTGGCAAGTTTAGAGAATGTCATAACTATTGTAGTAGCAGTACTATGTCACCTTGATAAGGCACATGTTGGTTTGATTGAAATCCAAAAAGTGAAATAAACTATTTTGTGTCAAAAATTACCTGAAAATCAGCTCTATCTCACCAATGCAATAAAAAACATTGTGTATTGGCTGTCCAAGTACCATCTCACCAAATATACAGCCCACGACCCAAATATCAATTGGAGTTGAATATTGACTATTTTGAAACAAAACTTCAGGTGCCCTATTCCACCGAGTTGCTATCTGTCGCAATTGTAACAGAAGAATTTGAATCGCAGCAAGCAGATAACATATAAATACAGTAAATTTCAATTTTCTATGTCAAATGGTAAATATTGACCTTCTTAGTATAGAACATTTCAGGATCAGGGACGTGGAACACTGCACCACACAACTTGTATCAAAACATGATAAAGCTAAACTCAAAATCAACATAAGTAAACTCATTGTGGCATTTCAACAAACACCTTGTTTACAAAAGTCACCTAAGTTTATAGTCAATCTAACTGGAAATCAGTAAAAACCCTACCCCTACCAATTGAATAACTCACCAATTAGCCGAGCTTGATAATAGATATAGAAATGAAAAACGTCAAACCAAAACTAAGATCAAAAGATGAATTTACCTGAGTTGAAAGGGGAAAAAGTACAGGCTAAGGTTCGGAGATTCGATCATGGTTGCAATTGCGTGAGTTCGAATCGTTGCGAAGAAGTCTGATCGTAGTATAATTTGGGGGAAAACCCGAATACTTCTGCAGAAGAGTGAAATGTACGAGGTCGAGAAAGCGAAGCGGAGGTGTATTTGAGATGAATGAAATAAAAGGGAATGCATAGATATAAGGATTGATAAAACATTTTACATTATCAATGATTCTTCAATAAACTCATAAACTTAATAAGTATGTACTAAAATTATTTTGAGAAGCTTGGTAATGGAAGATTTCTTGAGGTAGAATGTTGATTTGATATCCACCGTTGAAATTTAATTTTTCAAAGTTTTTAATACCTTTTATTAATTTTATTTTTCAAAATTTTCATACCTTTTATTTTATTAACTTTTCTATATAGGCTTTAGAAAAAATATTTAAAAAATATATAAATATACACAATTTTTATTCATACACACACTAATCTATTTATAATTAATAAATATTTTTCTAAAGGTAGATTATTTGATAATTTCTTATTACAAATTTATCACAATTTAAGACATTCTCCTAATGCTAGATTATTTGTTTAATAAAAGGTAGAAAGTAGGTTCAATTCTTACTCTAGAAATTTCATCAAATTTTTGTTTTCAACTTTTTATACCTTTCTTTTTATTTTTCAAAATTTTCACACCATTTATTAAACTGCAAATTGAAGAACTGCATTAAATTAAAAAACATATCTTTTATTAAATTTTAAAAAATTACTATTGTTTTTAAAAAAATTGAATTCTATTAAATATTTTTGCAAAAACAAACATTTTATTTTAAAAGAAAAATACTTGACATTATTTTTTAATTTTATATAATAAAAATCAAAATTCGCAGCAAAATCCGCAGAAAAGTTTCCTGCGGAATTACCTGCGAATTTAGTAATCTAGTTTGTTTTTATTCATACTTAATATCCGCAGCAAATTCCGCAGAAAATATTCCTGCGAATTTACCTGCGGAATTTATATTAAAGTGAGGTATTTTGTTTGAAATACATATTCCGCAGCAAAATCCGCAGGTCTTCCTGCGGAATTTTCTGCAAAATTGTGATCCGCAGGTGAGTATATTTTATTTGACAAAGTTGCAGGAAATTCCGCAGGTATACCTGCGGAATATTTTCCGCAGGAAATTCCGCAGGTAAACTCTGTATTTCTAGTAGTGGTTGTAAGTGAATGAATAAGCAATATAGATGCCTACATTATTGATGAAGTATATATCTTTAGCATAGAAAAGGTAATTAATATAAGTGACTTTTGAAAATCACCAAATATGGTTGCAGTAGAAATGTTATTAATTAATTAAGGACAATAATTATTAACATAGTGAATAACTATTCTTAATAACTATCTAGTACCATAATATATATGTTATTAATGTACAATCAGCCTTGTATCATTAGACATAAGTTAAACTGCTCCCTTATCATCTTCAATGCATGGTGAATCCACATTGGAGACCAGAGCAGAAATCATATCCACTTTGATCATCAGCCCCATTACATGCAACAGTTACTTGGGGCTGATCAGATTTATCAGCAACATCTTTTTTCAGCCTCTTCCATTTCTTTGTCGATGACATGACATTATCCTCGAAATCTTCTTCTTCTCTATCTCTATGTAAATAAGCCCACAGTTTCCTCTCCCCGTCAAATTGCACACAAAGATCACGTTCATAATGCAATCTATCCAAAGCTCCACTAACTACTTGGTTAATTTATGCATCAGTGACATCACCAACAACGTATTGAGAATCTCAAATTAATGAACAAACATATGCTCTAGTACCAATACTTCCAGGCAACCTAGCAGCTGCATCTCGCACAAGACAGAGAATTGTAACAGGTGGTGGGCGATCACGTTTCAACATAAAATGGTCTATGGCTTTTCAAAGATATGCATAACTAACTACATGTATATTTGAGATTATTCATTTATAACTATTATACTAAAAAGGATTATTAAAAACAAAAACATGATTTCAAACTTATTACCTTTCTATAAAATATTCAAAATTTGTCATCGACATTATCGCATGCTTTAAGTTGTATCATCTTCACCCTTTTGTCAACAATTCATGCATTCTCTTCATCTTTCAATGACTCATGTCCTTTCTTTGTCTTTAATCATCTAAAAAACAAACTCCAATAAAAGAAACCAAACTAATTTTAAAAAAAATAGAGAATACATAAAGAAAATAAAATTTGTAGTTTTATGAGTAACTTGAGAATAAATGATGGTGCTACAGAATGTTTTGCTTTGTTATCGATTAATAAAAGATAATTCAAACCAGAAGAGAAGCCACCTCAACCTATTTCGTTGGAAGAATGAACTGAAAAACAGAAACCTGTGAGAAACCAAGACGAGCACCATGAACCAGAGTTGAACCAAACGTTTACTGACTCGAAAATAATGAAGATAGGAACATCAAAGAGAATGGCAGAACTCAGCTATCATCCAAAATGGAGAAACTTTGCTATAGCAACTACTGCAAAACTCCAAATTCCAAATAGAATTCTCAGTACATAAGAATTCACAGCCTAACCGGACACACTCTTCAAATGCTCAAACTAAGTAGAAAACATACACTATTGATAACTCTACATCTGAAGCACCAAGAATTCGACAATTGAGAATTGCAAATTCGCATTAAATTATTTTATTTTAATAAGTTCCAAAAGAGCATCAGCAATTCGCACCTTCATAAATACTGGCAATTAACCAAGCCAAACTGAGACGCACTGTCAAACAATTCTTCTAGTTTCTATTACTTAGTAAAGATTACTTAGCCAAACTGAGACGCACTGTCCCAACACATGCAATAAAATACTAATATGCATTTTTACATAACAAATCTGATACAGATCAGTAAAGTTTTTAGTACAAAAAATAAAACCATATTTGCATCATGTAGCAAGCAAGGATAAGAAAAGCTGTAAGCTGAAAAACAAAGGAAACAGTATACATACATATTTGAAAAAAAAATACCTGAAGTAAGTTCTACCAAAATATCAATTTGATCTTCTTTAATTATTCCCACCGAAGAGGTTGCTTACCTTCCTCAATATAAAACTCCCTCAGAGTTACTTCAACCTGGGAAATTTGGCTTTCGATGGCAGAAATAAACCGCTTGTGCCTTGTGGCTCTATGGTCATCACCAAGATGTCAGTAGCTTAGCCTAACAACTTTCTCAAATTCTTCCAACTATTTCGCAACATTCAAAACCAACAATCAACAAAAAGAAAAAGAATAAGCAATTGAATATTCGAAGAGGAAAACTCGGCTTAAAGAGATTAAACGACAAATAAAGAGAAAAGAGGTGGCTTATCTAAGAATCTACAACAATAAAACATAGACATTTGAGGAACAATCAAAACCATTATGAATCATATTTTGATGTAGATTTTTGATGTAACAATGACATCAAAATTGTAGAACTTTCCAGGAGGTATAAAAATGACATCATCCCATTTTGATGTAGAATTTTCCTGCAAAATTGTTCTATTATTAGTTTCAATTATCAAATTAAGTTCCTTACATAGAAAAATTCCCTTGACTTTCATCTTTAGTAGTAACATGACACTCACCTTCATTTCCTTTATTACACCCTCTAGACAGAGAGGCAACCTGAAAAAATAGATCATGTGTAAAGTCTATTGAGCAGACGCCTTTTCAAATGAATTTTCTAAATCCTCCTGTAAGTAATTCAAAATGCGAGGAACATAAAAATTTAGCTTCATTTATAAGTTATGACTTCCTAAACTCAGGTAACTCAATGCAGGCACATTAACAACACCTTTTTGAATAAGAGTGGACAATATCTCTTTGTCTGATTCTTCAATACCAAACTTCAGGACTGTAACCCACCAATATAGATGGCAAACCCTGTTATATAATCAAAGAAATGAAGAGGCATATCGTGATTTTCTTGGCAATCTATTCCATTTCTTATATAAGATATCTTACTGATCAAACAATAGGAAAAATATATACTAATCAAACATATGACACATATACATTACCTTAACACCGATTTCACTATATAGTACATACTCTCAAAGCATCTTTGACATCAAGGTGACAAAGATCCTGAAGACACATATTAGTTTTAATTCAGATGAAGTAATTCTGGTTTAGCTTGAAAGCATAAGGATAAGGAAAAGGTCTTTGATTTTTGTTGACATGAAAACATGAAGAAAAAAAGTGAAAATGTTGTTTTCATCACCTCATCCATCTTGTGCTGAAATCCCATCCTGATTCAGCAGCAGATGCCAGTTGAGAGTAAAAATGTTGTTTTTCTGAAACAGAAGAAAACTTGGAAGCAGATGCCAATAACATTAACATTTCATATAAAAAGATAATTTTTCAGAAATTGAAACCAATATGAGAGATACCTTTCTGGCTTTCTCCTCTTCCTTTTTGTAGATCTCATCTTCTTTTTTCGTGTTCTTGAGTTCACACTTCAGTGCTCTGCAAACCAATAAACCATGAATTTTAAAAATTAAAACATAAAAATTTAAACAGTTGTGGTGATGGTGATGACAACGGTGATGATGAGTAGTGATTGTCAGAGAAGGAGAGGCGGCGATCGACGGCGAGATCGCTCGAAATAAAAATCCAACCGATTCATTGTGACACTCATGAGATGAGGAATACGAAAATGGGCTTAATATTTTCATTTAAGGTGGTGGTGGCCGGAGAAAGGACCGACGGCGGCTAGGGTTTAATGGAGAAGAGAGGGAGACGAGAGAAAATGGAAGAGAGAGAGAGCGCAAATGGTATTGACCGGGTTGGAGGGAGAAAGATTAATTAATTTGGACCAATAAAAATTAAGCAGGTGTCAGTTGTTGTGAGGATAGTAGAAAAAGTTTTGGGTTAATTTGTTAATTACTGAATTGTCCATTTTGTAGTGTAATTTAATTTTGGTGAAAGGGCAATTTAGACAGTTTGGTCAATCTATTATTAATGGGTAGATAGTAGATGTTTTTTATCACCTAAAACTAGCATACAAATGGCTTTTATTACATGCTTTGTTATGCTAAAAATATGATACAAAACTATATTATAAAAACCTAAATCTATAAGAAAAATATGTGATAGGGGGGTATGATATTGAAAATGGTGGTGTAGCCAGTCATAGGAGGCCCAAAAGGTTTTTTTCTTCTCTAACATTGCCAAAAACGTGGTGGTGAATGTTGAATTTCGTTGAATTTTTAATTTCGTTGGCCCAAGGATCCAATGATGTTTTAGATTTAGAATATCATATTTTAATCAATAATTAATTAAAATAGTAAAAGAGAAATAGAAGGGTAATTAGGGTTGTCGAAATGTGACGAATTAGCTTATTGAAAGAACTCTCCCTTCTATTCTCCAAAGTGTGCGACGGCGGCGAAGGCTAGAACAAACCTTCTCCTCCGATCAACTCGCTGTGAACTGGACCTCCAAAACCTCATTGTCATCCTCCTATCTCTGCCTCTCACCTTTTCCTCCGAACTCTCTTCGAATTGCATAAAATCATAATAGCCAAGCACAAAACATGAGATTGAATGTATTAGGAGGTTTACCTGGATTTGCAGAAAGCGATTGAAGAATAAGAAGGCCAAATAGGTGATTCCAATGAACACCTATGCGAAATAAACGTAAGGTGGCAACGAGGTTCTTCAGGTAAAACTCTTTTCTTCGTTCTTCATGATTCCTTGGTTTTTCTTCTTCTACCTTATGTTCTATTCTTGATTGTATGTGTCTGAGTGTTGTGAGCTCTGTACGATTGAGAGAGTGCTGAGGCTTATGCTCAATTGAATGGAGCTTCAAAGGTTTAAGCTCCTTTAATGGTGGATAGAGCTTTGTAGCGGTGAAATTGGTGAGACTAAATCCATGGGAAAGACTTAGCTCATTTGTTTTAAAGGGAGTCGCCGCCGTGCTTTATTGTTTCCAAAAGGAATGGGAGAATAAGCGAATAAAACCCACAAAAGTTTTTAAAATCAAAACTAATAAACTTATTAGAGATTTGGGTAAGGGGTTTGTTATACACGGGGAAAGTTTTAAGCATCCCTTATATCCATGGTACTCCATGGGAACCTCTTTGAAAATGTTATTGTTTTTGTGTACATCTATTTGAAAAACATATGTGAACTTGTTTAAAAAGAGTGTGGGGATGGGTGTAAACTCGGTTTTTTGCGACGAACTGACTCCTTGCTCTTTTTTTCTTTTATTTTTTTTATTTTTATGCAAGAGTCGCCACCGACTTTTATTTTATCCAAAAAAGGAAAGGCATAAAAGAACAGGAAAGACCTTTTGACAGATTTTGGGTTCGGGGGGTTGGTTATACAAAGGGAAGGTTTTAAGCACCCTTTGTATCCATGGTTATCCATGGGCTCTTAGTTTTGCTTAGATCACTTTTGCTCTCGTTTGATTTTTAAAATAAGCTCGGCAAGACATTAAGCCTTGTGCCTACATACCTCCTCGGTGCAATGGAGAAGTCAGAGCTAATGTAGTTCCGCTTAAAAGGGAAAACGGTTTAAAAAAAACGAATAAACACTTTATCATCGTCGAAGAGAAATACTCGGCCATTGATCTTGAGCATGAGAACAAATGAGTTCTTTGCATTGCTAATGAAAGAAGGGCTCCAACTCGGATAAAATCAACGAGTATGCCACTAGCTCTCTCACGCAGAAAAGATCTCATTATATCAATCAATTTCAAAATCGTGGGGTATTGCAACTCACTACAACAATTAATCGTGTCTAAACTTTTGCAGAAAAGCCACTAAGGGCAAAAGACATTTTTAAGAAAGGTTTTAAAAAAAGGTTTTACAAACATAAGAAGATTTTGGAGAAAAAGGAAGAAGATTTTGAAAATATAAGAAGTGGAGGAGATGAAGAGGCTAACCTAGTGCATAAAATAAAAGTTTAAGGAGAGAATGATCTGACCGAAATAAGAAACCAACAGTTGACCGACGCATTACCACTTGGGGATCCAGATGAACTTATTATCTTTAGCACCACTTTGCATTAAGCACATTAAAATTTTGATGAAAATCGGGCAGAGTAACGGCTGTTTTCGGGTAAAATCCTTATCTCAATGCCTTGGAATTAACCATAAAGGACTTTCAAGGAAATACCTGCATACGCAAACAGACAACAATCCAATGCCAGACAGAACAACCACAGAGTAATAACAAAATAAGGGTCCAGAGGCACTAATTCCATAAGTCCGAATCTCCAAAATGCTAGGGATAGTAACCAGTAGTCCAAGAGAGAACCTTAAGCATTTTTTTTTAGTTTTTTGTTGTTTATTAGTGTTTTAGCATAAAAGTAAAGTATGGTCCAAGTGGACAAAAAGAAAATAGCGGAAACATAAACATAGCGTCCAAATGGACAAAGAGAAAATAGCGGAATATAAACGTCCAAATGGACAAAGAGAAAATAGTGGAAACATAAATAATATGTCCAAATGGACAAAGAAAAAATAGCGGAAACATAAATAATATGTCCAAATGGACAAAGTAAAAATAGCAGAAATATAAATAATATGTCCAAATGGACAAAGAAAAAATAGCAGAAATATAAATAATATGTCCAAATAGACAAAGAAAAAATAGCAGAAATATAAATAATATGTCAAATGGACAAAGAAAAAATAACAGAAACATAAATAATATGTCCAAATGGACAAAGAAAAAATAACAGAAATATAAATAATATGTCCAAGTGGACAAAGAAAAAATAACAGAAATATAAATAATATGTCCAAATGGACAAAGAAAAAATAACAGAAATATAAATAATAAATAATAAAATAAAGCATAAAGCAAGAAATATAAAGAACAATATAATAAAATGCGGAAATTAAAGTCAATTGTTAGTATGTTAGCACGTGAATCATCTTGAAGCTAGTCAAGTATATTCACGATGTTAGTGAAGATCGATGGTGAGTGAATGATGATCTCGGATTTAAAGTTAATGAAAATTTATCAGAAGCTTGATAGAATCATAGCGACTACACGATAAATTTCCAAAAAAGTCTTAAATCAACTGCATACAATCTCTGCCACATTTGATCTTTTATTCTGATTCGGGACAAAGGAAAAAGATAAGAAATAATATTAAATAATATACAAAAATAAATATAAAACAAATTAAACTTAATTCATTCTTTTTGTGATTTTTTTTGGAATTGATTTTAAGTTAATTAACAAGCTAATTAAACAATTAATTAAACTTAACAAGAAAAATATTATTTTATATGTCAAAAATTAGATTATAAAAAATATAAACCTAAGTCTAAAAGGAAAATATTTTTGGAGTTTTTTTTTTGGTTGAAAATAATTAAAAAAAAGCAATATTTACATAATTACTAATTAATTAAGCAAAATAAATTAATTATGAAAAGAAATAAAATACTTTTATGTTAAAAATTAAATAAACATTTTATCAACTTAAAACTAAAATTAAAACATTTTTTGAGAAATTGAAAATATGCATAAATATGGAGTTTTTAATTCATGAACTCCTAACACTACTACATATTAAAAATTACATTGTACTTACTCTATGATGTCCCAAGAGTGGAATAGAATGATTGAAATTGATTGAAAGTGGCTATTTGAATGAGCCTTGATTTTTACAAGTTTATTGAAACTTTTGGAAAATATAAAACTTATGCTATGGCTTTGGTGTTTGTTGTTGTGCTCTCCTCTTGTTCCTCTCTTTTTTTCCTCCTCTTGAATGAAGAAAATGAAGTTCTATTTATAGGCAAATGATTTGATATGGAAGCCTTGCAAGTTGGAATTGTCATGATTAATTTTGTGGAAAAAGAATGGAATATTCTTTCAATGAGTGCATTTCTTTAACCATGGTTAAAACACTCAAGTGTTATTCTCTTCAATCTTGCAATTATATCTTTAAGCATCTTGAATTGGTCTTGATTGGCAACCATAAGCATCTTTGATAATATCTTTGAATTATCTCACTTTAATTAAACTTTAAATGAATAAAATTTAATTAAAATGAAATAAAAGTGTCATGAATATTGGATAGGTCGTGGATGCCCTTTAGACATATGGGAATCAAGATTGAATCACAAAAGAATTGGCCTTTTTGAAAAAAATCAAATTTTGGTCATTACTTGTTTCATGCATTTTTCCAAAAAAGGTCAACTTCATCAAGGCATATCTCCCTCAATTTTGATCCTATGAAAGTGTTCTTTAACTTTTTGGAAAGCCCAAGATGTCCTCTACAAGCCACTTTGGAAGCGTTTTTGCATTTGGAGAAGTTATCTTGATGATATGGGCTTTGACAAAAAACTGCTTTTTGTTGACTTTGAAAATGACCTGTAATGTTTTGGCTTATATCTCTTAGGCGGACGCATTTCTTGACCTTGGTCCCAACATTAAAGTTGTAGAGAATTGAATTTCCTTGAGAGTGAGCTTAGGTTGGAATTTTTCTGATAAATTATGAGAGAGTTATGGTCGGTCAAAGTTCAGTTGACTTTTAGGTAAAAAACTCTAATTTTGCAATTTTGAGTTTTGTCGATTTCTGAACTTTTCTTGATGAATTATGATCAACCATTGATCACATGATGAATCTTTTGACAAAATATGGATGTTGACAAAAAATCGCATTTTTGACTGTCTGTTGACTTTTCGGTCAAACTGGTCGTCTGTTGACTGTTTGAGTTGTTGACTGTGCGTCCGAGCGAATCGAAGTTTGAAAATTTTCCTGGTGGTACTTTGAGATATATGGAGATCCATGAAATCCATTTGAGGTCTCAAAAACTCGTTCTCGTGAAAAAAAAAACAAAAAAACTAGTTAGGGACTGTTTGTGTAGGAGACAGTTAGGCGTACCTGATTTTTGTGCAGTGTTGAGTCTCTGTTGAGCACGTTATCAGAAGACTTCTAGAACAAAATCTTGGAAATTTGAAGTGCGAAAAATTGATTTGACTGATGGTACAAACACGGAGAATTGCGCTGATAGCAGGTTTGACTGGTAACTAGCTGTCCGGGTATTAACGTAACGGTTAAAGTGAAAACTTAACAGTTAAAGTTAATTTTTTTCTTTTTATTTTTGTTGTGTCAATGGTGAAAAATTTATTTACCTGAGCTGTTAGAAAAACACAAACATAATAAATAAATAAAATATACTGTACGCGAACGAAATTACCGATAATAACCTTGAAAAAAAATATTTAATGCACAGAAAAATAAATATTTAACACACATAATATTATCTTGATAATTAAACTACCGTACGACAGATAGTACAACATTTAGTACTAACAGTACAAATATTACATAATATAATGAACAGTACGATAAATAAAATAAACGGTACACTATTTGAAAGCGACAGATACAACAAACTTTAAAAATGACGATTAATAATCCATGCTATGAACAACAGAAAATAGATGATCGGAAGTGTAACCATCGCAGGTCCGCATTTTTCAGGACTATGCAGACAGAAGAAGGACATGATCACCGTAAAAATAGTGATGACTATAAGAAAAAGTGTATCCATCCACTTTGCCATTTCTGCCGGGGAAGAAGAGAAAATAATTATGAGATAGAAGTTTGAGAAATTTGGGAGGTGAGTGAAATTTGATGTGAGAATTTATGGAAAAAATGAGGAGTATTTATAGAGTGAAAAGAGAGAGATAGAGACGTTGGGAGTGGAGTGTTACCGTTTTGAATAGTAGTAGGATTTGAAAAAAAGTATGGTTGGTTTTTGAAAAGAAAAGGGGTGTAGAATAAAGCTAGAATTTAATTTGAAAGAAAGAGATTTGAAAAGAAAGGAAGATATTTGAAAAGAAAGAAAGAGATTTTGAAAAAAATAATATAGTATAAAAATAAAAATTAGTGGGAAATAAAACCAATAATAATTTAATTGTTACCAGCATAATCTGAAATCCGGACTCCGCGCCTGCAAATTTTAATTCTGCACAAACTGCGTCAGCATTATTTATCTGAAAATAAATCTCAAATAAACAGTGTATGAAGTGATAAACAGTATTTGGCGTTTATGTAAGAATAAATTTAACAGCGAACCAAAATACTGTATAAAAAATTCTAAAAATTGAGTATTCATAAAATCAGGATATTTATGAAATAAAAATCCAAGATTGTATAAAACTCCAAATTTTTAGACAGAAGTCTTTTGACTTCTCTTTGAAAAAAACGCGGGCAAATTTTGGGGTATAACAATAATGATCATAACACTTAGAAAATGATGGGATCTCAGAGGTCAAAAATTGGGGTGCAACAGATGCCCCTATTTAAGTTTCTTCTATCCGGAGGTGTGAAGATTGGAAATCTTCGTTTCGACGTGATTGAAGAGACTTAAATATATATAAAAACACAATTTTTGAACCTGAGATGCAATGTAATGCTTATGATTATGAATGCATATGATTTCCACGAGATGGAAACAGGACACCACGGGGGAGAAGTAAACAGACTCCGTTAGGGAAAAGGTATAAGTCATCCAGGAATAGAATCGGACTTCACAAAAGAAAGAAACAGTCGACAGAAGCTTTCAGGAATAAAACGTGAAAGGAACTCTGGACAGGAAATCAATAGAGACGTTCAGAAAGAAAAATCTCTGGAACCGATATCAGAAATAATTCAAGAGTAAAACATGAATGAATTTGGAAAGGAGCATAAATTGACAGAGGCATTCAAGAGTAAAACATGATTGAACATCATCACAGGCAATCAAGACTAAAACATGATTGAATAGTATCAAAAGCAATCAAGAGTAAACCATGATTGGATAACATCATAGGCAATCAAGACTAAAACATGATTGAATAGTATTAAAAGCAATCAAGAGTAAACCATGATTGGATAACATCATAGGCAATCAAGACTAAAACATGATTGAATAGTATCAAAAGCAATCAAGAGTAAACCATGATTGGATAACATCATAGGCAATCAAGACTAAAACATGATTGAACATCATCAAAGACAATCAAGAGTAAAACATGATTGGACAATATCAAAGGTCATCAAGAGTAAAACATGATTGAGACACCAACCGAGAGTAAAGCACGATCAAACAACATCAAGAGTAAAACATGATTGAATATAAATAAAGATCAATCAAGAGTAAAGCGTGATTGAATAATATTAAAGGTTAATGCCAAGTGAGTTGGACTTTGATCTCAAGGTAAGATGTTGATAACAACAAGACTTGGAAAAATATAAATGAGCATGAATTTGTTTCTATGCATGATGTTGAATTTTTTCTGTGCATGATGAATGCTCAATGCAATGTAGTTATTTATGACAACTGAGAATGACTCTTTTGTGAGGCAAGATTGGAGCTTTGATTTCTCAACACAGAAATTCTACTAACTCTGCTTCGGAAGATGCTTGAATAAACTTCTTGTCACACTAATAACTGTATTAAACAAATGATCCTTTGAGAAGAACTGATAAACTATGCTTGGGGATTGCTGAAGAAGATTGCCCCTGATTGAATAATTGTTGCAAGTTAACTGATCATGGCTTCAGTTGAACTATGTTGGGGATGAATTGATCACATATTCAACTCTTGAAATGAATGTTGGGAAGACTTGCCATAGTACACATCTTGAAGAGGATATTCTGATCAATAAATCTTGATTAAACATATGAACAGCAGGATCTTGAAGTAACGTGCCCCTGATAGGATCACTGACCAAGTTTCTCGACTGTTTGAACTTCCTTAAAGATGAGTGCTTACTCGCAAATAAATGTTCATTCAAGAATGGTAATTTTAATGCAATGCTCAAAACATATTTTTTTGAAGTCAAAATCATTATTGGAAAGATGTTATATATGTAAAGAAAATGGAATTATTGGTCAAAACACAATGGTTTGAGAAATTCAAAGTAAAAGTATGATATCAAAACAAATGATTGGCAAATCTCTTGGGAGTCAGCTTACGCAACCTTGTTGTAGTATGCTTTCAAAATAAACCTTGCTTCAATTAGGGCTTTTGAAGGTTGTAACGTGGTCAGGTTCACGGTTTAAAAAATAAAAGGTATAAGGCTCAAATTTTTTGTAACCCACCCCATCTTCGTGATGATCTTCAGTCCTAAACCCAGTTAATTCAAAATATGCATTCAGGTTCCAAGAGACTTCTGGAATTTTTTACCTGTTGTAATGATGAAAGTTCACAAGCCAAGAAAACTTAGAGATGACAGTCACTTTTTCCTTTTGATAGTCACAACATTTAGTGGTTCAAGAATTTATTGACTTATCTCTTCTTTTTTCCTTCTTTTGATATCCCTAACTTTTGCCTGAACTGTTTATTTTGAACTTACAGTCAGCGGGATGCCTTAATTTTTGCCTAAGTCATTTTTTGATTTTGACTTAGCAGGCTTTTCTTTTATTTTCTTTTTTGATACTTTTTTTCCTGAAAGATAGTGACTACCTTGCTTAATGATTATAATGAACCATCATCGACTTTTGCTTGGCGTCTCCAACATTTCTTTGATGTAAGCGGAGGAAAGCTTGTGATTAAAATACTTGTTAAAAGGTGTATTGAATGATTCTCTTAAAATAGAATGTAACTGGGAACTACCCTGCCCCGGGTTAAAATGTGGGTTATTTCGTATAGAAAGAAACACCAACTTCTAGGCTCAAAGGGGTTGACGAGGGATTAACTTCCTTATTTCTCCAGTGTTTGGGAATTGAAACAATGCCTGTACATCGTCAGCAAAGTTTTATTTGAAAGCATACAGTTCAACAACCTGGGTATTTCGTTGTCATCATCCTCCCTCCAATCTTTGCATAAAACACAAGTTTGATAGAGAAAGCAAAATAGAATTTTTTTTTCTTTTTTTTTTGTAAAAGAAGCATAAACATAGACATAGTAGATGAAAATGAATTCAAACATACGATGCTCATTTCATTAAAATTAACATTCTGGAATGAAAAAAGTTTAAAAGCAAACAATACAACTGAGGAAATGCAAACAGTAGGGAAACATCTTTCTAAATCATGGTCTGCTGCCCCTTGATGGAAAGGACAATGAAAATCAGACCTAAAACCTTCTGGAAGTGGATTCCGGGGTGGAAGAATCAACTCGATGGTAGACAAACAACTCTGAGGATGGAGACAGACAAGGATAAGTTTCATGGGTAACCTGGATGTATGTATGCAAATGATGCAATTGTTGTATATATTATTTGAGTTTCAAAGAACTTAAGATATTAATTTGCAAACATTCAAGCATTGGATTAAAGCATTGATTAAGTTATCATCAAAATCAATCATCCATTTTGGTGGATTAGAGTTTTCACCCCATCAACACCCAAGATCAATTGAGTTAGATGAAACTTACGATGTTTACAGAAAAAGACCTTTGAGTTCATTGGAAATCAAAGGAAAAGATTTTTATGAATGTATGAATGCATGAATGCCACATATACAGAAATTGTAACACAAACATGGTTCACATAAGGTAGGTTTCAAAGTTCAACGTCACGAGCATGAGGTTAAAGAACCAAACATGGGATAGTACTAAGGGTTAATCACCTGCACAACATGTTCTACTGATACGTCAGAGTCCACATTCTTCATTCGGATATTACCGGCTTGCACAACTGAAACTTGTGAGCCAATAATATTCTCAAGAAAAACTCGTCTGAGTGTGGTTCTCCGCATGACAACTAATCCAAGTCTACACCTGAATAGTTTCTGCACCACAACCTAATAAGGCCAGGATGGGTTATGGGTTCTACAGCCAACTCAGCTTCTACAGTTCAATGAAAGCAATAATGTCTTCGCAACTAACTCGCTAAACATATACTACAAACAAGGAACCTCCACTGAGCGGAAGGATTCTTATGCTGACTTTTAAAGGACTAACTCCTTGTATGCCATACATGACTATACCCTCCACCTAATTCTTATGTGTTCTTAATCCGGGTTAGGATTTGTCCATAATGTATCTCAAGTGACGGAACCACACATATATCAAGAATAGCATGAAATAACAAGTATGTACAAAATAACCAAGTATAAGCAAATATTAAAGTGATCAAAAACTCTAAGGTAACCCCTCTAAAAAATTTTCAAGTCCCCAGCAGAGTCGCCAATTCTGTAAACTCAGTTTTTTGCGACGAACTGACTCCTTGCTCTTTTTTTCTTTTATTTTTTTTATTTTTATGCAAGAGTCGCCACCGACTTTTATTTTATCCAAAAAAGGAAAGGCATAAAAGAACAGGAAAGACCTTTTGACAGATTTTGGGTTCGGGGGGTTGGTTATACAAAGGGAAGGTTTTAAGCACCCTTTGTATCCATGGTTATCCATGGGCTCTTAGTTTTGCTTAGATCACTTTTGCTCTCGTTTGATTTTTAAAATAAGCTCGGCAAGACATTAAGCCTTGTGCCTACATACCTCCTCGGTGCAATGGAGAAGTCAGAGCTAATGTAGTTCCGCTTAAAAGGGAAAACGGTTTAAAAAAAACGAATAAACACTTTATCATCGTCGGAGAGAAATACTCGGCCATTGATCTTGAGCATGAGAACAAATGAGTTCTTTGCATTGCTAATGAAAGAAGGGCTCCAACTCGGATAAAATCAACGAGTATGCCACTAGCTCTCTCACGCAGAAAAGATCTCATTATATCAATCAATTTCAAAATCGTGGGGTATTGCAACTCACTACAACAATTAATCGTGTCTAAACTTTTGCAGAAAAGCCACTAAGGGCAAAAGACATTTTTAAGAAAGGTTTTAAAAAAAGGTTTTACAAACATAAGATGATTTTGGAGAAAAAGGAAGAAGATTTTGAAAATATAAGAAGTGGAGGAGATGAAGAGGCTAACCTAGTGCATAAAATAAAAGTTTAAGGAGAGAATGATCTGACCAAAATAAGAAACCAACAGTTGACCGACGCATTACCACTTGGGGATCCAGATGAACTTATTATCTTTAGCACCACTTTGCATTAAGCACATTAAAATTTTGATGAAAATCGGGCAGAGTAACGGCTGTTTTCGGGTAAAATCCTTATCTCAATGCCTTGGAATTAACCATCAAGGACTTTCAAGGAAATACCTGCATACGCAAACAGACAACAATCCAATGCCAGACAGAACAACCACAGAGTAATAACAAAATAAGGGTCCAGAGGCACTAAGTCCATAAGTCCGAATCTCCAAAATGCTAGGGATAGTAACCAGTAGTCCAAGAGAGAACCTTAAGCGTTTTTTTTTTAGTTTTTTGTAGTTTATTAGTGTTTTAGCATAAAAGTAAAGTATGGTTCAAGTGGACAAAAAGAAAATAGCGAAAACATAAACATAGCGTCCAAATGGACAAAGAGAAAATAGCGGAATATAAACGTCCAAATGGACAAAGAGAAAATAGCAGAAACATAAATAATATGTCCAAATGGACAAAGAAAAAATAGCGGAAACATAAATAATATGTCCAAATGGACAAAGTAAAAATAGCAGAAATATAAATAATATGTCCAAATGGACAAAGAAAAAATAGCAGAAATATAAATAATATGTCCAAATAGACAAAGAAAAAATAGCAGAAATATAAATAATATGTCCAAATGGACAAAGAAAAAATAACAGAAACATAAATAATATGTCCAAATGGACAAAGAAAAAATAACAGAAATATAAATAATATGTCCAAGTGGACAAAGAAAAAATAACAGAAATATAAATAATATGTCCAAATGGACAAAGAAAAAATAACAGAAATATAAATAATAAATAATAAAATAAAGCATAAAGCAAGAAATATAAAGAACAATATAATAAAATGCGGAAATTAAAGTCAATTGTTAGTATGTTAGCACGTGAATCATCTTGAAGCTAGTCAAGTATATTCACGATGTTAGTGAAGATCGATGGTGAGTGAATGATGATCTCGGATTTAAAGTTAATGAAAATTTATCAGAAGCTTGATAGAATCATAGCGACTACACGATAAATTTCCAAAAAAGTCTTAAATCAACTGCATACAATCTCTGCCATATTTGATCTTTTATTCTGATTCGGGACAAAGGAAAAAGATAAGAAATAATATTAAATAATATACAAAAATAAATATAAAACAAATTAAACTTAATTCATTCTTTTTGTGATTTTTTTTGGAATTGATTTTAAGTTAATTAACAAGCTAATTAAACAATTAATTAAACTTAACAAGAAAAATATTATTTTATATGTCAAAAATTAGATTATAAAAAATATAAACCTAAGTCTAAAAGGAAAATATTTTTGGAGTTTTTTTTTTTGGTTGAAAATAATTAAAAAAAGCAATATTTACATAATTACTAATTAATTAAGCAAAATAAATTAATTATGAAAAGAAATAAAATACTTTTATGTTAAAAATTAAATAAACATTTTATCAACTTAAAACTAAAATTAAAACATTTTTTGAGAAATTGAAAATATGCATAAATATGGAGTTTTTAATTCATGAACTCCTAACACTACTACATATTAAAAATTACATTGTACTTACTCTATGATGTCCCAAGAGTGGAATAGAATGATTGAAATTGATTGAAAGTGGCTATTTGAATGAGCCTTGATTTTTACAAGTTTATTGAAACTTTTGGAAAATATAAAACTTATGCTATGGCTTTGGTGTTTGTTGTTGTGCTCTCCTCTTGTTCCTCTCTTTTTTTCCTCCTCTTGAATGAAGAAAATGAAGTTCTATTTATAGGCAAATGATTTGATATGGAAGCCTTGCAAGTTGGAATTGTCATGATTAATTTTGTGGAAAAAGAATGGAATATTCTTTCAATGAGTGCATTTCTTTAACCATGGTTAAAACACTCAAGTGTTATTCTCTTCAATCTTGCAATTATATCTTTAAGCATCTTGAATTGGTCTTGATTGGCAACCATAAGCATCTTTGATAATATCTTTGAATTATCTCACTTTAATTAAACTTTAAATGAATAAAATTTAATTAAAATGAAATAAAAGTGTCATGAATCATGGATAGGTCGTGGATGCCCTTTAGACATATGGGAATCAAGATTGAATCACAAAAGAATTGGCCTTTTTGAAAAAAATCAAATTTTGGTCATTACTTGTTTCATGCATTTTTCCAAAAAAGGTCAACTTCATCAAGGCATATCTCCCTCAATTTTGATCCTATGAAAGTGTTCTTTAACTTTTTGGAAAGCCCAAGATGTCCTCTACAAGCCACTTTGGAAGCGTTTTTGCATTTGGAGAAGTTATCTTGATGATATGGGCTTTGAGAAAAAACTGCTTTTTGTTGACTTTGAAAATGACCTGTAATGTTTTGGCTTATATCTCTTAGGCGGACGCATTTCTTGACCTTGGTCCCAACATTAAAGTTGTAGAGAATTGAATTTCCTTGAGAGTGAGCTTTGGTTGGAATTTTTCTGATAAATCTTGAGAGAGTTATGGTCGGTCAAAGTTCAGTTGACTTTTAGGTAAAAAACTCTAATTTTGCAATTTTGAGTTTTGTCGATTTCTGAACTTTTCTTGATGAATTATGATCAACCATTGATCACATGATGAATCTTTTGAAAAAATATGGATGTTGACAAAAAATCGCATTTTTGACTGTCTGTTGACTTTTCGGTCAAACTGGTCGTCTGTTGACTGTTTGAGTTGTTGACTATGCGTCCGAGCGAATCGAAGTTTGAAAATTTTCCTGGTGGTACTTTAAGATATATGGAGATCCATGAAATCCATTTGAGGTCTCAAAAACTCGTTCTCCTGAAAAAAAACAAAAAAACTAGTTAGGGACTGTTTGTGTAGGAGACAGTTAGGCGTACCTGATTTTTGTGCAATGTTGAGTCTCTGTTGATCACGTGATTATCAGAAGACTTCTAGAACAAAATCTTGGAAATTTGAAGTGCGAAAAATTGATTTGACTGATGGTACAAACATGGAGAATTGCGCTGATAGCAGGTTTGACTGGTAACTAGCTGTCCGGGTATTAACGTAACAGTTAAAGTGAAAACTTAACAGTTAAAGTTAATTTTTTTCTTTTTATTTTTGTTGTGTCAATGGTGAAAAATTTATTTACCTGAGCTGTTAGAAAAACACAAACATAATAAATAAATAAAATATACTGTACGCGAACGAAATTACCGATAATAACCTTAAAAAAAAATATTTAATGCACAGAAAAATAAATATTTAACACACATAATATTATCTTGATAATTAAACTACCGTACGACAGATAGTACAACATTTAATACTAACAGTACAAATATTACATAATATAATGAACAGTACGACAAATAAAATAAACGGTACACTATTTGAAAGCGACAGATACAACAAACTTTAAAAATGACGATTAATAATCCATGCTATGAACAATAGAAAATAGATGATCGGAAGTGTAACCATCGCAGGTCCACATTTTTCAGGACTATGCAGACAGGAGAAGGACATGATCACCGTAAAAATAGTGATGACTATAAGAAAAAGTGTATCCATCCACTTTGCCATTTCTGCCGGGGAAGAAGAGAAAATAATTATGAGATAGAAGTTTGAGAAATTTGGGAGATGAGTGAAATTTGATGTGAGAATTTATGGAAAAAATGAGGAGTATTTATAGAGTGAAAAGAGAGAGATAGAGACGTTGGGAGTGGAGTGTTACCGTTTTGAATAGTAGTAGGATTTGAAAAAAAGTATGGTAGGTTTTTGAAAAGAAAAGGGGTGTAGAATAAAGCTAGAATTTAATTTGAAAGAAAGAGATTTGAAAAGAAAGGAAGATATTTGAAAAGAAAGAAAGAGATTTTGAAAAAAATAATATAGTATAAAAATAAAAATTAGTGGGAAATAAAACCAATAATAATTTAATTGTTACCAGCATAATCTGAAATCCGGACTCCGCGCCTGCAAATTTTAATTCTGCACAAACTGCGTCAGCATTATTTATCTGAAAATAAATCTCAAATAAACAGTGTATGAAGTGATAAACAGTATTTGGCGTTTATGTAAGAATAAATTTAACAGCGAACCAAAATACTGTATAAAAAATTCTAAAAATTGAGTATTCATAAAATCAGGATATTTATGAAATAAAAATCCAAGATTGTATAAAACTCCAAATTTTTAGACAGAAGTCTTTTGACTTCTCTTTGAAAAAAACGCGGGCAAATTTTGGGGTATAACAATAATGATCATAACACTTAGAAAATGATGGGATCTCAGAGGTCAAAAATTGGGGTGCAACAATGGGAAAAGAAGTTTTTGAAAGTGAGCTCGATAAGACATCGCATCTTAGGCCTACATTCCCCTTTTAAAGAAAAGGGAAGTCAGAGCTTTTATAGTTCCCCTTAAAAGGAAAATAAACTTCAACATGAACTGTCTCGACGCTGGAGAGACTAACCATTCATAATAACTTCAACATGAACTATCTCAACGCTGGAGAGACTAACCATTCATAATAAACTTCAACATGAACTGTCTCGACGCTGGAGAGACTAACCATTCATAATTAAGTTCAACATGAACTGTCTTGACGCTGGAGAGACTAACCATTCATAAAAAGATAATAACCATGTTCTTCAATAGACTGTCTTCATCATCTTGAGAAGGCTCACCATCCATTGGGATTCTCATAATGAACTGTCTCCTGTCACTGAGAGACCAACCATTCATGAGTTTCTTTGATTGCTCCGTAGAGACTGTCATCTTCTTTTAAGAAGGAGATCGAGGACATACAAGCTGCTCAAATAAAGAGGCACCTACTTGTTGTCAGGTAGTAACTGCAATAACAACTGCTGGGGATATAAATCCAACTTTATGGGAAACCATAAACAGGTTCAGGCTTGAAGATACCAAGTCTTCAATTGTGCAAAATAAATGCATCTTTTAGATTCCAGGATTCGCTGATCCAATTGATTATATCTTCTGGAGACGAAGTTCAATCCAAGGCGGAGTTGGAAAGAGACACCAAACAAGACATTTCCCAATGAGGAATAAGCTCAAAATGGGGATTCACCCTAACTACAGATAGATGGATAAGCTAAAACAATATCTTCCCATGAGGAATAAACTCTCTGGGGAAACACTAGGATTGAGGGTCTTTCTTCCTAAAGCTGACGCTTAGGTGGAAGGTAAAGACAACGCTTGGGGAATAGTAATTTTATCATATTAACAAGATGCAAATGATGTGCATGAATATATGAATGCATGCATGAGTGTTATGTGTATACTTACGAAACAGACATGTAATAAGTGGACCACGATGGGGGTGACAACACCGGGGTATATAATTCAAGTGACTTAATTACAAAATAACGAGGGTTACTCCCTATTTATAGATTTAGGTTAGCTTTTTCCCTAAGCCAAAGCCCAAAACTATAAAAGTCCAAAATACCTATTTTGGAACTAAATGAAATCTAATCTATTTTAAATATAAATTAAATCTATCTAGATCTAAAACAAATCTGTGTGTAACAAACTATTTCCACACAAACAAATCTTTTTAACACTCCCTTGTCTCTGTCAAGTTACTTGCTTCGACACAAGGAATTACTTTCAACACACCACTTAATTCATTGTGTCTAAGATATCTATATTCATCATAGCTCTTATTCTTCTAAATATTTCGACCTACACTCCCTTCGTCATGATGTCTGCAATCTGATTCTCAGTTCTGCAATGTTCCAATTTCATCTTCCCATTAGCTGCCTGCTCTCAAAGATAGTGGAACCTCATTTTGATGTACTTACTTTGACCACGCGCTATTGGATTCTTTGCCAGGTTGATAGCTGACATGTTGTCGATCTTCATGGTAATTGCTCCATGCTCTTTACCGGTAATCTCTTTGACCAAGTTCATCATCCATGTTGCTTGACATGCACTAAGAGAAGCGACTATGTACTCTGCTTCGCATGATGATAATGCCACTACTGGTTCCTTTCTTGAACTCCACGCAACTGATGCACCATCTAGCATAAACACATAAGCTGCTGTAGATTTTTGATCCTCAGCATCACTACACCAACTCGAATCAGTGTATCCCACTAAGTTGCATTATTTTCCTTTATGAGATGTAGGAAACAAAATGCCATAGTTGAGCGTTCCTTTAGATACCTTAGTATCCTCTTCGCCACTGCTAGGTGTGATACCTTTGGCTTCTGCATGAATCTACTTACCATACCTACACTGTATGCTAAGTCAGGCCTTGTATGACAAAGGTATCTTAATGACCCAATAAGTCTTCGATATTGGGTTGGATTGACATCATCTTCATCTGGGTTCTTCGAAAGCTGCAGTCTTGTTTCAGCAGGTGTCGAAGTCGAGTTGCATTCTCCCCTCTCAAATCTCTTGAGAATTTCACTTGCATATCTTTGCTAATGCATCATTAAGCCTCTACTACTCTTGTGGAATTCGATGCCAAGGAAATATGAAATGTCGCCCAGATCGGACAATTCGAACTCCTTGCTAAGATCTCCTTTGAAGTCTTCGATCTCTTTCTTGCAGCTACCTGTTATCAATAAGTCATCGACATGGAAACATAGTATAAGCAATTCACTATTGCTTTTTCTTATATATACTCCATGTTCAGTTGTGCACCTCACAAATTCCTTCTCCCTTAGAAAACCGTCGATCTTCTTATTCCAAGCTCTTGGAGCTTGCTTCAGTACGTATAGGGCTTTATGCAGCCTGTACACCTTTCTCTCTTCGCCATGTTTCACAAACCCAACTGGTTGTGTATCATAGACTTCTTCGTCTAAGGTTCCATTTAGGAATGCACACTTCACGTCCATCTGACATATGTTCCAACTGTTTATTTCTGTTAGACCAACAACCAACCTGATTGCTTCGATTCTAGCAACAGGTGCAAAAACTTCATCAAAGTCAATTCCTTCTTTCTGAATAAATCCTTTCGCCACAGGCCTTGCCTTGTGTCGAGTCACTTCTCCTTTGGGATTGCACTTTGCCTTGTATACCCACTTCACATTAATTGCCTTTTTTCCTTGAGGCAATTCGACAAGTGACCAAGTATTGTTGTCTTCGATGGACTTCACTTCCTCATTCATAGCTTTCACTTACTTTAAATCCTTCAATGCCTCAGTTGCATTAACGGGTTCGACATCTGCGTAGAAAGCGTAATATACCATCTCACCTTCATCATTGACTACATCATCTGATGTAATCACACATTCTTGCAACCTTGCAGGCATGTGTCTAGTTCTCTGAGGTCTGCTTGTATCTAGTTGATCTCTAACCTCCTCTTGTCAAACTTCTCTTTCGACTTGAGTTTCTAGTTCTTCGAGTAAGATTCCCACTGAATCTTTCTTGACATTTTCCGTCCAATCCCATTATTTAAGTTCATCTATGATCACGTCTCTGCTGATCACAACTTTCTTATTCACTAGGCTGAACAACTTGTAACCTCCAGTCGAATGATATCCTATTAGGATCATCTGACTCGACTTGTCATCAAGTTTTTTTCTCAACTGATATGGAACGTGTCTGTGTGCTATAGATCCAAATAACTTCAGATGACTCAAGCTAGGCTTCACACCAGACCAACATTCTTCTGTAGTAATTCCTTCTAGCTTCTTTGTTGGACATCTGTTCAGAATATATGTTGCGGTCAACACAGCTCCACCCCAATACTCTTTAGGTAAATTCTTGCCTTTCAACATACTTCTCACCATATTCATGATGGTTTGATTCTTTCTTTCTGCAGTTCCATTCTGCTGTGGAGTGTAGGGTGGCACCACCTCATGCACAATCCCTTCTTTATCACATAACATGTCAAAGTCTTTTGACACATATTATCCACCACCATCAGTTCTCAAAACCTTGAGCTTTCCACCACTTTGTCTTTTGACCATTGATTTAAACTTGACAAATACCTCGATCACTTCACTTTTCTTCTTGATCAGGTAAGTCCTGTTAGAACAAGAATTGTTCTGGTCAATATTCTTAGTTTTGATGATAACAATGTATATGAATTTTGTATAAGATAATATGGTACTCTAATCCTATGCAATTTCCATTTCAGGAAACATATAAAGAGTATGCACAAAATCAACGCAAGAAGCACTGACTCAGAAGATTCAACATGCAACATCAGAACATGCTCTGGCAAGACATCAGAAGATGGTCAAGCAGAATCAGAACATGGTCTATTGAAGCATCAGAGGAACTTGAGATCAGAAGTAGAAGCACTGAAGTTCTCATGGTATCACGCTAGAAGCACTTCAAGGTCAGAAGACTATTCCCGTTGCAGATATCCTTGGCTGCAAAGAAGAAGGAAAGCATGTCATGGTACCAGGATTCTGGGTGCTCTCGACACATGACGGGAAGAAGGTCTATGTTCCAAGACCTGGTGCTTAAATCAGCTGGAGAAGTTAAGTTTGGAGGAGATCAGAAGGGCAAGATAATTGGCTCAGGAACCATAAGTACTGGTAACTCTCCTTCTATAACTAATGTTCTTCTGGTAGATGGATTAGCTCATAACTTGTTGTCCATAAGTCAATTAAGTGACAATGGTTATGACATAATCTTTAATCAAAAGTCTTGCAAGGCTGTAAGTCAAAAGGATGGCTCAATCCTATTTACCGGCAAGAGAAAGAACAACATTTACAAGATTGATCTTCAAGATCTTAAGAATTATAAGGTAACTTGTCTTATGTCTGTTAGTGAAGAGAAATGGGTCTGGCATAGAAGATTAGGCCATGCTAGTTTGAGAAAGATTTCTCAGATTAACAAACTAAATCTGGTCAGAGGTCTCCCTAATCTGAAATATAAATCAGATGCTCTTTGCGAAGCATGTCAGAAGGGCAAGTTCTCCAAACCTGCATTCAAGTCTAAGAATGTTGTTTCTTCCTCTAGGCCGCTAGAACTTCTGCACATTGATCTGATTGGCCCAGTCAAAACAGCATCTGTCAGAGGGAAGAAATATGGATTAGTCATCGTAGATGATTATAGCCGCTGGACATGGGTAAAGTTCTTAAAACACAAGGATGATTCTCATTCAGTGTTCTTTGAATTCTGCACTCAGATTCAATCTGAGGAGTGTAAAATCATAAAGGTCAGAAGTGATCATGGTGGTGAATTTGAGAACAGATTCTTTGAGGAGTTCTTCAAAGAAAATGGTATTGCCCATGATTTCTCTTGCCCTAGAACTCCACAGCAAAATGGAGTTGTAGAGCGAAAGAATAGGACTCTACAAGAAATGGCCAGAACCATGATCAATGAAACCAATATGGCTAAGCATTTTTGGGCAGAAGCAATAAACACTGCATGCTATATTCAGAATAGAATCTCTATAAGACCTATTCTTAATAAGACTCCTTATGAATTGTGGAAGAACAGAAAGCCCAACATTTCATTTTTTCATCCTTTTGGATGTGTTTGTTTTATTCTGAATACTAAAGATCATCTTGGTAAGTTTGATTCTAAGGCACAGAAGTGTTTCCTTCTTGGATATTCTGAACGCTCTAAAGGCTACAGAGTATACAATACTGAAACATTGGTTGTGGAAGAATCAATCAATATCAGATTTGATGATAAGCTTGGTCTTAAAAAACCAAAGCAGTTTGAGAATTTTGCAGATTCAGATATTTATCAGAAGTTGAAGAACCAAGAGGCAAAGTACCAGAAGCTGAAGATCTCAGAAGCAAAGGATCAGAAGATCAAGTTGCTGCATCTTTAGAGAATCTCAGAATTTCTGAAGAGCCAACAGTCAGAAGATCTTCTAGACTCACCTCTGCTCACTCAGAAGATGTTATTCTTGGGAAGAAGGATGATCCTATCAGAACAAGAGCATTCCTTAAGAACAATGTAGAATGTCAATTAGGTCTTGTCTCTTTGATCGAGCCAACTTCTGTTGATCAAGCTCTAGAAGATGCAGACTGGATAATTGCCATGCAAGAAGAACTAAATCAGTTTACAAGGAATGATATATGGGATCTTGTTCCTAGATCAAAAGGATTTAACATTATTGGTACAAAGTGGGTCTTCAGAAACAAGCTAAGCGAAAAAGGAGAAGTTGTAAGAAACAAAGCCAGACTGGTTGCTCAGGGCTATAGTCAGCAAGAAGGTATTGACTATACAGAAACCTTTGCACCAGTGGCCAGGTTAGAATCTATTCGCTTATTGATTTCTTTTGCCACTCAACATAACATCACTCTATATCAGATGGATGTTAAGAATGCTTTCTTAAATGGTTATATAGATGAAGAAGTTTATGTCCATCAACCTCCTGGCTTTGAAGACTCTAAGTCTCTAAATCATGTTTTTAAACTAAAGAAATCATTGTACGGATTGAAGCAAGCTCCTAGAGTTTGGTATGAAAGATTAATTTCTTTCCTTCTGGATAATGGTTTCACTAGAGGAAAAGTGGATACTACTCTCTTTTGTAAAACCTTTAAGAAGGATCTTTTAATTTGTCAAACTTATGTTGATGATATTATATTTGGAACATCTAATGCTACACTTGGAAAGGATTTTGCTAAGTATATGCAGGCTGAGTTTGAAATGAGCATGATGGGAGAACTCAAGTATTTCCTTGGGATCCAGATCAATCAAACATCAGAAGGAACATATGTTCACCAAACCAAGTATGTGAAAGAACTTCTGAAGAAGTTTAATTATGCATCCAACGTGTATCTTAGGTATGGATGAGGTAAGTAAGAAGGTAGATCAGAAGTTGTACAGAGGTATGATTGGATCTATTCTATATCTTACTGCTTCTAGACCTGATATTTTATTCAGAGTTTGTCTGTGTGCAAGATTCCAATCAGATCCTAGAGAATCTCACTTAACAGCTGTTAAGAGAATTCTGAGGTATCTGAAAGGTACTTGTAATACGGTGAACTGACTTTATTTGAAAATGTTGCGGATAGCAAGAGTCGCCACCGACTTTTATTTTATCCAATTAGGAAAGGCTAAAAGAACAGGAAAGACCTTTTAAAAAGATTTTGAGTTCGGGGGGTAAGTTATACAAAGGGAAGGTGTAAGGAACCCTTTGCATCCATGGTTTTCCATGGGCTCTTAATTGCTTAGCTCACTTTGTTTTCAAAATGTTTGAATTGTTTGAAAATTAGGGTGTGAATAGGAATTTGAATAAGAACTTTAGCTTGTAAATAAGCGTAGTCTTTTCAGGGCGAAATGGTATATCCATACCATGAGAGGGCAGGATGTCTTTCAATTGGATGTGGAAGGGTCATCGAAGATTATCGTTCGCCATAAGACTGTCCCTTGCCATAAAGAGGGCAGGTAGTCTAAGGGAAGGATATAATAGTCATTAATGTTTTTAGGCATCATGCGAGGATACCTTAGCAATCGGGACAATCATCTTTTACCGAGGAAACTTCGAGGGACTAGATGATTTTTAATCTCTATAGGCAACCTTGCTTTAGGTATCCTCGGAATCGAGGGAATTTGACTATTTAGCATACTTAGAGGCAACAGAATTATAAGGCAACAGGCAATAAAGGCAACAAGAGGGATTACCCTAAAGGTGTGTGGGTGCAACAATCACGTGGTTAACTTCGATGATATTTATCTTATAAGTTAGTGATCTATATTCAGTTAATAGTCTTGCACTCCCTAGGATTACTAACCACAACAATTAATATTACGGAAATTAAAGGCAGAAAATAAATTTCTACGCTATTACAATAAACACCTGCGGGGAAGGGAAATTACATTAAAAACTTGTAGGGGAATGCAGAAATTAAAAGGCGGAAAGTAAAGGCAGAAAATAAGAGGAATCAATAATCAATATAAACATCTTCGAATGCCTTGATCTTCCTCGAACCCTTGATCAACTCTGAAAGGAAAATAAATAAGGGAGAACATTGATTAGTAATCATGATGAAAATAGTTGACCAAAATAAAATCAGGGTTTACAAATATTAAAATAGTTAATTAGCCAAAAATTTAATTATTACCCTAAAATAACTACTAACTTAAAAATCTTAACTAATTATTTAACCTAATTAATTTAATAATAAAACTAATCATAATTAATTTAAAATTATTAACTTAAATTAATGAAAAACATTTTTTACCTTTATAAAAGAAGGAGGTTGAAATCCAAAAGAATTAGCAAAAAACTAAGCCAAAGAAATAAAGAAAAGATTTATGTAATAATAATAATAAGAATTAAGGGAACTTAGCTTTTTGACTTGAACGCGCGTGGCTGAAGGACCTTTGATTAAACCTGGAATGTCGAACACAAAGAAGAGAAATGGTTAGTGCATTGACTGATCTAAACCCTAATCAATTACAAACCCTAAAAGTTTACAAACCCTAATCCTGATTAATTTTATGAACCTAATTTAACTATCCTAAGTTAGTTCTAATTATTTTAAAATAAATCACCCTAATTATTCTAACTGATTTATTAATTAAAACCATTAAAAATATAATTAATAGCCTAATTATTAACTAAATTAAATTAATTACTAAATAAAACTAATTATATAAAAAACTTGTTATTTTTAAAAGGATTTTGATTTGAAAAGAAATTTTTTTTAAAGAGCTTTTGTTTTTTATTAATAAAATAATTGCAAAAAAAGAAGTAAAAGAATAATAATAATAAAAAAGAATAGTTAAAAACTTAGCTCTATGGATCAGGTGTGGTTGGTCCTTGTGGGTCCATGGTGTGCTTGCATTCCTGAGTGTTAGATCTGGAGTATTTGAAGATCCTGTGACTGATAACGAGGGTGCATGATGGTCTTGTTTTAATCGTGAGCGCTGGATCCACAAGTGACTAGAACCAAATGATTTGCAAAAACATTTATGTCTCCTGCTGGGTTCGAACTGACGCTTTGGAGGATGCAAGCTCTTTCATCTGGCCAACTGTGCTAACGCTGCTTTGGTGTTGATGATCTGCATGGAACTAATGAAATAGCAAAACGCACCATGGCTTGAAAAAAACGCGCGCCAGGTTCAAACGAACCAATTCGTGGCTGCCACATCGTCATCTTCCTCATTCCATGCTCTGCAAATAGAATCACTTTTGGCCATGGTTTTGGTTTGTTGCCATATCCCTGCGAAATCAAACTTCAATAAGTACGGATGATAACTTAAATTTGAAACCACAACCTGACTCGAAATCACCCCCTGAACATAGTGGTGGCACTAATTCGGCCTAATTCCTCCTGAATATAGAATTCCCCAAAATCAATCTCTAAACCCTAGCCATGGTGAATCTCGAATCCTGCATCAAACCTCAAATTAAAGTATGCAGAATCCTTCTAAACATCTATATAAACCATAATATGCAATTGAAACACATTAACAACGGATGAATATGGTAAAACGAAATTGAAAAAAAGGAATGGAAAATCGTGACTTATAGGATGCGATGCTGAATGTTCTAAGGCCCAGGGACGATCATCATAGCTTCAGGGACTCTCAAGGATTGTTATGCAATCTCCAAATTTCTTTGAACAAGCCTCCAACTCAAAAATCGATCCTCACTTTTTTTGAAAAGTTAAAGCTTTTGTATATGACTTTCGTGGCTGCCAATTCTTGTTCTCCTCCTCTCTCAATGGGCACGAATTACACACATATATATAGCATGAATTAGGTCAAGGAATTGGATTAAATCTTAGTGAATTAAGGAGATTGAAATTTTATTGATTTTTGAATGCAAACTTTCTAAATTGGCTTCAATTTCACTTATCTCAATCCAATCTTAGGGAGCATGAATTTGGTACCATTTAAAGCATATTTTGATAATTGATTCTGATTAAAATCAAAAGCAAATCAAATTTTCTTGTATTTTCCCAATTATATGACTTATATTGTATTTTTTATGAATTAAATTCAATAAAAAATCCAATATTAATCAATAAATCATGGAAATTGAATATGGGGCCTTGGATGTCATAAGGATGAAGATCGGATCTTAAAATCATGGGCCTCTTTGCAAAAAAATCCATTTGGAGGCCTTTTATTTCACATTTTTCTTCTCCAAATTGTCCAACTTTGACAAGGCATATCTCCCTCGATTTTTAAGGTATGGAAGACTTCTAGGACTTTTTGGAAACCTCAAGGTGTCCTCTACAAGCCACTTTGGAACATATTTTGCATTTGAGGATTTTATCTTAAAGATAATGGCTTTGACAAAAAACTGCTTTTGGTTGACTTTCAAAAAGGACCTATAATGTTTTAGCTCATATCTCTCAAATGAAGCATTTTTAGCCTTGGCATGTGAGAGACAAAGTTGTAGAGAATTCAATTTCCTTCAAATTGAGCTTTGTATGGAAAATTTCTGATGTTCCATGTGAAAGTTATGGCTGGTCAAAATTCAATTGACTTTAGGTCCAAAAAACCCTAATTTAGAAAGTTTGAGTTTTGTTCATTTTTGATCTTTTCTTGTTGAATCATGATCAATACTTGATCAAATGATGGATGATACTTCAAAATAAGGTTGTTGACAAAAAATCAGAAGTTTTGACTGTACTTTGACCATAGTTTGACTTTTAGGTCAACGAGTCGATTATTGATTGTTTGGGCCATTGAGTGAGCAATCTTCTGAATAAGAACATGAAACTTGGCATGAGGATCCTTTGAGGCATGAGAGAGAACATGAAGTCCACTTGAGGTATCAGAAGTTGATTTCTCTTGGAGAGAAACAAAACCCTAGTTTTGGCCCTTATTGCTTAGGAGAGAGTGCATCCACCTAGATCTTGAGCTTGTTGATACTTGGATGAGCTTGAGTGTAAAAATGTGAATGTAACAAAGTATTTGTTACCTCCATTCGAATCCACCTGGATAAGACCACATACATCAGAGTATATGGTTTCGAGAATAGCCTTCGAATTTCTTCCTGCATTCTTGCTGAAGCTATTCTTGTGCTACTTCGCCTGCACACATTCCTCACATACCTCGTTTGGAATGTCGATTTCTGGCAGTCCTGAAACCATATTATTTCTTTTCAAGTCCTTGATGTCTTTGAAGTTGAGATGACCTAGTCGATAGTGCCACATCCATTCATCTCTGCTAGCTGCAGTCGAAAGGTACTTGTGCTCCATCAGATCGAGTTCGATTTTGAATGTTCTATTTTGAGACATAGGAGCCTTCAAGATTAACCTTCTACTTGCATCGACGACTCTCATCATCTTGTCTTCGATCGACACTTTGTAGTTCTTTTCGACCAATTGCCCAATGCTGAGCAAGTTGCTCTTCATGCCTGGTATGTACAACACATTAGAAATTACTGACCTCTTGCCATCTTTCCTCATGATTAGAACGTCTTCAATACCTTCAGCTGCTAGAGTATTGTCATTTGCGAATTTCACCATGTTCTTCATCGAGGGCTTTATATTAACAAACTAATATTTCATTCCAGACATTTGTGATGAGTGTCATACCCTAATTTTGACCCCCCCCCCTAAGATGTCACATCTCTAGACATTTCATCAAATCCAAGACAGGTACTCAAAGCAGTCACTTGTTCATCTGGTACTCAATCGAGGGTGCTCAAGGACAAGAGAGTTCAGGAAAAGGACCAATCAATATGAGATTAACCTCTAATAAAATCACAAGACTCAAATGATTCATTCATTCACCTATGATTGATTAGACACCAGTCATCTAGACTCAGGGTTGCTCAGCTAGGGTTTTGAGCCCATCAAGGACTGAAATCAGGGACCACATTTGGGAAATCCTAAGAATCTCCAGGTCATCACTCAAAGGTTTCAAACATCCTCAAATGATCCATATGAAAACATCCATTGGGCATTGTACTTCAATTCAAGATCTACAATCATCAATTTCATCTGATCCATAATTAGGGTTTTAGACCTAATTCACATGGATAGTTGACTTTTAATCAGGACATGGGTCCAAAACTCAAAACATGGCTCAAGAACTTCTACTACATCCATATAATCCATTCATATCATTCATCTAAGGAGAAGAACTTGATTCATCACAAAAGTCCAAGATTTCATTTCATTTGGAAAAAGTCAATTGTACAAGATCACATTTGACTTTTAAGATTTTGGGTCAAACTATGACTTTTAAGGATGAATATCATCAATATATGATTATTGAAGTCTTTTGACCAAAGAAAATCAAGAAAAATCATCAAAGATCAAAAAGTCAACAAAAAGTCAAACTAGTGCATTTTGACCTAGTTCATGGATCTCAAAATTTCACCTACACAACTCAAAAAACTTCCAACATGAAAGTTGTAGATCTCACCAAATAAAACAACTTCTTACATTGGAACTTTTTTCAAGATATCAATCATTTAAGAGATTAGAGCTTTGGAAGTTATAGGTCATAAAAACTTATTTCTAAGTGTTTTTAACCTGGATTTCTTCCAACTTTAGGCCCATTTTACACAATTTTCCCAAGTGATTTTGAAAAAACTCCAAACTAATGAATTGAAGTACATGTTAAGGGCTTTCCAAGTTATGCTCAACCTTCTCCAAATTCATTTTGAGCTAAGAGTTATGATTGTCCAAAGTTGGCCTCATGAAGAGAAATTATAGGTCATGTACAATTTGAAACTTTGCAAATTTGTGCAAATGGCTCTACCAATTGATGTTACATGACCCATAACATATCAGTAGAGATGCCATGCATTCATTTTCACCATGGCATAAGGATTAAGGAATATTCCCAAAACAAGAACATGTGATTATGTAATGATTACATTTGAGAAATTTATGGCTAAGTGGTGAATCATCAAAGGCATCTCTTCCCAACCAATTAGAACTCTCCTCTGCATTAGAAATTTTCCCCAATATCACAAGAGATCAATGGATAGGAAGCTAGCCCGAGTTTGCCATCATTGCATTTTGGAGATTCCTTGAATTTCTTCATGGCCAAGAAACCAAAGTGACTTCATTAAGCAAGCTCACTCCTCTAATTTATACTGAACTCTTTGCCTATAAATACAAGTGCATACCTCAGTAATAGACACACCAAAGAAACTCTAATTCTTGCTTTCTCCTTCTCTCCCTCTTGCTTATGGATTTCAAAAGTTCTTTGGAAAGAAGAATCGAATTCTTCAAGCCAGAGCTCTTCTTTTGAAAGTAAGCCTTCTAACATCTCAAGGAGGTTCATTAGAAGTGATCCAAGCACCTGGATCACTTCTGTAAGTACAAGAACACCATATTCACTTTCATTTTGGAGCTCGAGCAGTTGGAGGTCTGTAGAACAATTCAGAGGGTGTCAAGCAAGTCCAAGCATTTAAACACGTTCCTTGGGGTGTAGTGAAGCTATCCAGATGGTCGCAGCCTATTTGTAAGTGCAGAATCACAATCTTCCATTATCACTTGAAGCTCAAATAGGAGGGGTCGGGTAGAGCAATTCTGAAGCATTCAAGTTGCAATAAGTATTCAGTTAGCATCACTGAGTCCCGATGTAGCTTTTGTGTTCATTCATCCATAGCCAGAAGTTCTTCACCATAGCTATCGACCTCCATTTTCAAAATTACTTTTTCAAACTCTAACTCTCTTATTTAAGTACTCTTTGCAATATATCTCGATACCAATTCATTCAGCATCATCAGAGGATTAAAAACCCTCTATCATCATTCATTTATTCTTCAGTATCATCATTTAATTTTGTTTTTAAATTCTAGGGTTCTTCACGTTTTTTAGTTAATTCATTAGATGTAGTTAATACAAATTTGTGTTAGTTACATATTTGGGTTCGTGAGGAAATTTAGAGCGAAATCCATGATTGCATCATCCTGTTTAGTTGAGAAATGAGTAAGTTCACAAATTCAAAATTTGAGAGCTTGAGGTTGAAGACGACCATGGCTGTGGCGCGCAAAATTCAAATCTCTGGGTGAAGTTTATTATATTTTGAGTGGTAGGCGTTTCCTAAACGAATTCATCGTTTGCCCTAGTGGCCTCACATGCGCTCTTAGTCCTCTCATGCCTCTAGTCTGGGGTTCGAATCCCCCTCGCCCCAGACTTTTTTATTCTTTTATTTTTCAATAGTTTTCAACTTGTTTTAAAACATAACCAACTGAACGCGCTTCATAATCACCAACTGGCGCTTAGCCCAGTGGTGTTGTTTTGATCTAAGAACCACAAGGGCGTGGGTTCAAACCCTCCAAGGGCCAAAACTCTTTTTTTTAACACTTGTTTTCTTCAAATTCTTCACAACTTCATTTAATCATTTAACCTATCAAATTAATTCATTTTAACTCCATTTTTTGAACACTTCTCATCTAATATATGTATTTTATGAATATCCAAAAAAATCACAAAAATAATACTTATTTGATATATTATTATTAGGTTTAAAATGACTTATTTTTAAATGTTTTAATACTTTAAATATAGTTTTTCATTTGATTTTTCAAAAACCTAATCTCTTGTAAATACTTTGGGATCAAACCCTAATTACTTAGGTCTTAATTAGGGATAGGCTTTGCCTTTATCATAATTAAGTTGACTTTTATCAATTTTTCAAAACTGTTTTCAATCTCCGATTAAACAGACGATCAAGGTTTTCAAACAACAAAACCTTGTATCATTTCAAATCATTTCCAACTGTTTTTCATAAACAATAAATCATTTTCTTTGGGCCTCTATTAGAGTGTAAGACCCAACACCTTCTTCTTTTCATAGTTTTTTTCAAAACTCTATTTACAAAATCTTCTTTCTGTTTTCAAAACATTCTTCTAGTATTTGAAGAGCATTATTCCCGGTGAAACTCTTCAGATACCTATGTGACCTAAGTGTCCATATTCACTTCTTCTGTTTTAAGTAAAACATTAAACTGTTTACAATAAACATTCAACTGTTATCAATAAACAACCAAGCTACTGGTAAGGCTTTGTACATACATCTTCAAAGGCCTCCACTCCATCCAGGTTAGGCTTTATAACTTTCAATTTACAAGCTTTCATTTAAATTACTGTCAAATATAAACTGTATATATATTGTTTAGAACTACGTCTGAGTGTAAACCTTAGGACAAATAAACTATATAAATATATTATAGGAATATGGCCTAGGATTGAGAATGTCTTCCCAGTGAAGGCTCTTTCCTAATTAGAGATCTTTAGTTCAAACCTCAAGATGAATTATTCCCGGTGAAACATCTTGAAAAAAGCCTTAGAACTAAAACTAGGACACATCCACCCAAGAGGAATTATTCCCGGTGAAACCTCTTACCCATTTTCTTAGAGCCTAAATAAGTTCAAAAATCACATAGCTTTCTCTTGTGCCATAACAAGGACCCTCGATGACCCTCGATTAGCCTCCTCTTGGGCTTTGTACAAGGACCCACGGGCTTCTTAAAAGCATTCCCAGCTTCCTCTTGAGTTTTTATACAAGGACCCATCAGGTTTCTTATAAACATAGGAACAGGTATTTAGTCACCTTTTAGCCTACCCTGGTGAGTTTCTTCTATTCTTAAAACCAGACTTTACACAAGCTAAGAATGTCTCAATCTCAGTATTGAGTTCATCTTTTGGAATGAGAGACATTGACAGTCTCTGTCACCTTTATCTCCATTATTTTTCCTCCTTAGTAGAGTCTAGGTTCCATATCTGTCTATCCTCAGTCAGTGTCAGCCTTAATCTTGGGCTTTAAACAAGAAGTCTCAAATAGTTAATCACTATTCCTTCATAATCCAAATCCCCTGGAAAGGGTTAACCTCCACATCATTCCTTCATTTTAACAAAATTCCCTGGAAAGGGTTAGCTTCCAAAAATTCAACTTTTAAAAGATAAATCTCACCAGTTAAGTCCCACTCTAGGTCAGTCTCAGTCAATAAAAAACAATTCCCCGACGGAGTTTACTTTAGGTTAATCATCCAAACAAATCCCCAATAGAGTCAATCTTCAAACCTGGGTCTTTCATTCATCAATTCCTGCTTAACAAAAGCACAATCCTCAGTAGGGTCAACCTTTAGTTCCTAAACAATAGGATAATCCTTAATAGAGTCAAAAATCCCCTCTGAGTCAAAAGATCCCACACTGGTAGATATTTCCCCATTTTAAAGAGTCAGCCTCAAGCTTGGGCTTTGTACAAGGCACATACTCCTCTTAGAGTCAAAACCCTACTCATAGGCATTACCCTATTCAGAGTCAGCCTCAACCTTGGGCTTTATACAAGGCAGATAATAGAGTCTCCCCAGTGAGTCCTTCACCATCAAGTAGCCACAACCTTGGGCTTTGTACAAGGAAGATAAACATCATTTCATGTGTCAAAAGATTCCTAACCTTTAGGATCTTTCTCCCCATAAAGTCATTCATACCCAGTTTCCTTAACAGTCAGCCACAACCTTGGGCTTCATACAAGGCAGAAAACAATGTCTTCCCTAGCTAAGAGTCAGCCACAACCTTGGGCTTCATACAAGGCACAAAATAAAGTCTCTCCAGCTAAGAGTCAGCCTCAATTCTGAGCTTTGTACAGAACAAAAAATTTCTTAGTTTAAGTTAATTTTCAGCGGAGTCATCTCCCAGAGTCAATAAAATCAATCAAAAAGCCTCAAGCTTGGGCCTCATACAAGCCAGTTAAAATCAAATCTTTTATACAGTAGATAGATATAGCTTATCTCTATAGAGAGATATTTCTCCTATCTCACCACATTCAAACAAACAAACATTACATTTTAATTTTAATCTTTCTCCCATTTAGGATTTTGAAAGACATGCTCTGGCAAGTTAATCCAGGCATGTGTAACTTTCCCTAATTTGGTTGAGAACCTTTCTTTCATTCAAGAGACATTTGACTGGTATACTTGCACATACACAAGTAAGGTCCCTCTCTTAATGAAATGTATTCAGCTTTTCTGTCACTTTAAATGTTTGTGGTGGAATAGTAGAAATACCTCTCTGTAAAGATGATTTCATGTCTCTTTACCGTAAACAGAGATTTAATTCAAGCTTCAACCTTGAGCTTCAAGCAAGGCACCAAAAATAATTAATTTCCCTAATTAGTTCACCGAACTACAAAAAGCTCTGACTTCCATTAGGGATATGTAGGCATGAGGTTCACAAGGAATCTCAGCGAGCTAATAAAAAACCAAAAATAGTCAGTCTGTTTGTCTTTTTCAAATCAATTAAATTCTCTCTCCTAATACAAAGGAGAAACTTTCCCAATTAATTAGCAACAAACACAAATACATAGACACAGAGAAGGTTCCCGTAGAGTACTACGGATATGTAGGGTGCTTAAAACCTTCCCTATGTATAACCGACCTCCCGGACTCCAGAATTTCTAGTCTAGGTGAATCCCCACACTTAGCAAACTCCTAGGGTTTATTTGAGATCTTTTTCCCCTTCCTCTTTCGTAGGATAATTAAAAAGTTTGTGTGTTATCGTAGGAAGAACTGAAACAAAATTCATCCCACAACGGGCGCTTTCTCCTTCCAAATTTCGCGTGAAGGGTCCAGCGTGCCGTCCTCCCAAGTGAAACGGGGAGGTAAAAAAATGACACCACAATGAGCATCCTGAATCCAAGTACCATTGGTCCTTGAATTTATCTTCATATTTTTTTGTGATCATCATCATCTCTTCTTCTTGTTATTATTTTGCAAGCTTTGCATCACTTTCTTGATCCTTATTATTTTCTGGACACTTTGTAGAATAGTGACCATACTTTTGACAGTTGAAACACTTTATGTGACTCTTGTCAGGTTTTCGAACCCCACCTCTTCCTCTACCTGCAGCACCATCTCTTTGGTTGCTTTGGTATGAGGATTTTTTCTGATTCGACCAGTTTCCTTCTTGCTGACTTCGACCAGTCGAATTGTTGTAGCCTGCAAAGCCACATCACTCTTCGACTTGCTTGCTGCTCTTTCATCCATTCGTTGTTCATGAGATTCAAGCGTCCCTTGAAGCTCTTCCTTTGTCAATTTTGACAAATCTTTTGACTCATCTATGGCTACCACCACGTGGTCGAACTTAGGGGCCAAAGACCTCGAGATCTTTGAAACAATAGCTCTTGTTGTTAACGTTTCTCCATATATCTTGATTTGATTCACTAGCTTCGTAACCCTAATGAAGAAATCAATTATGCTTTCACTATTTTCCATCTGAAGCACATCATACGTTCTTTTGTGAGTTTGTAACCTCACCTCTTTCACCTTCTCATCGCCTCCAAAAGATTTTTCCAGAATCTCCCAAGCTTCTTTTGCAGATTCTGAATCACTAACCTTTGCGAAGTTGTCTGGACTCAGACATTGATGAATTATAAAGAGTGCTTTATAACTCTTCTTCTTCTTCTTCAATTCTTTGTGTTCTTTCTTTTGTTCTTCTGAAGCGTCTTCTTCAAGCTCTTCTACTCCATCCTTTACAAGATCCCAAAGACCTTGACACCCGAATAGAACTTTCATCTGTTTGCATTAATTCTCATAGTTATCTACTTTCAGAATTGGTACACTTGCTGGATAATTTCCATTCCTATAATTCACCGCCATCGTGATTTTCTTCTTCTTCCGTTGATCGATAAACCAGAGCTCTTGATACCAGATGTTGGGAATCCAACATATCTATGATGAATTTCTATCAATCTTGATGAACAAGATTGTTATCACTCACACAATAGCGATGAAAATAAGAAAGGAAATTTAAGAAGAAAAGATATTAGAGTTTCTGTAGAGTAACTCTCTGTCCACAAACTGTGGAAAACTTTGTTATTCACTTGCAACTGCAAATTTTGTGAATTCAATTCAATTGACTTAATTACAAAATAATGAGGGTTACTCCCTATTTATAGATTTAGGTTAGTTTTTTCCCTAAGCCAAAGCCCAAAACTATAAAAGCCCAAAATACCTATTTTGGAACTAAATTAAATCTATCTAGATCTAAAACAAATCTGTGTGTAACAAACTATTCTCACACAAACAAATCTTTTCGACACTCCCTTGTCTCTGTCGAGCAATCTGCTTCGACACAAGGAATTACTTTCAACAGAAAGCACTTTTCAGAAAAAAGGTGAATAATATATAGGAAATAATTTGAAAATTAGAGAATCAACTAGTAATTATCGAGTTAAACAAAGAATCTAAGAGGACAATAAAGAAAGTTTTTTTAAGAAAAATGAAGATATGGTAATATATGTTTTCTAAAAATAATGGAAAGAAAACAGAAAAAAAAAAGTGTGTAAAGAAAAGTAACTTTAGTTGAGGTGAATCATCATCACCCTTCTTATTTTTTTTAAACTGAAACAAACATGTCGTATAATACTTATTACATCCTTATTTTTCTAGAATACCTTTTATTTCTCTTGTGCATTTCATCTTTAAAATATACTAATTGTTCTTCAAACTTATTATTTTTAAAATATAACAGTTTAAAAAGAAAAAAATCAATTAATGTGAATAAAATACATCAATAATTTAATAATCAACTCCTAATTAATTTATATATTTGTTTTGTTCAATATGCACACTAGCTAGTTTTTAATAGATGTTAACTCTATAAAAATAAGGCTTAAATACATTTTTGTCCATGTAAGTTAGCGAGTTTTTGATTTTCGTTCCTGTAAGTTATTTTTTTTTGTTTGAGTCTTTATATCTTACTTTTTGCTTGAGGTTTAGTCCCTAAAGCCAAAATTCACAGGAAAATCTGCAGGTTTCCTGCGGATTTTCCTACGAAATTTTCTGCGGGTTTTGATTTTAGGGACTAAAACAAACGCGAAAGTGAAATATAGGGACTCATACCAAAAAAATAAACTTAGAGGGACGAAAATAAAAAAACTAACTAACTTAGAGGGACCAAAAGTGTATTTAAACCTAAAAATAATATCATTTTGTAGTGGGGAAAATCTGAGATCAAAGCCATAGGATTGACTTTACTCAATATTTCAGTGAAAGTCGCTACTGCGCTTTATTGTTTCCAAAGGAAAAGGGAAAAGAACGAAGAAAACCCAAAGTTTGTTTTTAAAACAAAAAGAGATCTTAGGTACGGGTGTTGATTATATGAGGGGAAGGTTTTAAGCACCCCTCATATATATGGTACTCCACAGGAACCTTTTTGAAAATTTGTGTCGTGTGTGCTAAAAAAGGGTTTGTTTTATTTTTAAAATAAGCTCGGCAAAGCATTAAGCCTTGTGCCTACATACCTCCTCGGTGCAATGGAGAAGTCGGAGCTAATGTAGTTCCGCTAAAAGGGAAAAACGTTTTAAAAATGAATAAACTCTTTATCGTCGTCGGAGAGAAATACTCAGCCATTGATCTTGAGCATGAGAACAAATGAGTTCTTTGCATCACAAATGAAAGAAGGGCTCCAACTCGGATAAAATCAACGAGTATGCCACTAGCTCTCTCACGCGGAAAAGATCTCATTATATCAATCAATTTCAAAATCATGGGGTATCGCCACTCGTTTCGACAATTAGTCGTGTCTAAACTTTTTGAAGAAAAAGGCCATTAAGGCAAAAGATATTTTTTAAGACAGGTTTTGAGAAGGTTGCAAACATAAGAAGGTTTTGTAAAAAGAGAGAAGATTTTGAAAATTAAAGAAGGGGAGGAGATGAAGAGGCTATCCTATTGCGTAAAATAAAAGCTAAGGAAAGAAACGGTCTAACCGAAAAAGAAGCCAACACTTGACATTATAAGTCAAGGTAGATTTCCCATCCTTTGGACTTATCAATACCAAACCAACACATTAGCACTTGGGGATCCTGATGGACTTATTATCTCAGCACCACTTTGCATTAAGCACATTAAAATTCTGACGAAAATCGGGCAGAGTAACGGCTGTTTTCGGGTAAAATCCTTATATCAATGCCTTGGAATTAACCATCAAGGACTTTCAAGGAAATACCTGCATACACAAACAGACAACAATCCAATGCCAGACAGACAGAATAACAACATAGTAACAACAGAATAAGGGTCCAAAGGCACTAACTCCATAAGTCAGAATCTCCAAATTGCTCGGGATAGTAACCAATAGTCCGAAAGAGAGCCTTAAGTGTTTTTTAGATTTTTGTTGTTTATTAATGTTTTAGCATAAAAGTAAAGTATGGTCCAAGTGGACAAAAAGAAAATAGCGGAAACATAAACATAGTGTCCAAATGGACAAAGAGAAAATAGCGGAATGTAAATATGATGAAATGATAAAGCATAAAGCAAAATATAAAGAGCAATATAATAAATTGCGGAAATTAAAGTCAATTGTTAGATGTTAAAGATAACCATCTTGAAACTTGTCAAGTATGTTATCAAAGTTAGTAATAAAGATCGATGGTGAGTGAAGGATGTTCTCGGATTTAAATTTAATGGACATTTATTAGAAGCTTGATAAAATCATAGCGACTACACGATAAACCTCCATAAGTCTTAAATCAACCGCATACAATTCTCTTCCATATTTGATCTTTTTTATTCGGGACAAGAAATATTGCGCTATGTTAAGCAGATCGCCAAGTGATTTATATAGAAATCACCCTACAACGAGGCCGGTCAAAACTTTATGTGCTAATGCATGCGAGAGAAATGATATGTAGATCATTCTCCGAAAGCAATACCGCACGAAAAGAAAATAAGGTGTGATCTAGTCTTTACCAAGAATCCACAAGAATTCTCAAGGTATCAAAGACTTTCATCGATCAAAAGAAAAAGAAATAAAAGATGGGACCATATTCAAAAGCTCCTTTCATCCATAATTTCAATAACTTAATATTGCGGATTCGGATTCTCAACCTATCGACGCCCTAAGTCCATTGAAATTAGAGAGAAATTAGGCCTCTAACTTGTGATTAAAAGAAAATATCAAAAGGAAGGAGAAGAAGATGAGTTAGAACCAAAAACAAGTAAAAAAAAGGCAAAAACACATTCTGCTCAGATGTAAATCGATTTGCACAGAGTGTAAATCGATTTGCATAACTCTGTTTTCAAATCTGTGTAGTTTTTCAGTTATGTAAATCGATTTGCACCAGATGTAAATCGATTTGCACAACACAGTTTTTCAAAAAAACAGCAAATCAAGAGAAGAAAACTTGTTTAAACATAAAACCAAACACCTTGTGATCTTGGATCAAATTGTGCACGAAAATGTATCAAGTAAGCAAGCAAAACTCATCAATGTAGCACCAAAGGTGCATCAAACATAAACAACAATGGATCACATCTTGAATTATGGAAAGGATCTAGAATTTTACCAAATCTTTCACAAACTTTAAGTCTTCTTCAAGAACACACAACCACAAGCCTTGATCTCTCACAATTGATGAAGAAAGTGGTGTTTAGATGGAGGTTTAGCTCTAAATTAGTGAGGTTCAAGATGTGACTCACTATTTTTTGTGGAAGAAACAAGAGCTTTGAGTGAGGGGTTTGGAAGAGGTGAGGAGAGAAAGAGCAAGAGTTTTCTTGGCTATCAAAGCTTGAAAAATGAAGAGGGGAATGGCTCAATTTATAGGAGCTAGGCTTGGGAATTTTTGTGGTTTGGAGTTAGGATTGCAAAATAGAATTAGGCTTGGGAGATGGATTTGGAGCCAAAAAAGAGATCCAATGGTCTTGATGCAATCACATGAGGGTTTATGATCAAATGATGTAGGCAATCAAATACAAGAGCTAAGTCATGCTTCCCATGCTTGCAAATGATGTCAACACTTCCAAAAGCTGAAATTTGCCTTCATTTTTCCAAATTCGCACTGGTGCAATCGATTTACACTTTATGCAAATCTATTTACATTGCTGAAAAAGGCAAAATCTGGGGCAAAAACAGTTGTGTAAATCGATTTGCACATTATGCAAATCGATTTGCACTGATGGCAGAAGCAAAATCTGGGCAAAAATCAGTTGTGTAAATCGAATTACACCTTATGCAAATCGATTTGCACAGTGAAATTGTTGAAAAATCCCCTTTTTGAAGGATACTTTGACTTGGTACCTACAAAACACAAACATACAAAAGCACAAGGCAATATTTTTAGTATTTTGGTTAGTAAAACAACATATACAAGAAAAACATTGGTGTTTGATGATTCCTTTGCAGATGAATTGTATACAACATCACAAGTAGAGTTCTTAGTTGAAAACTTCTTGATTGATGATTGATATGCAAATGATGTATGACCTTAGGCTCAAAAATTGGGGTATGACACATTTGTCAATAAATTTAGTATTATCATTAATTTTTTAAATTCCTTTAACTTATTTAAAGTATTATAGATTTAAAAATAAAAATTGTAATGATTAATTAAAACAAGAAAGTATTAAAATATAATAATTAAATCAAAAGAAAAATTCTAACCAAATCACTCCAAGTATTGTACTTATATTTTATATAAGAGTTCCAAAATTAACATTTCTTAATAATAACACGAGCATAATTTTATTTTGAAGTAAAACATATATTCAATTTTTGTGTGCACTTGCCTAATGTTAGGCACTTTTTAGTCCATAGTTTATAAGGGGTTTTAGCTTCAACTTTATTAGGTACTCTATTAAGAATATAAATTGCGGTCTTTAATGTTTCTTTTCAAAATGACTCTAGAAATGAAGAATGACTAATCATACTCCTCGTCATATATTTAAGAGTTTGTGTCGTTCTGCAACTCCATTCATGCTAGATTTTTTTGGCATTTTGTTTTGCGAAACAATTCCACACTCATTAAGGAAAAGCGCGAGGGACCCTGGACGTTGTTCGCCTGATCCATCATACTGACCTTAGTATTCGTCACCATGGTCGAATTTGAGAGCTTTTATTTTCTTTCGAAGTTGAAATTCGAACTCAGCTTTGAATGAGTTAAACACGTCCAAAGATTGAGATTTCTCATGAATCAAATCAAGGTATCCATACCTCGAGTAATCGTCTCTAAATGTAATAAAATAACATTGTCCATTCCAAAAACTTGTAGTGAAATAACAACATATATCGATATGAATTAGTTCCAAGACATCCTTAGCTCTTTTAACAAAGAAATTCCTCTTGGTTGTCTGCTTACCCTTAATACAATGAATGCAAACTTGAAAGTCTAAACAATCAAGGGATCCAAGAATAAATTTTGACATAAGCCTATGAATTCTCACTTTAGATATATGTCATAGTCACTTATGTCATAAAGTGACAAAATTCTCATTCAATTTTTGTTTTGTACCATCTGACTTTGTTTGCATTATTTTGTTATAAAGACAATTAATATCAAGCATATAAAGATGAGTTAAATATGTTTTTCGTTCATATAAATAATTTAAATTGGATTTAAATTCTTATAATTTTTTTCTTCGAATAATGGTCCTCCTAAAATTTTCCGTCTACACTTTTAATCTCTGCCGTCTAATTTCTCTAACGGAAACTGTGCCAATGAAAGACTAAAAGATTTTGAGGGTTATAAACCTTCCTACATTTAAATTATTTTTAAAAAAAATTAACAAAGCGGTGTTGTTGTAATCAATTCTATGTTAAGAGAAAATACCACTCAGTACAATATTTTCCTTGATCTTTAACATGCACCCGAGTCAATGAGAAATAAATTCAGAATTGAATTCATGCTAAAAACAACTATGATGCACAGTGAAATAACCTTTTTGCAAAAAGAAATGCTAAACATACACCCACTCTAGAAACATCTAACTCTAATACTCTCTTTGAATACTCCCTAAAAATTTCATGTGAAGTAGTGAAAGAACCAGAATCGGTAAAAAGTCGTTCTCACCCCACTAACGTAATCATGTGAAGTAGTGAAAGAATCAAAATCAGTAAAAAGCACACTCTTTTCACCATTTCTGAGTGGATCAACAACGTCCCTAACATCATGATCCTTAGAAGAAGAAGGAGAATCCCTAACTATTATCTAAAAGAGAGAAAAAATTGTAACATTATTAGTTGTTGGTATCTCTTTTGTACACTCCATGTCAACTACAAACCAACATCCTTCATTTATATTCAAACACTCTTCTTTGAACTTGATGATTTGTCTTGTTTTCTTTTTTTTTATAATCATGATTAGAGAGAGTATGATGGAATCATAACCCAGTATCAACATCTATGTATTGATGGATCAATAGGATGATCACAAGAAACTCCAACATCTCTTAGATGGAATAAACCTCAAGCATTAATCTATGTATAACATGTTGGAATTAGACTCTCAAACCTTTGAGTAATTCCTTATCGTTAAAGATGACAATGAAGAAAAATAAGAACAAAAGTAGGATTAGGGTTTGCGGAAATTAAAGAGAAGAAGAAAGTATTTTATGCAGAGTTTCTCTCTGCCCACAAACTGTGGAAATTCTGTTATTCACTTGCAACTGCAACTTCTGTGAATACAAGTTATTGACTTAATTACAAATAATGAGGGTTACTCCCTATTTATAGATTTAGGTTAGCCTTCTCCCTAAGCCAAAGCCCAAAACTATAAAAGCCCAAAATACCTATTTTGGAACTAAATCAAATCTAACCTATTTTAAATCTAAATCAAATCTATCTAAATTTAAAACAAACTTATGTGTAACAAACTGTTACACACTTCGACACACCTTGTGTTCAAGTAACAACCTGCCTCGACACAAGAAATTACAAATTAACACAACACCTAATTTATTGTGTCTAAGCTATCCACATTCATCATAGCTCTTAGTCTTCTGAATATTTCGACTAGCACTCCCTTCGTCATGATATATGCAATCTGATTCTCAGTTCTGCAGTGTTCCAAATTCATCTTCCCTTTAGCTACCTGCTCTCGAAGATAATGGAACCTCATTTAGATGTGCTTGCTTCGACCATGTGCTATCGGGTTCTTCGCCAAATTGATAGCTGACATGTTATCGATCTTCATGGTAATTGCTCCATGATCTTTACCTGTTATCTCTTCGACCAAGTTCACCATCCATGTTGCTTGACATGCATAAAGAGAAGCAGCTATGTACTCTGCTTCGCATGATGATAGTGCCACTACTGGTTCCTTTCTCGAACTCTAAGCAATTGGTGCACCACCTAGCATAAACACATATCCTGCTGTGGATTTTCGATCCTCAGCATCACTACACCAACTCGAGTCGGTGTAACCCATTAATTTGCATTCTTTTCCCTTATCATCTGCAGGAAACAGAATGCCATAGTCGAGAGTTCCTTTCAGATACCTCAGTATCCTCTTCGCCGCTGTTAGGTGCGATACCTTTGGCTTCTGCATGAATTTACTTATCATACCTACACTGTATGCTAAGTCAGGCCTTGTGTGACAAAGGTATCTCAATGACCCAATAAGTCTTCTGTATTGGGTTGGGTCGACATCCTCTTCATCTGGGTTCTTTGACAGTTGCAATCTTGTTTCAGCAGGTGTCGAAGTCGAATTGCATTCTTCCATCTCAAATCTCTTGAGAATTTCACTTGCATATCTTCTTTGATGCATCATCAAGCCTCTACTACTCTTGTAGAATTCGATGCCAAGGAAGTATGAAATTTCGCCCAAATCCGACATTTCGAATTCCTTGCTGAGATCACCTTTAAAGCCTTCGATTTCTTTCTTGCAGCTACCTGTTATCAACAAGTCATCGACATAGAGGCATAGTATAAGCAATTCACTCTTGCTTCTTCTTACATATACCCCATGTTCAGTTGTGCACTTCACAAATTCTTTCTCCCTTAGGAAACTGTCGATCTTCTTATTCCAAGCTCTTGGAGCTTGCTTCAGCCCATACAGGGCTTTATGCAGCCTGTACACTTTTCTATCTTCGCCATGTTTCACAAACCCAACTGGTTGTGCAACATAGACTTCTTCGTCTAATGGTCCATTCAGGAATGCACATTTAACGTCCATCTGACACATGTGCCAATTGTTCATGTTCGCCAGACCAACAACCAACCTGATCGTTTCGATCCTGGCAACAGGTGCAAAGACCTCATCAAAGTCAATTCCTTCCTTCTGAAGAAATCCTTTTGCCACAAGCCTTGCCTTGTATCGAGTCACTTCACCTTTGGAATTACACTTCACCTTGTATACCCACTTCACATCAATTGCCTTCTTGCCTTGAGGCAATTCGACAAGTGACCAAGTATTGTTGTCTTCGATGGACTTCAATTCTTCATTCATAGCTTTCACCCACTTCGAATCCTTCAATGCCTCAGTTGCATTGACAGGTTCGACATCTGCGTAGAAAGTGTAATGTACCAGCTCACCTTCATCATTGACTACATCATCTGATGTAATCACACATTCTTGCAACCTTGCAGGCATGTGTCTTGTTCTCTGAGGTCTGCCTGAGCCTGCATCACCTCTGACTTCTTCTTGTCGAACTTCTTCTCTTTCGACTTCAGTAGCTGGTTCGTCATAAAGAATTCTCACTGAATCCTTCTTGACATTTTCAGTCCAATCCCATTCTTTAAGCTCATCTATGATCACGTCCCTGCTGATCACTATTTGCTTGTTCACTGGGTCGAACAACTTGTATCCTCCAGTCGAATGATATCCTATAAGTATCATTTGACTCGACTTGTCATCAAGTTTTCTTCTCAACTGATCTGGCACATGTCTATGTGCTATAGATCCAAATACCTTCAGATGGCTCAAGCTAGGCTTCACACCAGACCAACATTCTTCTGGAGTAATTTCTTCTAGCTTCTTTGTCGGACATCTGTTTAGAATGTATGTTGAAGTCGACACTGCTTCTCCCCAAAATTCTTTAGGTAAATGCTTGCCTTTTAACATACTTCTTACCATATTCATGATGGTTCGATTCTTCCTTTCCGCAGTTCCATTTTGCTGTGGAGTGTAGGGTGGCACCACCTCATGCACAATCCCTTCTTTCTCACATAACATGTCGAAGTCTTTCGACACATATTCTCCACCACTATCAGTTCTCAAAACCTTGAGCTTTCGACCACTTTGTCTTTCGACCATAGATTTGAACTTGACAAATACCTCGATCACTTCACTTTTCTTCTTGATCAGGTAAGTCCATAGTTTTCGACTGAAATCATCTATGAATGTAACAAAGTATTTGTTACCTCCATTCGAATCCACCTAGATAGGACCACATACATCAGAGTATATGACATCAAGGATTGCCTTCGACTTGCTTCCTGCATCCTTGCTGAAGCTATTCTTGTGCTGCTTCGCCTGCACACATTCCTCACATACCTCGTTTGGAATGTCGATTTCTGGCAGTCCTGAAACCATATTCTTTCTTTTCAACTCTCTGATGTCATTGAAGTTAAGGTGGCCTAGTCGATAGTGCCATATCCATTCACCTCTGCTAGCTGCAGTTGCAAGGCACTCGTGCTCCATCACATTGAGTTCGATCTTGAAGGTTCTATTTTGTGACATAGGAGCCTTCAAGATTAACCTCCCACTTGCATCAACAACTCTCATCATCTTATCTTCGATCGAAACCTTGTAGTTCTTTTCGACCAACTGCCCAATGCTGAGTAAGTTGCTCTTCATGCCTGGTATGTACAACACATTGGAAATTACTGACCTCTTTCCATCTTTCCTCGTAATCATTACATCACCAATACCTTCAGCTGCTAGAGTATTGTCATTTGCAAATTTCACCATATTTTTCATCGAGGGTCTTATGTTGACAAACCAATCTTTTCTTCCAGACATGTGTGATGAGCATCCTGAATCCAAGTACCATTGGTCCTTGAATTTATCTTCATCTTTTGTTGTGACCATCAACAACATCTCTTCTTCTTCTTGTTTTGCAAGCTTTGTATCACTTTCTTGACTTTTATTCTTTTCTGGACAAACTGTCGAATAGTGACCATACTTCTGACAGTTGAAACATTGAATGTGACTCTTGTCAGGCTTTCGACCACCACCTCTTCCTCTACCTGCAGCACCACCTCTTTGGTTGCCTTGGTAAGAGGGCTTTCTTTGATTCGACCAATTTCCTTGTTGCTGATTTCGACCAGTCGAATCCGTTTGCTGACTGAGCCTGCAAAGCCACATCGCTCTTCGACTTGCCCGCAGCTCTTTCAGCCATTCTTTGTTCATGAGATTCAAGCGTCCCTTGAAGCTCTTCTTTTGTCAATTTCGACAAGTCCTTCGACTCTTCTATGGCTACCACGATGTGGTCGAACTTAGGGGCCAAAGACCTCAATATCTTCGAAACAACAGCTTTTGTTGTTAACACTTCTCCACATATCTTGATTTGATTCACTAGTTTCGTAACCTAGTGAAGAAATCAGTTATGCTTTCGCTATCTTCCATTTGAAGCAATTCATATGTTCTCTTGTGAGTTTGTAACCTCACCTCTTTCACTTTTTCTGCACCTCCAAAAGATTTTTCAAGAATCTCCCAAGCTTCTTTTGAAGATTCTATATCACTAACCTTTTCAAAATTATCTGGACTCAGACATTGATGGATTATAAAAAGGGCTTTATAATCTTTCTTCTTCAATTCTTTATAAGCAGCCTTTTCTTCCTACTTCGCACCTTCTGCAAGCGGTTCTACCCCTTCTTTTACAAGATCCCAAAGATCTTGACAACAGAATACAACCTTCATCTGCTTGCACCAATTCTCATAGTTATCTCCTTTCAGAATTGGTAGTGTTGCTGGAAAATGCCCATTCGGATGATTCATTGCCATCGCCATTCTTCTTGCCTTGAATCGATTAACCGGAGCTCTAGATACCAGATGTTGGAATTAGACTCTCAAACCTTTGAGTAATTCCTTATCGTTAAAGATGACAATGAAGAAAAATAAGAACAAAAGTAGGATTAGGGTTTGCGGAAATTAAAGAGAAGAAGAAAGTATTTTCTGCAGAGTTTCTCTCTGCCCACAAACTGTGGAAATTCTGTTATTCACTTGCAACTGTAACTTCTGTGAATACAAGTTATTTACTTAATTACAAATAATGAGGGTTACTCCCTATTTATAGATTTAGGTTAGCCTTCTCCCTAAGCCAAAGCCCAAAACTATAAAAGCCCAAAATACCTATTTTGGAACTAAATCAAATCTAATCTATTTTAAATCTAAATCAAATCTATCTAAATTTAAAACAAACTTATGTGTAACAAACTGTTACACACTTCGACACACCTTGTGTTCGAGTGACAACCTGCCTCGACACAAGGAATTACAAATTAACATAACAAATGCAGGTAACATCTGCATTCTAGCCAAATACAAAGCAAGTTTAGTAAATGTATCAACATGAATCAAATCTGAACTCTCCTCAACGATTTTGAAAGCCAAATCAAATGATTTTCTCACCAAAACATGATTTGAAGAATAACCATATAGTATTCCATAATAAATCAAAAGAGATCATAATAGTATCCAACTAGTCAAGTCCATAGCTAAGTTAATTTTCCATATTTTATGGATTTCTAGACCTTAATTCATAAATAATTAAATCACTTTTAAACAATAATGCTACCAAATAAAATAGCCCCTGCTATCTACTAGATATATTGAAAGAACTTCCCATGCTACCAAATGACTTAACACTATAGTTTCAAAATTAAAATTTTACACATGACATTCTTGTTCTTATCTACTATTTTACATTTTCAATCACAAATTCAAAGATATATTTAAGTTTTGTAAATCAGTAATAAATCTAGTAAAGGAATATAAAATTTTCAAATTTTAAATTACTCACACACTTTCAACAAAACTAAGAGAAATTTTAAAATTTCAACATGTTTTGAATAGATTTTTTCTCTTCAAATTCAGAAATAGGGTTTGTCTCAGACTTGATGTGTGTGAGAGAGAGAGTTTACGTTTTCAACAGAAAAGAGAAAAAGAGGGAAAACTGCGGTTAACGGGAGAAGAAGAGGGTTTTAGCGTTCAGTGATAAGGTTATAAATATTTAATTTTATTAAGAGTAATTTAATATTTTCACAAGTATAAAAAAATTTAAAAAAAAATTGGAGGGGCCCATCCATACGTACCTCTGCCTCTGTTTCTCCATAACAAGTGATATCATTAAAGTTCCTAACGTTAATTTAAGGAACAATCCAAATCACATACAAGTTAAAAAAAATACTAAGTCAATAACCACATGAACCCACAATAAATACTTAGGCCGACATTGGAGCTCGTATATTGAGATAGGTGGCTGCGACAAGGAAGCCAGCTTGAATATTCAGTCGAGTAGGTCAGAGCTTCTTCATTACTCGGAGAATTAAGTCGGGGGGGGTATCCCATCATCACCTCGGTTTCCAACTATCCATAGTCAACTAGGATGGTTACGGATGCAAAGGGACGCCCGGACCGTTACACAAAGCATTATGCCTCTTAAAGGAGGGCGGCGGAAGTTACGATAGCTGTCATTATTGAGGGTTTCCAAGAGTCACTTCATAAAAACCGCATTTCATCACCTGAAGGATAAGCAAGACACTCATTCTTGAGCTCGCACATATCACTATCATACAACTCAAATCCCTTAATCAATTCAATCACTTTCCTTATTTAATTTATGCAGTTGTGACCTCACCGAATTCGCTTTCGGGAAATAATCCAAACGTGTTTTTACAGGAACATCACATGAAATCACATGTTGAATGGTTTACTTTATTTTATTTTAACTATTTTTTTTTTATAAAATCAATAATATTAATTATTTTTTATAAAAAAATATGTTAAAATATTGAAAAAAATATATAAAAGTGAAAGAGTGGTTGCTCGTTAGTTGTAAGCCACCACTTTTCCTTGACATGGTTTAGCTGATTTTTTATTGTATTTTTTATAATTTAGCTTAGCTGAATTTTGAAGTCAATTTCAATAACTAACATAACTTATGAATGATAAGCACTCGGTGCAATGATTTGGAATAAACAGAGAGGGAGAGAATATGCTAAAGTGATTATAAAATGACTTGAGGACAAAATTAAGAGAAAACTTTTCTGACACTTTCATTTTAAAACTATATCCTTTTGTTTATGTCCTAATAAACAATTGAATTCAAAACATTTTACGTAGTTGCCCATGAGTTTGAGAAATGTGTATGATTGGGTGCTTCGTTAATAGCGTAAGCAATGCAATGCAATGCAATGTTTCTATAAGCTTCAATATTATTGAATCTTTCTACGTGTAATGCCCTTAGGAAAATAATTAAATCTTAATGCAAGTCATCTCTTATCTAATACAAACATCGTGGATACAACTAAAAGCCTTCTCGTATCATCAAAACATTGTGTGGATAATAGTTATCCATAAAAAAATGTAGATGTATTTGTAAATTATAATCACTAGTAGCACATGCATGACAATTGCCGACTCTATCTTGAGATATTATTATTTGAGTTATTATCTTTTTGTCTCTTATTATATGGACGACTTTCGGTTCATTTTCCTATAAATTTTTATTTTTTTTAAAACTATACTTATTATATATATATATATATATATATATATATATATATATATATATATATATATATATATATATATATATATATATATATATATATATATATGAAGGTTCTATCAATTTAAACCTTCACAAAAAATGACACACCACGTACTTATGTGACATGTTTAGTGGTATTTTTTATTTTTAATTTGAAATATTTTAAATGCTATGTTGGTATTTAGTTTATTATTATTTTACATCTTTTAAAACTTTTAAAATAATAAATTAAATACCAACGTGACATTTAAAATATTTCAAAATAAAAATAATAAAGCCACATCAACTCAGCTGGAATTAAAAAAAATTTAAAAAAATGTCATTAAGCATGCCACATAAGCATGTGGCATGTGTCATTTTCTCTAAGATTTAAATTGATAGAATCTTTATATGGGAGGGGAAAAAATGTTTATAACCCAATTATTTTTTGTTTGGTATTAGAAGAATATGATTAGTTAGTTTAGTTAGTAGGTACATAGTATTCAGATAATTCAGGAATTATAAAAAGGAGCATTTATATATTATGGGACATTTTTTTAGCAAAACACATTTGTGAGAGACACACTATATATTCACTCAAATTTTAAAGATGATAGGTGTGTGGGTTCTTCCACTTATAAATGTTCAAATCTCCACATTGTTAACCAATGTGGGACTTCCCAACACTATTCACAGTTATAATTCTTTTTCAAACTCTTCCTTAAGTATGAGTCTATCCACAATGCTCCCCCTTAACAGGACACCTTCTACAAACATTTTGATACAAGTAAGCTCATCATTTCACTCAAACTAAAGACTCATAATACCATTTGTTGGGAAAATCGGTGGGTCAACACGAGAGCATTTATACACTTTAGGGCATTTTCTTTTAAGCAACACACATTTGTGAGAGACACGCCACATATTCACCAAAAACCTTAAGGTGATAGGTGTGAGTTTTCTCACTAATAAATGTTCAAATCTTCACATCCTAACCAATGCGGAACTTCTTCAAACTACTCACACTTGTAATTCTTTTCAACATATAGGAAGTTAGATATGGTAGCTTTGCTTGAATAACTAACTCCTAACTCATCTATGCAATGTATAAATATAGAAGCCATAGGCTTCATCAATGTAATGAGAAATACATTAGTACCAAGCAAAGCTTGATTCACCTAACACACCCTTCCATGGATTCATTCATCGATATCATGAGAAGTTTCTCATTCAACATGGTATTAGCCTAAGGGGACCATATCGTTTTTCTGTTGCCTCTACACACTCTTGCACCATCATTATCTTCTTATTCTTGATATGCTCCAGCTTTTTGTTTCAGAGAACATGAAACCATTGTTTTCTCCGTTTTCATCAAGAAGCTACAATTTTAAAGTAATTGATTTGTTCAATGCAAGCAAGATCGTGTGGTAGTTCTTCATCAAAGGATTCAGCTTCACAGAAATTGAAGTTCCAAATGCAGACAAAGATTTCTATTAAAGCAACGCCGATCAAAGCTTCGAAGAAGTAGTTTATCTCAAAATCCAACTCGAATCCACATTTATTCTCAAAGAAGCAACAACGGAAAATCTTTTAACATTACCACAAAGTGCATAACGTGAAGTTCAAAACTCACAAGTTAGGTCAAGAGTCATGGCATTCACAGGTTACGCAAACACTTTTGCTCCAAAACTCTCAATTAAACCTCAAGAAAGCAATTTCTTTCTATGGAATCAACAAGTTGAGGTGTAATTCTGTCACAAACTGCACAAGATTATGGTAAATCCCTACATCTCTCCTATGTTCAAGAATGAGCATGATTGGATTGAAAATATTATGTATGAAGCCAATGAGGAATGTATGAAGCCTATCTCACCATCTTTTCACACTCAACTCAACCACACCCTATTTCTATTTAATGATCACCCCATGCGCACTCGAGCTAAGACTAGGTAATCCAAACCAAAGACCTTCATAATTCATGTTAAACCTTCCATAACAAACAAAGCATTAGCTCAGCCTAAGTAGTTCCAAGCAATGAAATCAAAATACAAGTCGCTTATGAAAAACGGTACATGGGTCCTGACTACTCCAACAACTTATACGAAGCTAATAGGATGCAAGTGGATTTACAAAGTCAAAGAAAATGCATATGGGAGCATCAACAAGTATAAAGAACAACTTGTGGATAAAGTTTTTCATCAACAACTTGGTTTTGATTTCCATGAAATATTTTTTCCAGTCGTGAAACATACCATACACTACTACAAAATATATCTTTTGTAACACCATATTACAATGGTCGTTCTGTTAACTGTAGTAACAACTCACTTTTGGGCACTTTTTTTAGTTATTTACTAAAAGACATTTCACTACGGTCAATATTAACAATCGTGGTGAAACGTACCTGGAGTGTAAGGATTCGAATCCCAATACCAACAATTTTCTATTTTTCATTACAAATGGGCTTGTCTTTATATTTCATCACGACTGATATTATCAACCATGGTGTAAGGTTCTAACATATCATCACTGTTAATATTTTCAAATGTGGTGAAATGTTTTACATATATATATATATATATATATATATATATATATATATATATATATATATATATATATATATATATATATATATATATATATATATATTGAAAATTCTAGTAACTCACACGCGATGTCGTACTAAATGTTATGACATCCACAATCACACAGAATAATACTTTAAAAAATAGAAAAGCATAAATATTAAAAATATATATTGGTTAACTATATATATATATATATATATATATATATATATATATATATATATATATATATATATATATATATTGGTTAAATATTAAAAATTTACCATACAACAATCTCATTTATTATCAAATCTTTTATGACTAAAAATAATCCATTGTAATACAAAAAAAATCCATTATCATTTATGGAAGCGGGTCTTCGACAATTGCGTTTTATATAACTTTTTCTAACTCAATAAACTAAGGTTTTTTCTTTACCCACCTCCCTATTGGGGTCACCCCCAGCGAAAACCCCACTTTACCCCTGCTTCGGAAATGCATTTCCGAAGTATTTTTTTTCTAAATTTTCCCAGACTTCGGAAGTGCACTTCCGAAAACACCAAATGAGGGGTGTTTTCGGAGATGCACTTCCGAAAACACCTTTTTTCAAATTTTAGTGTAATTCGGAAGTACATTTCCGAATTATGCAGAAGTCTATTTTTTTTTTATGATTTTTCTAATAGTCTCGTACGAAAGATATATTGCACGTATAATATATACAAAACGAAAAATCCAAACAAAACAAACGACATAGCAACGTAAAATACGAATATAATAAATAAAATGCAAATAATATATACAGACTGAGTCATAATGTGCGAAATATATAATCTGATACAAAAAAAAATAAACCCGAACCCCTACTGGGTATGCCTAACCCTCTCTCCCTGAGACCTCCTCTGCCGCATGTATGCCGCCGCACGGCCAGCATCAGTGACGATCCTCTCCATCACGGCGACTGCCTCTGGACCGCCCTGATCAACGATACCTCGATCCAACGCGTCCCGCCCAAGCATCTCTATCCGCTGGCAGATCGGCGGGAGATCAATGGCGTGGTCATCCTCGTCCTGCTAGTTCTCAAGGATCTCCTCGTGTGCTGGCCTAGGAGCGCTGGGAGCGTCGGGTCTCATTAGAGGATGTGACACCCGATAGAACCATGTGACATACCCCTCCACAATGTGCCAGTCCTGGGTGACCTAAATGCGACGATACTCCTCTGGGACCACATGATGCTCCCAATCTGCAAATATGTCAGTGAGCTGCACTCGGGTCACTGTGTCGGGAGCAGCCTCAAAAGGTGACCTGGGTATCAGCTGCAAAAATCCGAACTTCCGCATGCACCGCTCAAGGAGATACCGCACCATGGTATTGGTCCCGCATGCCAACCAGCCAAAATATAACGAGATGTTGTCAAAGGCAACAACATCAGTGTAGTCGCTGAATGGCCTCCAACTGATGTCATCGTGCATCGTGCAGTCGAGGTACCCACGGTATGGTCCCACTGCATTGGTCCCCCTCTGGAGAATGTATCTGGCGGCCCTAGGCATGGCGTCCTCGTACTCAGGATAACCGTGGAAGTCGTGGATGCGAGGGAAGTAGGAGATGATCCAGCTCTTAAACACAAACACGATAATGTATTAAAAATAAATACGAAACATCAATAAATGTGAAACAATTAAAATGAAACGTATCGTCAGTAGTATGCAGCATCTGGTCAACTTCCTAGTCCTCCAGTTGGAGGCCTCATTCAGCTTCTGGTATAGGTATACCAGAGTAGCTGACCCCCAGTTCCACTGGTGAACGGTAGTCAAGTCCATGAAGTAGCGGAGGTAGGTCACATCGACATATCTTGCACTCTTGTCCACAAAGATTACAGCGCCTACCACAAACATGAACCAGCACCGGAGAGCGCAGGCACGGTGATACTCCAAAAATAGGGCGCTCTTCGCCTCCTCGGATTCGGCCTCCGCCACCAGGTGGTTCTCGAAACAAGCGTTCAGTATGGTGAACCGGATATGAGGCCCATTTGTCGCCTGACACTCATATTCAGCCATATCTGGCTCTATACCCAGATAGAGTGTTATCCACTCAATGGCTTCGATCCTCTGGATCCGGGAATGGTCTAGCAGCCTCCCTCTGATCGGCAAATGGAGAAGACACTGCACATCGTGCAAGGTAATCGTTATCTCCCCAACTGGTAAGTGGAAAGAAGACGTCTCCCTGTGCCACCTCTTCACAAAGGCCCCTTGCATGTCGTGGCTGATGGTGGTATACCCCGTCATGCATAGCCCACCTAGCCCTGAAGCTCTCACCGTGTCGTTAAACCACTGCGCCTCTGGTTTAAAGAGACTAAAAATCTTTCGGGTGTGGTTCAACTGTTTCAAGGTCTGTCTCTCCTGTTACAACAAAAATAAATAAAAAACATTGTTAATTAGACCGTTAAGAAAATGTTGAATAAACAGCTAAATTAAAAACGGTTAAATAATAAAGTCGGGCAAATTATAAAAAATATATCTCCCCCTCAGATACGCCGAGCGACGTGCTCGTGGTATGTAATCAGCAACGTCGTGTCACTAGGCCCTCCCGGGTAGCCCTCCTCCTGCTCCTGCTCCTCCTCCTCCCCGTGTGGAGGGTCAACATCTGGTACCTCCTCCGCCTCGTGGTATGTAACTGCCTCCTCCTCCTCCTCTTGCTGGCGGGAAGAAGAGACCCGAGCCAGCCGACTCCTGAACCCAGATGAGGATGTACCCTCGTCCATCTGCATGGGTACTCGCACACGACGACCCCTTCCCTGCGTCGACACCAGCTGCGCCGCCCGCTCGCGTCTAGCCGACGCAGTCTGGGTCACTTTACCCTGTCTGATGCGTGCTGGGTTGTCTGCCATGTTCCTGAGAACAATTGAAATCAATAAGAATGTGAAACAATTGAAAAAAACAAAAAAAAAATCAATTATGGACCACTTTAGAAGTTCATTTGTGAAACTGGAAATGGAGGTGTGTTCGGAAATGAACTTCCGAAACACCCCTGCGAAGCATTTTCTGCAACTTCCATGAAGACCCCAAAATCCAACATCAAAACTAATTTTAATCATTCTAAACAACCTAAATAGCAGTACCAACTTACCCCAATATAATTTTTGCAATTTCTAAACACCCTAATAGAGATATGAGTCATAGATCTAAAAATTGAAAAAATTGAAAAACTTACCACTAATAGAGATTGAGATGATTTAGGTTGAGATTGGGTCGCCTTTGGCAATCTCTGACTAGTTCACACACTTGCTTTTGCAGAAATTTTGAAGAGAGGATGTTTGGAAGAAGATTTAGGGTAAAATAAATGGGGGAGGAGGCTGTTTTGCTTAATCTGCAAAACACACAGTATTTCGGAAATGCACTTCCGAAATGGTGTTTTCGGAAATGCATTTTCGAAATAAGACAAATTTTGAAAGAAAAAAAAGGCGTTTTCGGAGATGCATCTCCGAAACCACCATTTTTTTGCATTTTAGAAATACATTTCCGAAGTAAGGGGTATTTTGGGTTTTTCACCAGAGGTGACCAAGAGAGTAAGGAGGTGGGTAAAGAAATAATCTAAACTAAATGCACTGAAACAATATAATTGAGACAAAATTTAAGAAAAAAATACAAGTCAATTCGAATTAAATCAAATCTTTAATGTATTGAGTTAGATAATGTTGCAAAAAAATACGTTATCAAGAATCCACTACAATCATTTGTGGGTTGATCTATTATTTTGCTGTCAATTATAGACATATATATTATTAAAATTTATTTTATAATAATATTTAAAAAGAGTCGGCAATATTATTAAAAGAGAGAAACATGAACTTGACTCAGATTTCTCCACTTGTAGGACTGGGGACTAGAGGTTTTACTGTGGAACAAACAACATTCAAAGTTGCTCCAAGTTATTTGGTCAAACATGAGAAACATTGTTCTGACAATCAACATGTCTTTATACCATTTATATTTGATATTTTTGGCTTTTGTTGCAAAGATGGTAGATATTTTAAAAAAAGTCTAGAGGCTCATAGATAACAATGTTGTGTCTCTTAGGACTATAGACTTTGTTTTTAAGATGCTTGATTTTAAAAAAAAGGTAGCAACGCAACTTGTTATACACTTGTCATCCATTTATGTATAAAAAATGTCTCTTTATGAATTTTCCATGTTCTTTTTTTAGGGGTCGGTTTCTAAAATTGGATCAAAGTCTCTAAATTGTTTGAGACGGTCATGCTCATCTATTTGTTTGTTTGACCGCTGAACCTATCGGATCACACCAATTTCTATAGAAAGTATTGCATATTTGGTCCTTTGATCTTTTCAACCTATCATACCCTCTGGTGTTTGATTTGTCTGACCAGCCGAGTTAGTCCGGATTTTAAAAGACTGCTCGAACATTACTATTTCATCATTCTTAAAGTAACTAATACAAAAGTAATTTGCAGCATTCATTTTGTGGGACTAAAATAGAGATTTTGCAAGAAGATGTCGATTGTGGAAGGCCTACCTCTTTCGCTTTGATATGAATTGCAAGCTAGCAAAAATCAAAAGCGACAAATTAAAGCAACTAAAGTACAAATATGAAAATTTTGGCAAAGAAAATATTGAAGGAAGGATATAGCAAACAAAATTAGGTAGAAATCTTATTCCATGATACGTGAGGAAAGGCTTAGAAATATCTCACAAGTATAAAACTTGCTGCAAACTTTTATAATTAAAGGCATGAAATTAGTTTTATGAAGGATGTAACCTTTCTAATTCATAGTAGTTATGAAACTTTATATGATCGTGCTCATTACTCTTTTAACATGATGATGCTTTTCTTGCACCTATTAAAAGTCAGCTTAAATTTGATGTTTATGATCTACCAGAAAAAGCATAAGAACAATAAGAAGATGACATTGACATCTACATTTACTTTGAGCCATGTTTTTTGTGTCCAAATTTAGAAAGAAAAAAAAGTTTGAATGTTTATGAAATTAAGTTTTTGAAAAAAAGTATTTTCATTATTTTTTATAGGGTAAGATTTAGGCGAGTTGGGTCTCATATTATTCTTGTTATGGGTTAGAGAAAGCTTCAATGATCAAATAATTGAGTAAAGAATGCCAACATAATACTTAGAGTGTGTTTGTTTGATGGATTAAATTTACAATTTCGGGAATGTTATTCCTAGAAATATTATTGTTGAAAATATAATTCCTATCAATTTATTTGACAATCTATTTAGGTTCTAGAAATATTTTGAAATTTTATTTTATTTGAAGGATGTAACCTTTCTAATTCATAGTAGTTTTAAAATAAATATAAAAGTGCTAAAATAATATATAAGTGGGTAGTTTTAGTTGGTTATTTTTTTATTCCCATAGAAATATAAGATTTCACCCATGGATGGATTTACAGTCCAGCGAACCCGGGCACGCGCCCGAGCTCAACCCCTCCTTTCGTTGTATACTCCCCACCTAATAGCCAATTTTTAGACAACACCAGAGGTAAAATTAGTAATTTTTAGAAGAAATTAAGGGAAAAAATAGTAAAAACAGGGTGTGAAATTTTTGGACAAAATCAAGGGAAAAATTAGTAGAAACAAGATGTAAAATTAGTAAAAACAGGGTGTAAAATTTTTGCCCAAACTCTCTAAATTTTCTGGCTCCGCCACTGATTCCACCCTTTGGCATGGGAATAAATGATATTCCAAGGAATAAAATATACTCAAGAATAATTTGTTAAAAGTTCAAACAAACATGAGAATATGAGATTCCAAACCTCACATTCCCGGAAATCCTATTTAAATTCATCAAACAAACACCCCTTTACCTATTATTTATTAAAGGGAGCATTACATATAGATGATAAACACGATTTAAACTAAGATCTTTGTGTGATCAAAGTTGAAATTTTACTAATTGGACCAACTTAGGTTGGTTTAGAATTTTATTCTAAGAAACGACTTTGCATTATAACAATGTATTAATAATTGTTCTTCCAAATAAAAAAACCTCGAAGCTTTGCATTTCCTTCTCCTTCATCTACTAGAAAGGTGTGATTCAGGGTCAATTTTAACTTTAAATCATTGTTGTTGATCATTTTCTTCTTCATTTATATTTAAGATAAGAAAAAAATTCATAAAAAGATTAAATATAAGACTGTTAGAACTTGGAATCACGAGGTTGGTGAAAATTGAGGAGAGAGAGAATGAACATTAACGTTGATTGAGATATCCATTGGATATTTATACAAATTACATTTGATCGGGACACAAGTAACAAAACTAAAACTAACTACCTATAGCTAGTTACGCCAAACCTGTAACCGGTTACAGCTATTTCTGAATACAATTTCAACACAGTGGTAACCGGTTACCAAAATGCAGTAGCTGGTTACTGTAACACCCATAATTTCAGTTTATTAATTTAATTTGGATTTAAATTAAATAATTGGAATTTGAGAATTTAAATTGGATTTAATTGGAAAATGAGGGAGTAAGAGCTATTGGGCTTATGGTGTGGTGATAGTAAAAGAGGGGTGCTAATTAGTTAGGCCTTTTACTAAGTTGTGGTTAATTTATTTTATTTTATTTTTCATAAAATAAGAAAAAGGAACCATTTGGGGAGAAAAGAAGAACACGTGAAAAGAGCAAGAGAAGAGAAAGAGGCAAGAACGTGAAACCGGAAGGAGAGCATTCAAGAAATTCATCGAGGTAAGGGGGGACTCTTCCTTTTAGTATCTATTATGTGATCTTAGGTAATAGGTAGATTGATGTATGGTTTGGTTCAATTCTATATTGGGATTGTTAGGTTAGAGTACTCTCATTTGGATTGAATTGATGATGATGGTGTGAACTATTTGGCTAATAATGATGTTTTATGGTGTATAATTAACTGTGTGATGATTATATGCCTGTATGTGATGTCTGGAATCGTTTTTGGGTGAAAAGGATGTGAAATTGCAGACCCGTAATTCTGCAAAATCGCCAGGTCGCGCCGCGAACCTCTGTTTGCGCCGCAAACCGTTGAGCAGAATTCCAAGAAGTTGTGATACGCTCAGGTCGCGCCGCGTCCATGTGTTGGCGCCGCGAAGGCGTAACTTTTTCTCGTTCCGCGCCCCGAACCTGGTTGGCGCCACGTGCTGTTAGTGACGGAACATTTCTTTAAAAATGCGTAACTTTCAAACTGTAGGTCCGTTTTTAGTGCCGTTTTGGGCGTTGTGCAAGTAATTAAATGTTTTATATGATGAATGATGAATGTAGGCAGTGGCCGACTTTATTTCTATAAAGCTTGATTTAATTACTTGATGAAATTGACATTGTGTGCATATGAGATAGGTGTAACAATGTAATTGATGTGATGATGAATTGGTTGTGATTATTATTATGATTGTGATGAATGCATGACTATTTGAATGATGTTGAAAACATGTACATACTTATTCGGTGATGTGGTGATGATATGAGTTGTTCATCGTGATTCGGTGTGTTTTAAGTATGTTATATGTGTTTCATTCATTCATATGCATCGATGTTGGATCCCGGTGATGTTTGGATCGTTGGGGGACATATTTCCCATTGTGTGGAAATTGTGTCGGTGGGCCGTATCTCGATGAGGCGTAGATCGGTTAGGTGGATTGATTCCACGGTTTATTGGTACCACATGCATAGTGTCAGTTGTGTCATATGCATTCTGTCATAATATGATTGTATGGATTTCTGTAGTGTGTGTTGTAATCTATTATTGTGTGAATTAATAATGGATGTGAATCTGAATATGTATAATTGGGTGAACGGTATATTATGATGCTTGTTGCTTATGAATTGCATAATATTTACTAATTGAGAATGAGACTCACCCTTACATGTTGTCATTTTCAGATTCAGGAGTAGCGGCATTAGTGCTTGGTGAGGATGACTCGTAGAGTTTATCCGTTTATGTTGGGTCGTGTCGGTCATGCTCTGATCTGTAACACTGGGGAACGATAGTTATAGAGTTTTTATGAAATTATCCATTTTATTTGGTTTTGAATTATGATTCCATTTGGTTGTAGTTGATGATGTTTAGTATTCCGCTGTGATAAACATGATTATGTTTTGGTGAACCGTTTCCTAATGAAGCATGACTTTGACCTTAGTTGATTTAATTATTTTGAATAATTGTGGCACCCTTGTGCATATGTTTTTACTCTGATTAATTATTAAAAATTGCCGCGGGGTTTAGAAGGGTGTTACAGTTACACCTGTTCTAACAGCCAAAAATACTACACCCTGTAACCGATTATAAGAACGTATTAACCAATTATAGCACTTGAATTATTAATTTTTCAAACACATCACCTTAATTCAAGTGCTTCAATTCTTCCATGTCCAAGTTTTTCTTCAATCTCTTGAACACTTCAATTGTAACTCTTTTGGTCAGCAAATCGACTACTTGGTCATCACTTCTACAAGTTGTCTCAAGTAGTGAAACCTCGTCTCAATATACTTGCTCCTCTTATGTGCAATTGGGTTCTTAGCAAGGTTTAAAGCAGAAAAGTTATCAACCATGAGCGTTACAACGTCACCCTTTTTTCTTCCTAACTCCTTCAACAGATTCATTTACCACATGGCCTAGCATGCAGATAACGAAGCGACAATGTACTCTGCCTCACAAGAAGAAAGTGTTGTTATCAGTTCCTTCTTCGAACATCATTCAATTGGTGTTTCACTGAACATAAAGATGTACCCACTTGTAGACTTTTTATCATCTTTATCTCCGCATTAAGTGGAATCGGTAAAATCGAGCAAATTACATTTTCTACCTATGTCTATTGCGGGAAAAAGAACTTTGTGGTTAATAGATTCTTTGATGTGTCTTAGACTGCTTCAAAGTGAGACACCTTAGGTTTCTCCATGAATCTACTCACAATATTGACACTAAAATCCAAATTCGATCGCGTATTACACAAGTAATGCAAGGATCCAATCAGCCTCCTATACTGAGTTTGATTAACGTGAAGGTGAGAAAAATACACAAGAAGGGGGTTGACTTTTGTATGGATAATTATTTCTACTTTTGTGAAAACTAACTTCAAAATGAAAACAAGTTTAGATTCTGATCTTAGAGATGTTACAGCGAAACATTAAGGTTTAGAAGCAAGGAATAAATAAAGAATGACACACACAATTATCCTGGTTCCTCCCACAAATTGAGATTAGTCCAATCCCCTTGTATTATAAGAGATTTTCACTATAATCTAACATATTACAACTTTGCTCAAGCAAAGTAGCAAGAGACTTCAATTGCTTAATCACACTAGAATGAGACTTTTGTTCAAACACACAGACAAGAGGCTTCAACTTCTCTAGCAAACTAGCAAGATACTTCCTAGACTCTAAACAAATAGTTTATAAGATTTAATAACAAATGCATTTGATATACAATCAGAGGTAAAATTATAATACAAAACAAACAAAGAATCTTAACACTTAAGACTTCTAAGATATCCAAAGATAAGAACTATTAAGGACTTATGCAAAGAAACAGTTATGTTCACGTTAGCTCAATGTTGTTGTGTAATGTGTTATTGTCTTCCTTCAAATATTCATCTCCTTTTATAAAGAAAAAAAGAGACGTTGAAAGATAACTTTCACAAGTGGTCTTTATCGAAAAGCTTTTCCAAAAGAAACGTTGGAAGTTGTTATACAAAAAGTTACAATCTTTTGTACCAGCTTTATCCAAAGCACCTTTTTCAACTGGGTATCTACCGAGTTATTAGAGTAGACACAAGAAGCCAAGTTAACTCTTCTTTAGCCTTGCGCTATAAAGACCTAGTTAACATTCTTCAAAATCTGGTATTGTCAAATTAGATATTCATCAGAGTTTGAGCATAGTTTAGAAGTTGAGTTCCCTAGTTGGTCTTCAGATTCTGAGTCATCAGATTCTGAACCTTCAGAATATGAGTCTTTAGGTTCTCTTCATATGATATTTGAGGGTCAGAACCAGGTTAAATTTTATCTTATTATCCTTCACAGTTGAACATATGTTAGTATACCATATTGTTCTTTTAATACTTTGTTATTATCAAAACTTAATGGATATGAACAAATTTATCCCAACAAATTCCCCTATTTTATGATGACAAACAAAAGTATTTAAGAACAATGGTCGGTCATTTTAACTAACTAGATGACATCAGAGTATGAGGTTTGTAAGCTCCCACTGAGTCTAATAGTCCTAAATTTGAGGTTTGTAAACCCCCCCTAAGTCCTATCCAAGTTAATTAAGTATATCTTAGTAACATAAATGATAATCTTCAGGATTTAAATTCAAAAGTTAAATAAATAAGTTCTTATTACATGGGTTCATGTGCAATGAGAATACTCTTACCTCATTAAATATTTCCATATTTTTCTTCCCTTTTTGTCATCAATAAAAAATAGACAGAAAAATTAAAGAGAGAAATGATATTCAAGATAAAAAAATATCTTTTAAAGAAAACCAGTTCATAGTTGAAAAAGACAAAATAAAGCAAATAATAATAGAAAACAGGTTCTAAATCCTAATCCTTCTCTAGAAGTGCCAGAATAGTCTTGAGATCGGAACCTATTTCCTCTTGCTTAGAAACCACATAACTGAGCTGAGCATTCACAATTTCTGAACTTTTGGAACCACCTCAGAAGCAACTAAACTAGAAGGCGCCTTCTCGGAAACTTCAGGTGTAGTGTGCTCAGCTCCAGATGTAAACTCTTAAACTTGTTAAACAACTTCAGGAGCAATGGTAACAGAGTTAGACCTTTATCTAACTGCTCCATTAGAACTTCTTCAGCATTATGAGTGATTTCATTAGCATGTTCCATTAAGGTAGTTTCAAGAAGTCTAGCATTAGCTAAAACAAAAGATGTCATAACAATGTCCACCTGTTGTCTAGATTTCCTCTTCAAAGGCTCTGTTTCTTATTTTTCTTCATCAATTGGAGGAATCATTTTCCTTATCTTAGGTTCAGAAGCTTTCTTCTTCACAGGAGGCTGACAAGTAGCTCCACTTCTATTTTTGGTAGGAAAAACCTCAGTAGTGGAAACTATCTCCTCAAATTCCTTTTGTAAGGCCTTTTGAGCATCACTTAGAAGCTTCTTCTTAACTGGCTTTTGAGTGATCTCTTCTTCCTCTGAAGCAAGTTGCTTCCTTTTCCCTCTTCTGATAGTAAACTCGGGAGGTCTATCAAGAATATTCTCCATGGTCAGAGTTTCCCTAGTTTCTTTCTTAACCATCAAAAAGTATTCTCTAATAGCTTTTGGATTTTCTATTTTTGTGAGCATGTGATAGTTTTATATGAATGCTTTTATTTCATCTTTTCTGATTATGATAGGATATAGAATCACAACAAGATCCTTCCTCTAGATGACCTGCATGTTTTTCAAGAATAACTGCTAAGAGAACATTTCCATAGTAGTCTTCTAGAGCCTCACTGGCATTAAACTCTTTCAAAACATCAATCAGTATGCACTGATAAAAAAATCATAGAGTAATCTAGCATAAGTAACACTATTCTTATTATGCTTCTAAGAATCCTTTATTGACTCACAGAGATGATGGAAGATGTAAGCAGAGAAATTCAAAGGCTGGTCATTGATCAGAAACCATAGAAAGTGTTTATGATCCCATGAAATCTGATTAGAAATGCCTTCTCTAGGAATCATACAACTTATGATAATATTGAATAGCATTCTTAAAGGAAGATGCAGGTTCTTCACTTTTGCATAATCCTTTTTAAACCCAAAAAGAATTTCTTTGATCTTAGAGGCAAACTTCCTTCCATCCTTTGAGCTGAGCTTCACAGTACCAATATTCTTAACAATAATCAGTTATGCAATAATATGATGGTGATGTTAAATCCCATAACAGAAGGTCTGATTTAAGTATCTTTAAACTCTTTTAGACTCATTTCATCCCTTTTTTTCCCTTTCAAGTTCTTGTCATTTTCAACTGCATTTCTTTCTTCAGCAAGTGCAGCATGCTCATCATACACTTCAGCCCTTACCCAAAAATCCTTAACGGGAAAAGGATATGTTGGACCATTCAGAAAGTCAAAGAATTTCATCAACTCTTGCGCTTCAAAATGATTACTTAGAGGATACCCATTTGTAGCAAAACTCTTGAAGTCCACTACTTTCTCAATGATGAGTTTTAGATCATCTTCTCTAAGCGTCAAAGGTCTAGATTTGATTTGAAGACTCTCACTAGAGTCCATATTAAGAGGAATTTGTTGAGATGAATAGGATGACATTAATGGAGTTTATGATTTTTCTATGTTTTTTAAACAAATGAAAGGTGTAAGAGAGACTAATGGGAAGTATGTGAAGAGATGAGTGATAAAGTGATTTTGTGAGAAATCTGAAAGGTTAATTTCAATTTTGATAAAAAATTAAAACTAAAAAGTAATTTTTCAAAATTAATGAAAAAGGATATGTTACATAGAATTCAAACAGTTTTTATCATTACCCATTAGACTCCACTCACACAACAACTAAGCATGCAAGACAATTCTCAAATGTGTGGAATTTTAAGTGGAACAGATGTCAGAAGAGAACAAAAAAGATTTTACACTTAAATGATATCATAAACTAATAATCTTCTTCTAAGTCTCAGAGACTAGAGTCTTTCAGAAGCCGATTTTTTATCAGAGGCAGGATTCCTGACTCTAAATGAAGCTACTTTTGATCAGCACCAGACTCTGATACTTCATTCAGAAGCAAGCACCATTCGTTTATAAAATCCATGTTCATATACTTTTTAATGAAATCAAATCTTTAAATTTCTAAGGGTTTAGTAAATATGTCAGCACATTGATGATCCGTATCAATGAATTGAATATCTATTACACCCTTCCAAATATAATCTCTAATAAAGTGATGTTTTATTTTAATGTGCTTGGTTCTAGAATGGTGAATTGGATTCTTTTATAAATAAATAGCAGCAGTATTATCACAAAAGATAGGAATATTGTTTCCACAAATATGATAATCCTCTAGCTGATATTTCATCTAAGTAGTTGTGTACAACATTGTGCAAATGAGATGTCTTCTGCTTCTGTTACACACATACCAATAGTTGCTTGTCTTTTACTACCTCGGAATATTACGTTTTCATCTATGAATTAACACTTTCCACTAGTGGGTTTCCTTTCAATTCTATCCCTAACATAGTCAGCATCACAGAATCCAACTAGCTTATAACTAGGGACTTTTTATAAATAAGTCTCAGATTGGTTGTTCCTTTTAGATACGTAAAGATTCTATTAACAGCAATTAAGTGAGCCTCTCTAGGATCTAATTGAATCTTACACACAAACAAACACTGAATAATATGTCAGGCCTAGAAACTGCAAGGTAAAGAAAGAAACCAATCATACCTCTATACAACTTATGATCCACCTTGGTGCTACTCTCCTCCTTATTCAGACTACAGGTTGGATGCATAGGAGTTGACATAATCTTACACTCTTCAAAATTAAACTTCCTCAGAATCTCCTTTATGTACTTGGGCTGATGAACATAGATGTCATTTTTACTTTGGTTGATTTTAATGCCCAATAAGAACGTTGATTCTCCCATAATGCTCATATCTAGTTCAGCCTGCATAGTCTCAGAAAAGTCCTTGCAAAGAGAGGCATTTGTAGAACAAAAAAGTATGTCATTAACATAAACTTGGACAATTCATATTTCTTTATTCAGAGTCTTTCTGAATAGTGTAGTGTCAAGTTGACCCTTTTGAAAACTATTTTCCAATAAGAAATTACTTAGTCTCTCATACCTAGCTCTTGGAGCTTATCTGAGTCCATAAAGTGATGTTTTAAGTTTAAAAACAAAATCTAGGTGGACAGAGTCCTCAAACCCATGAGGTTAATTGACATACGCTCCTTTAGAAATAACTTAATTTAAGAAATCACTCTTAGCATCCATTTGATATAAAACAATATTATGATTAATAGCATAAGAGAGAATAAGTCTAATAGCCTCTAACCTTGCAACAAGTGAAAAGGTTTCAGAGAAATCTATACCTTCTTGCAGATTGTAGCCTTTAGCTACATGTCTAGCCTTGTTTCTTACCACTTCTCCTTGCTCATTCAGTTTGTTTCAAAAATCCTATTTTGTTCCAATAATGTTCTTTTGACTTGGTCTATGGACTAGATCCCAAACATCATTCCTCTAGAACTGGTTCAGCTCTTCTGGCATAGATATAATCCACTCATCATTTGATAAAGCTTCATCAACAGAGGTTGGCTATATGAAAGATATAAATCCTAGCATAAAGTGATCATCTCTGAATGTTGATCTAGTTCTTAGAGGATCATCTTTACTTCCAGTGATTAGCTCTTCTAGATGAGAAGCTTTATACTTGAAAGATTTCTTGGGTTGAGTTGTAGCTTCTGAACCATCTTAGGCTTCTTTAGAATTTAAAACTTCTGGGTGAGCTTCAAAAGATAGGTCAACTTCTGGTCCACCAGCTTCTGAGCTCTTAGCTTCTAAAGGTCTAGCTTCTGGATGATCTTCAAAAACCTGAATATCTGCAAAACTTTTGTTAGATCCATGGTTTTATGGTTGACATAAATTTGGCTAAAACATGGTTCTTATCTGATGTTAAGCAAGATATTGTAACATCTTGACCAACTGTCATGACATATTTGATGCATTGAGTTTGAATGATTGTTACTTGACTGTTTGTTAACTTATTGTTCTCACTCTTGAAGCTTTTAAGCAAAAGAGTTGATTATTTTTCTTGATTGGAGCTTTTAAGCAAGACCAAGTATTATTTATCAGAAAGTGCAATCTTTCTTTTTGGTTCTTCTTGTCACTGGGATTGTGACTGGTTTTGTTACAACTGCTGGAATTGTAAATGTCTTTAATCACCTCACTGAGGTGATTGTGGGAAGTGGGAGGGGGTTCTCATATCTAGAAGGTTCCTAGGTAGAAATTGCATAGAAGTAGTGATTAGGTGATAAGTTGTAAACTAGAATTATTTATGCTTTGAACTAATACTATTATAGTGGATTTCCTTCATGCCTTGCTAGCCCCCCGAGTAGGTGTCGTTGCACCGAACTGGTTAACAATTGATTGTGTTGTTTATCTTTCTGCAATTAATTTTCTGCACAATCTATTTTCTGTCAACTGGTGATGTTATAACATAAGTTTTGATATTGTGTTTGTTTAGACATTTGTCTTGACATATGTATTGCAAGTGCCATAATTTGAACTTTCAATAGAGAAGACAATCAAGTATGTGATCTTGATGTGATGCATAATGCAACATGATATGGGATCTTAGTGGTAAAAATTAAGGTATGACACCAAGAGAATCTACACACCTGGAAGTTCCTCCATGCTTGCTTAACACTCAAAAAAATTCTCCTCTAAAGAACAAGAAGATTGATTCACCAGGAATTATGCTACAACATAGATTCTCAATTCCTACTTTTTGGAAGAGAAAATTTTCAAAGATTGTGACTTCCTCAAATTATTTAATAAGGTGTTGTTGAAGAGATTCATATGTGACACCCCTGAAGAAAAGTTTCAAATCTTTTGTGAGGATGTTTATATCATCACTATCTTTAAAATAAAATAACAAAATAAAAAAAATAAAAGGAAAAAATTAACTTTGTAGATGGTAAGAAATGTGGTTTGGTCTAACTCAATTCTATAAAATTGGTTTGTTGGATGAGGATTGTCCTCCTTTATAAAGACATGTTCAGTCTATATATTATCTGATGAGCGGCTCTTAACACACTTTCTCATGCTCAAAACTAGATTTCTGGAGCGTGAAAATAAATGGTGAGTAATTCGATAACAAAAACTTGATAGCATGTGGCTAAACAAATCTTAAACAAGTATCTTGATACCATGTTAAGAAATATGATTTAGACTAATTCAATCCTACAAAACTGATTTCGTAGAATTACATTAGCCCAACCACATTACATTAGGGAGTTGTATATATTTAGTTAAAGAAAAATAGAAAAATTTCAAACAATAAAATAATCTAGCTGAACGTCAGACACCAGTGAAAAACTTATACACCATAAATAGCTTAACAAAACTAAATTTTACATACCATATTTGCCAAATAAGATTAGTGTTTACAAACAGATTTGTAAAGCAAAAACAATTCCAGTTATTTTTAATTAAAGAAAACTTTTCGGTCAAAAAACAAAATTAAAGAAAACTTTAATCCGTACCCGAAAGAAATCTTTCAATATGTTAAAATGAACTTTTATAAAATTATTTTATTGTTCTTTCCACTCTAATCATTTAATTTGAGAGAGATAATTGTTACAAACCGGAAAGAACGGGGATACAACGCATTTCAGATTTCAGACAAATCACCGTACTACAATACAGGACGCGTGTCGGTGACAGATTGTTATTTGACTTATTTATTATCTTAAGTAAAAAAAATGGAACATTGCACGTTGCTTAATAATGACACATTTCGTACGGTTACCTACAATTTTTGGATGCCATTTTCTTCTCGCGCAATTCATGTGCCAACATGCTTCAATCACCATACAGAAAACCGCATTTCTATTCTTTTACCGCATTTCTATTCTTTTACCATTCAATTTTAACTTTGCTTGTATAGTATATGACATGAAATTTTTTTGTCTCCCTTTGATCAAGTACCACACCAATAGCATAATCATTTGCATTATATATTAGTTCAAAATCAAATGCCCAGTTGGGCGCGATGATTATGAGTGCGGTAACTAAATTTTTTTTAAATTATTAAAAGCAAGTAAACATTCATCATCAAAAAGAAAAAATTTATCTTTGTTGAACAAGTTGCTCAATGACTTTGTAATCTTCGAGAAGTTTTTGATGAATCTCCGGTAAAAATCCGCATGACCAAGGAAACTTCGGATTTCCTTCACATTTGCTGGTGGTGGTAGCTTCTCAATAACCTCAATTTTTGCTTGATCAACTTCTAGGCCTTTGGAGGAGACTTTGTGGCCGAGCACAATTCCTTCCGTAACCATAAAGTTGCATTTCTCCCAATTGAGAACCAAGTCGGTCTCTACACATCTTTGAAGCACGGTATCCAAATTTTTCAAACACAAATCAAAGGAAGCACCAAACATAGAGAAATCGTCCATAAAAACTTCAATACTTTTCTCGATCAAGTCAGAAAAGATCGCTTGCATACACCTCTGAAAAGTTGCTAGTGCATTACACAAACCAAAAGGCATTCTTCGATATGCAAAAATACCAAAAGGGCATGTGAAAGCGGTCTTCTCATGGTTCTTCGGGTTAACTACAATTTGATTGTAACCCGAATAACCATCCAAAAAATAATAGAAGTTTTGGCCCGAAAATCTCTCTAACACTGGGTCCATGAACGGTAATGAAAAATGACCCATCCTCTTAGCTTGATTAAGCCTACGCTAGTCAATACACATTCGCCATTCGGTAACAGTTCTTGTGGGAATTAACTCATTTTCTCATTCCAGATTACCGTTATACCTCCATTCTTTGGAACGACTTGTACAGAACTCACCCAAGCCTATCAGAAATATGATAGATCTTCCCTGCTTCTAATAGTTTCACAACCTCTTTTCTCACTACTTATTTCATGGTCGGATTTAAATGGCGTTGAGGTTGTGCAACGGGCTTGAATTCCTCTTCCATCATAATTATGTGCATACAATATGTCGGGCTAATGCCTTTCAAATCTGATAAGACCCAACCTATTGCTTTTTGAATTTTCTTCAAAACTTAAATTAAACCATGTTCCTTCTTCATCTACAAAGTGTTACTAATAATCACCGGTTTTTTACAACCATCATCTAGAAACACATAATTCAAATGAGGAGGCAACATCTTCAACTCAAATTTAGATTCTTCCACCTTTTTATCATCTTTCAACTCTTCTACCCTTACATCAAAAGGACTAACTTCTCCCAATGATTCAAGTTCATTTAAACATTCTTCAATTTCTTTTTCTTCATTAGGATCAAGAACTTGAAGTGCATTGGTTAAATTTTTTTTCAAGAGGTGTTGAAAGATGAACTTGACTTTTAACATCCCAAATTACTTGATCGGTTGCATCCACTCTAAAGCAATCACTTTTATCATTTGAATGTTTCATTGCTTCAAAGAGATTAAAATAAACCTCTTCGTCTTGAAACCTCAACTTCATTAGACCATCATCAATGTCAATCATCATCATCGTGGTCTTCATGAAAGGTCTTCCAAGGATAAATAGGGTACAATATATTCCTCCATGTCAATAACAACAAAGTCAAGTCTATCGCAACTCCATGAGGATGAGTTGTAGACTTGTCGGCAAATTGCAATGTCATTCTTGTTGCTTTCATGTCAAGAATTCCCAATCTCTTCACCACGGATAACGAAATCAAATTGATGCTGAAACCCAAATCAACCAAACCTTTTCTAACATGAATATCACCAATTGTAACGGGCAAAGTAACTCTTCCTAGGTCGCTTTATTTCTGAGGTAGAGTACGTTGAATGATTGCACTACAACTTGCATCAAGGATAATGATTTCTTGATCCATATATTTTTTCTTCTTTGTGAGGATATCCTTCATGAACTTTTCATATTTAGGCATTTTCTCAAAATCTTCGGAAAATGGAATATTGATTTGCAATTGACGAAATATATCCTTGAATCAAGCACAATGCCTTTCATTGTCTTTCTTTGTAAGGGTGTGAGGATATGATAAATTTCGAACCGGAGGACTTACCACTTTCTTTTTCCCTTATAGAATTTTCTTTTCCTCACTTTATTCTTTCTATATCTCTTCTTTTTCAATTCTCCCATTTTCAACTATGACGCCCTCATTTTTCTTCGGTTCTACTTCTTTTTATACCTCCTTCTCCTTTTGTTAAAAAAGTAAGTATTTCCTTTATCGTTTCCACAGGGATTAGTGTGATATTACCGCCATTCTACAGTGATATATTTTTTGAGAGAGAGAGAGAGAGAGTTTGTGAAAGAGTTTGGTGACACAAAGTTTAGATTGCATGAAAAGTAAATAAAGATGATAAAATAGGGTTTTAAAAGATATGAGAAAAACGCGTCAAGATTAGGTTTAGTTAACTTGCTTCATAAATATTTGATTAATCATGTGTATGAACTTATTAATGATCAATATAACCATGTATCTTCTCGATACCGTTTATCTCTAAAGTAATATTGTGAATATTATTGTATTAACTATTAGATGATCTCTAATGCCAATAATCAACATGATAATATTTAAAGCTTGATACAAGTTGTTATCAACTCACAAATCTATCTCCAGAGTTTGTTTATTGATAGATGAATATCTTTTAGGTCAAGGTTTGAAACATATGTCTCAATATTGAATCAAAACAACAAATAGAACATGAATAACAAGATATTCACCATATATTAGTCATCAACCAAGTTCATACACCAAAAGATCAAAAGAAATACATATTACACAAGTTATCTACCTTTAATCTTGACACAAAAGGAGTTTAGCTCTCCATAGCCATGTAAGCTTCAACAATAAGTAACAACAAAAGATTCACTAGCATCAAAACTTAAAAGATGATGAAGAGATGCTTGGAAATCTTGAATATCTCTCTTGAACTTGTTTTTCTCTCCTCCTTTTCTCTTTCCCTAGAATGTGTGTTATGAAAAGTTGGTTGTAAAAAGATAAGGTTAACACCACAAAATATCTCAAGTGCCCAAAAAGTGATCTCGCTTAGCCAGCATGGCGCGCTAAGCGAGCTAGCAAAAATATCTGCTTTCAAGTTGAATTCGCTTCGCGCGGTTGGTCAGCTAAGCGAGCTATGAAAATTGGATAGTTACTGGATTACGCCTGAACAAGCCCGCTAGAAGCTGGCTAAGCGAACTTACTGAAATTTTGAATTTTGATTTTGATTCCAAGCTCTTTGCTTCCACAGTTTGCATTCCAATCTTACCATAACTATAAGTACCTATAAAATACAAAGAAAATTCAAGAAACAAAATATTTACAAGCAAAACTCGATTTTATTTATTTACATGAGTATAATAACAATTAAGTGAAAACTTAGGATAAAAGTTGCAGAATACCACAAAATTTATGAACAATTATATGTACAAATTGGCTTCTAACAACTCTCCCCAACATTGTCCTTTGTTTGTCCTCAAATAAAGATAGCTCAACAAGCAACAAAATTTATAATTTACACAAGGGTAGCAACACAAATTGAATGGTTCAAACTTAACTTACGCGCGTGCACGATAACCATCCATTGCTTGTACAAGATCACAACATGGCCATGAATTAAGTTTTAAACACAAAACATCTCAACACAAATACATTAGCAAACTAATGGTCAAGCTTGAATCACCTAATTTCTCACTTAACAATTTCATGAAGGACAAAGTGCAATAACAATATAGTACCAAGGACCAATCACACTCATTAGCAATTGTGCACATCTAGAATAATTCATGCATTTATCTAAACAATGTACAAGAAACAAAGATCACTGAGGACTTTTTCAGGTTGTAATTTGGCTCGGGTTACAAACAAGTGATAATATATACACGGCCATTGAAACGGAAAAGGTTGTAATTTGGCTCGGGTTACACATTCCTGTTCCCCTTTTGTTACTTACTTCACAATGCATCATTTTCTTTCTTTTTCTCTTTTCTTTTAATTTTTCGATTTTTTTCTTTCTTTTCATTTCATCCTTTCTTTTACATAGAATGCAGTGTACCACCATTTCCTTTCTTCTCTTTTCTCAAGCAAACCCCTCTCCATAACTTTCAACATTTCATTCTCTTTAAACAAGATAATGCTCTTCAATCAAGGTTTATACATCATTAGGTTAGGTGTCATACCCTAAAATTTGCCCATACAATTTCTCTTATACAAATTCAAATCAATACACAAAGCTCCAAGACACACTCTCCTATGCAAGGCTCTGAAACTAGGGTTTGGTCTGCTCAAAGGAAAAATCAATGAATCAATGGCTCCAAGGCATATCATGTGGCTCAATATATCTCACACTATCTCTATGACAAGTATCAAGTCTCAATTCAATGGAATGGTCACTTAATTGTTCAGAAAATCAACAGTCGACTATGTTAACCTAAAAGTCAACTATGGTCAGACCACAGTCAAAACTTCTGATTTTTTTTGTCAAAGATCCTCATATTGAAGTATCATTCACCATTTGATCAAGAATTGATCATGGCTCATCAAGGAAAGATCAAAAATCAACAAATCAAAAAGTTTCTAAATTAGGGTTTTGTATAGGAAAAGTCAACTGAACTTTGACCAGCCATAACTCTCACATGGAACATCCAAAATTTTCCATCCAAAGCTCATCTTGAAGGAAATTTGATTCTCTACAACTCTGTCTCTCACATGCCAAGTCTAAAAATGCTTTATTTCAGAGATATGGAACAAAACATTACAGGTCCTTTTCAAAAGTCAACAAGAAGTCACTTTTTTCAAAAGGACACACCAGGAGCGTGGAAAATAATTTTGACATGAGACCAAAGACGTTGGTTAGAGGACTCTCTAAGGTTTCTAAAAAGTCTTAGAACACTTCCATACCTCAAAAATTGAGAGAGATAGGCCTTATTAGAGTTGGGTCATTTTGGAGGGAAAAATGTGAAGAAACTTGGAACCTTTTGCAAATGGGCCCAAATTATTTTGCTTCAATCTTGGTCCCCAAGTATTCAAGAGCCCAAAATCTCTTTGCCACGAAAATATATGATTAATTTGATTTATTTTGATTTTTTTATTCTAATTAAAAAGAATTAAAATCATATAAATTAGAAGAAAATCAAATACTTTATAAAAGATATGATTTGGGTCTATTTTCATCATCAAATATATCATATAATCATTACAAATTCGTGCAAATAAGATTTGGAGAGATTAGATTGAAATTGAGCAAATTAAGAAAGTTTTCATAAGAGATTTTCAATCAAATTTCCAAAACTTTCAATTCAAGATTCAAAAGGATTTGTTTGAGTTTTATTGACCTAAATCCTTCCCTTATAAATACCAAAGCCATTCAGATACAAGGGTTACGAAAATTTGGCAGTCAAACCACACCTTAAAGCTTCAAAATCTTCAAGAACAAGTCAAGTTTGGTTTTGAGGATTGGCAAGGATTCAAAGCATACCAAGCATTGCAAAACGTTCCCTGGTGTTCTCTGAAGCATTCCCAATCCACGCACGCAAGAAACGCATACAGAATTACCACGTATACTCACGGTTTGCCTCGTTCTTTCTTTAGTTTGATTGCATCAATTTGTACGTCATAAGCATGTTTTGATCATATATTTAGGTTTGTATGAGTGTATGGATGGTTTCTGGATAGTTTGGTTAGGTATGGATGCAGGTACGTGAATCCGCCATTGTAGACCTAGAAAGCTCAAATTAGGGCTTTTCTTATTATGCAAAATTAGGGTCAATTATTGGTACCATTGGAACCGTGAGGCCTGGACGATCACGTCCATGGGGTCGCGAAACATTTTTGGTGTTGTTTTGTTGTATTCGTAGATGCAGGTTTGTAGCAACGGATGATTCGTCCGTAGGCAAAAGCTGGGGAACCTAAGGCGACGGTTCTGAGGAAGGAGATGACTGCGTGGCGTCATCTGAGTGGCCCATTCAAATCCCATACGCGCGCGAAGCAAATTGGGAATGCCCAACAATCCAGTGCATTATGACTCACGACCATACGGTACTCCCTCAGCGCATCACCTTCAGATTTCCAGATGGACTCATCCAACGTTTCCAGAGCTGCGACCACACCATGTTCCACGCACGTGAAGCACACCGGATCGACCAGCTAAGTTTCTAATTTTTTTTTATTTTTAATTGCATAACTCTTTATTTATATATATATATATATATATATATATATATATATATATATATATATATATATATATATATATATATTTTGTTTTGTTTTGTTTTTATTTATTAATAAAACTTTATTTAGTTTTCTAAAAACCATTTTTTCTTTTTCATCATAATAATAATAATAATAATAATAATAATAATAATAATAATAATAATAATAATAAATATTTTATTTTAAAGTTATTTCATTTAGATTATTTTTAATTTACATTTAAATTACTTAATTACTTTAAAAATCCATATTTATTTTATTTTAATCCCAAAATTATGAAAATTATTTTTACACTCGATTTTATTTTTCTATCCTGATTTAATTAATTAGGTCGCGAGACCAATAATTAATTAAAATCATATTCCCTTCGAATCCTGATTAGGGTTCACAAGAAATAACCCTACACTGAGTATTTTTGTTTTGTGTCTTCTTTTCAGGGTTATCAACATGGTTCACTCCGATAACGCGCCCGATCAAAAACCCAAAGCTAAGTACCTTATCTTTAAAGCATATTTTATTTTCTTTTAAAATCAGGGGTTTGTCTTGCCTTCACTGTTTCTGCCTTGCCTTTTTCAGGGTTACCCCGAGGCTTCCCACCAACCATATCAGATCAAATTCGAAGCTAATTGTCCTTTCTCTATTTTACTTTTAATTTCATTATTCTTTTTACTTTTATGGTTAATAAAGTTCGCCTTCGAACCGATAATGCACTCACTCTGTCGTTGGTAACCCTAAACCCTATTTTATTTTATGGCTTTTAATTATTACTTATGTCAAACCCTATTAAGGGATCCGCTGGTTACAATTTCCCTCCCCCATATCTGTTTTGGTTATATTATTTAAATGCGTGGTTAGTAATCCTAGGGAGTGCAACCTTTGAATTGAACATAGAATCACTAATTTTACAAGATAATATATTCGAATATGATCACGTGATTGATGCACACACGCACACTTTTGGGTAACCTCTCTGTTGCCTTGTTGCCTGTTGCCTTGTTGCCTGTTGCCTTGTTGCCTTGTTGCCTTGTATTTTGTGCAGAATAACCAGTCCCTCGAATACGAGGATACCTCGGCCATGTTGCCTCGATTAAAGGTCATGGTCCCTAATGATGCTGCCTTCGATACACTAACATGACCTCGACCCTCGGAAGTTGCCTACGGAAAAGGCTGAGGTATCTTCTGGTTGCCTACGAAAGGCTATTCTGATCCTTCCCCTTAGACTACCTGCCTCTCTATGGCATGGGTCAGTCTTTGAGCGAATGATAATTCGATGACCCTTCTACCTCCAAACGAAAGGTTTCCTGCCCTCTTATGGCAAGGACTGACCCTTTCATTCTGAAAGGCTAAAAAGAGACCTATCATCTGAGTTTAAGGTAATTGCCCCTAATTGCCTTTCCGTGCTCTATTTTCTATATTCTTTCTCAAAATTCTTCAAAAAAACTGGCTACGCTCATTTTACGAGCTAAAGTCCATTTTTCCCTCTTTCATCTACATTTTCTGAAAACGAGCAAGCAAAGCAATTAAGAGCCCATGGAAAACCATGGATGCAAAGGGTGCCTTACACCTTCCCTTTGCATAAATTACCCTCCGAACTTAGATTTCTTTAAAAGGTTTTTTTCTGTTTCTTTTAGCCTTTCTGATTTTGTTTGGATAAAATAAAAGTCGGTGGCGACTCATGCTTAACCGCGACATTTCGATCGATAAAAAGTCAGTTCACCGAGTTACATTAGGTGTATACCAAAATTTTTTTTTCAAATGAATCAAAAATTTTCTTTCTTTTTCAACAACCAACTTAACAAGTGGTACACTTACTAATTTGTTGAACTTTCACTTGATTCATTTGACAAAAAAAAATTCAAGCTCAAAATTGGTTACAAATGTACACACACTCACGGGTAAAATAAATCCTTTTGGAAAGGTGATTTCTCTCACAATGCACAAAAAATGCCTCGATCACTTCTAAGTTTCTAAAGTTCCGCAACAAAGCAAGATTAAACATGAATTAACTGAGTTAACACAAATTGCTAGAAACACACAATTTAGTGAACAATGGACGTCACCTTTCATTTGTGGTTTTGTCCTACTTTGATTCAAACATGAACAAAATGTTGTAAAATGTAATGTGCTAAGAGTTTTTGCATAAAGCATAAAATTCAAAAGCATGTTAAAATCTACAAAGCACAAAAATAGTGTACCTTAAGCATGCATCATCATCAATATTATTATCATCACCATCCAACTTTGAGATCAATCTTGCTTTTTTGAGCATCTCACTATTTACAAGGACAAACAACAAAAAATTTATATATACACAATATAAACCACAATGATTTAGGTAACACCATATTTAAATACTTAATTAAACAATACTTAAACATGAGCATAAGCATAAGCAAAATGCCCCAAAATAAGTTTGGGTGGCCTATAATGCCCCCAAAGTACAAAAACCTCATCCATATAGGGATGGTACAACATTAATTCAAAATGAAACATACTACCAAGTACTAAGCATAAGTCATTGAAACAAAGAAAATAAACCGAAAGTCGCTAAAACATAACAATGTTTAAACATAATAATAAATAACATAAAAATTGATAAAACACCAACAAGTCACTCATCATCCTCATCAACACCAACACCCTCTAGCTGCGCCTCATCCTCCTCACCATCCTGCTCCATGGGTGCCTCCATCCCTTCTCAGAAAAATGGCATGTCCTCGGGCCAACCACAATGAGCTTCATATTCCTCATTAGTAGGATTAAACTGATGGCGGTACAAATTGGCCAAAGAATCATGAATCATAGCTTGAGACCTCCCGTTTGCATCAAAGTAAGCCCAGTTATACTTGCATGCCATTTGTTCATTATACCAACTCGGTCCAGCTGGAGGTGCCATGGCCTCAGGTTGAGGTTGAATTACAGGTGGCATTCTTGGTGAACAATACCTCCCCACAAAAGTCTCATCCACCAAACTTCTGATGGACATATGAACCATATCAGGTATCTCCACATAAACTCTTCTACAAAGCCCCATGATCAATATAGGATAAGTAAGCTGAGTGACGGGTTTTGTTCCAAGTGCATGACCACTAGAGGTAACCATCTTCATATCCTGAGAGATGATCTGAGCAACATCAACTCGCCCCCCGGTCATGATAAAGTGAAGTAATAAAGCAACTTCAAGTGGTATGGAAGAGGTGTGGCTCTTAGGTCTGAGGTTATAAACTAAGAGAACCAGATAAAGTTGTTCAGAAGTGTTCATGTTGGACCTGTCCATCTTTATTGGGAAACCTGCATATTATAGGTAAAGCTACGGTTTTGGAAAGAAATTGCTTGACCTATTGCTTCTAAGTTCTAATCCCCTTTTTTCATTTTCTTTGCATAGTCACACTTACCCCCGGGTGGAAGGTTTAATGGGTTCCCCAAGTAATTGTTGATGGCATCTCTCGAAAAAGAAACCACTATACCTCGCATAAAGGAAAAGAAAGAGTACCTAGCACCCTCAATTGGTATGGCATTGGCGTAAAACTCCCGCACAATGTCGTAATTAATCTGAGTTTGGGGCCTCAACAGTCTTCCCCAACCACAAATTTCCATCATCTCCAAAAATTCCCTATTTGGCGCATTCGGTTTCAAATCAAAAACCTTCTCACACCATATGATTCGCTTCACCAATTCCTCAAACCTTTCTTGCTGAACCTGACCCAAGAATCTGGTATTGTCAAATGCAAGAGGAGGAACACTTGAACCAGCCCCAGAGCTAGAGCCTGGGAACTGGCGAGGTCTTTTGCCATGTTCGGATCTTGATGACATCTACAAAATAGATACAAAATTGGGCACAAAAAGCATCAATACAGCATAAAAATATTCTGCAAAATCTTGATTAATCATGCTAAGGGGGTACCAAAATCCCTCACTTAAAATTTACAACAGATTTTTTTTTTTTAAATTTCAACTCAGTGCGCTAAGCGGACCTGGCTCGCTAAGCGCACCTGCGAAATCCTGCAAAAATTCTGCAGAAACCAGAGTTTCAACACTAGGGTTTAAAACCCCATTAAGCCACACAAAAATCAGCACAAACCACAATATTATGGCATGAAGTGATGAGTACTATACAAAAAACCAAAAATTCAAATTGTTATCATGAAGCTTCTTTGAACAACTTTTGTGATGAGCAAAGATTTTGAAATTGTTAACAAATAGAACATGAATAACAAGATATTCACCATATATTAATTATCAACCAAGTTCATACACCAAAAGATCAAAAGTAATACATATTACACAAGTTAACTACCTCTAATCTTGACACAAAAGGAGTTTAGCTCTCTATAACCATGGAAGCTTCAACAACAAGTAACAACAAAAGATTCACTAGCATCAAAACTCAAAAGATGATGAAGAGATGCTTGAAAATCTTTAAAATCTCTCTTGAACTTGTTTTTCTCTCTTCCTTTTCTTTTGCCCTAGAATGTGTGTTATGAAAAGTTGGTTGTAAAAAGATAAGATTGACACCACAAAATATCTCAAGTGCCTCTTTCCACGAGTGCCGAAAAAGTGAGCTCGCTTAGCCAGCATGGCACGCTAAGCGAGCTATCAAAAATATCTGCTTTCAAGTTGACTTCGCTTAGCGCAGTTGGTTCGCCAAGCGAGCTATGAAAATTGGAAAGTTACTGGATTACTTCTGAACAAGCCAGCTAGAAGCTGGCTAAGCGAACTTGCTGAAATTTTGAATTTTGATTTTGATTCCAAGCTTCTTCCAAGCTCTTTGCTTCCACAATTTACATTCCAATCTTACCATAACTATAAGTACCTATAAAATACAAATAAAAGTCAAGAAACAAAATATTTTCAAGGAAAACTCGATTTTATGTATTTATATGAGTATAATAACAATTAAGTGAAAACTTAGGATAAGAGTTGTATAATACCACAAAATTTACGAGCAATTATATGTACAAATTAGCTCCTAACACCTTTCCTATCCTAACTTCCTCATTGTTGACTTCATTACCAACCCCTATTTTCAACTACTTACCACTCCTAGTCAAAATTACTTTGCAATGCTCCTTAGGATTAGCTTGAGTATTTGCTGAAAATGATGGTTCGCTTTGTTAACTGGCCAAATGCTTGGCTAATGGACTAACTTAAGTCTCCAAATTATTTATTTCCGCCACATTGCTATTTTGATTAGTCATTAACGCTTGCATGAATTAAGTCAAAGTTTCTTCTAACTTAGAAGGGTTTTCTTGAGGAGGTGGATTTTAGTAAGGATTTTGTCTATTAGAATTTTCCGCTCTCCACCTTTGGCCATATTGTTGATTGTTTCCTCTTTGTTGGTATCCTCCTTGATTTTGATAAGGAGCTTGTCTTTGTTGGTACCCTCCTTGATTTTGGTTGCTCATGTAATTCACTTCTTCATTCACCTGTGGACAATATGAGGCAACTTGCTTGTTTTTATTGGGAATTTCTTGCAATTCTTTCAATTGTTGAGGAAGTCTTTCCATTTTCTTAGTGGGTTCTTCTACTTGCTGAGAAAGCAACTTGTTTCGAGCTAAGATTGAATAATCGATCCCCAATTCAATAAGTCTCAGTTTCTTTTGTTGAACTTGGTGATCATTCCGCGCCATCTTCTCAATAATTTCAATTACTTCATCCAAAGTTTTTCTCATCAAAGAACCACCTGCAGTAGCATCCAACAAGAGTTTTGGTTGAGGTTGAAGACCATTGCAAAAGATGTGTATTTGAGTGATCTCATCGAAACCATGACTCGGACACTTCCTAAACATTGATTGGTACCTTCCCCAAGCTTCATTAAGAGATTCATTTGCACCTTGTGAGAATACTGAAATCATTGTTTTAGCTTCCATGAACCTTGATTGTGGAAAAAATCTCTCAAGAAACTTCTCCTCTAGATCATTCCTATCCTTCATTGTTTGAGTAGGTTAGTCAAGGTACCAATCCTTAGCCATCCCAATTAAAGAATGAGGAAATAATATTTTGAACACTTGCTCTTCCTTCGCTTCGAGAGCTCCAATTGTGCCAGTAATCTCATAGAACTTTGTAAGATGATTGTAAGGATCTTCATCATCAAGACCATTAAAAGGAATTGCATATAAAAGTTGAAGTATGCCGGTCTTCATCTCGGAATGTCTTGCATTGTTAGAAATTTGAGCAAATTGAGCATTTCTCCTTGGACTATTAGTGATATGAGCTCTAGGTGGTGGTACTGGTTCAGCCATAACTTCTTTAAGAGTTTGAGGCGTTGAAGAAGTAGCAGCTTCTTGTCTTAGTCTCCTTTCTTTGGCTAGTTCTCGTCTCCTCCTGGTTTTTCTATTACGTCTACGAGCAGTCCTTTCAATCTCAAGATAAAAAAGGAGTAAATCTACTGGTACACTTCCTCGCATAAATAAAAAGCTGAAACAATGACCGAAGAAGTGAGCCAAGACTAGGAATCAAAGTTTAATAGTAATAATACAAGTAACTCTCAAAACAATAAAACTATTACAATGCTTGTAATATCTAAACGCCAATCATTGACAATGACGCCATTTTGTTGAAAACACTTTATATGACAAGTATTTTTATTGTTTCCATCAGGATTGATGCAATATTACCGCTGTTCTACAATTAAAAATGTCTTGAGTAGGTGTTTTGGAAAAGTTTAAGTAACGAAAAGTCTCGACTACATGAAAATAGTTAAAGACAGTAAAAGTAAAGTTTTGAACAATTTGAGAAAAACGTGTCAAGATTAGGTTTCATCAACTTGCTTCATATATATTCAACTAATCATGCGTATGAACTTATTAATGATTAATACAATCATGTATCCTCTCGATACCGTTTATCTCTAAAGCGGTATCGTGAGCATTATCGTATTAACCATTGGATGATCTCTCAAGCCATTAATCAACATGATAATCCTTAAAGTTTGATACAAGATTATCAACTCACAAATCTATATCTAGAGTTTTTTTATTGATAGATGAATATCTTTTAGGTAAAGGTTTGAACATATTTCTCAATATTGATTCAAAGCAACAAATATAACATAAACAACAAGATATTAACCATATATTAATCATCAACTAAGTTCATTCACAAAAGATTAAAACAAATACATACTATACAAGTTAACTACCTCTAATATTGACACAAAAGAAGTTTAGCTATCGATAGCCATGGTAGCTTCAACAACAAGCAAAAAAGAAGATTCACTAGCATCAAAGATCAAAGATGAAGATGGATGATGCTTGGAAATCTTGATGAAAAATCCAAAGATATTTTTCTCTCCCTCTATTTTTTCCCTAGAACCAAGTTATGAAGAAAGTTGGTGGAAAAGATAAAGATAAGGCCACAAAAATATCTCCAAGTGCCTAAACTCAAGTGCCAAAAAGTGCTTTCTCGCTTAGCCAACTCACTTTGCTAAGCGAGCTTGCGAAAATATCTGGCTCTTTAAAGAGGACCTCGCTAAGCGAGATGATTGGGCTAAGCGAGCTCCAAAATATGGCTCAGTTCTACCAAGGCCTCTCCTAGAACGCTACAGCCCCACTAAGCGAACTTGCTAAAATTATTTTGATTGTTTTGGACTTCTTGACTTCTTCTAAGCATTCCTATTGCAATCTTTAAGTCCCAAAACTTGCTATCTTCAAAAAAACCTACAAAATACAAAGGAAAAATAAATCAAATATAAATACAAACATAAGCTTAAACTTTATTTATTTACATGAATTGAATGCATAAACACTAGCAAACCATGTAATAAGTTGCAAAAGACCCCAAAATAATGAACAAATATATCAACAAATTGGTCTCTAACAGTGATGAACCAAATGATGAAGCTGGGAACTCATTTAAGTTAAACTTTCCAATCAAAACTTCTTTTCGACTAAGTCAAATGTTTAATTTCTTAAAAAAGGATTTACTACTTTAACGCACTACGCAACTGTGGAACGTGACAACCACAGTAAATATTAGAGAGTTAAATTCGGTTCTAAATACGCGAGAGCGGCATTTCCTATATAATTAAGTCTTTTTCACGATAGAAAATATTGCCCTGTAAGTAATCCTAATTAGAAATAGTAAGAGTATTGTCGTTCGATGCGAGCCACATTCCAGTACTATTTACCTAAATTTATTCAAATTTATTATTTTATTTTTTTCCTACTTAATTCAAACCTTCTAATGATAACCTTAGATAAACATCGTAACAATAGAAAATGATATATCCACCATTAGGTCTATGTGAGACTCAACAACCTTTTATACTACTCTAATACAATCTATATACTTGCAGATACACGCGATCAAGTAACATTATTTTGTTTTTAGAATTTAGTTAGGCAAAAGTAGATTACATGGCTTGTAAGTAATCTCAAAATATAAGAGGCTCTTAACTTTGTCCAATTGATATCAATATAATACTCTCTTCTTCCTCCACACTCTACTCCTTTTCAATCTTTATTCTTTTTTTTTTTTAATTCCAAAAGTGTGAAAAACAAACTTGAACATTAGAACCTTATGTGTGTGCGCATTACTATAGTGTTGTTGAAGGAAGTTGCATCATTAGAGTGAAAATTGATTTTGTTCAAGCAGGATTTGTTCCAACAATATGTGATGCTAAATTTATTAAGGAAAATGCATAGTTTCTAAAATAAATATGGCCACTTTACTAAAGATAACCCAGTAAAAAGCGCGCAGAGTCAAAAGTTTTATGTGCACAATGATTTTCATACTTGCTAAAAAAGGTACAACAAGAACAACCCTTGTTATGTAGGATTGTCTAAGTATTTAGGGTATTTGTCTTAGTTTAGGACTATCTCACGTACGAAGGTGAGAAACCATGTATATGGATTTTTTCTAAGATAATGGATATCCCATTGTCATTTCAAAGATCGGGTATTTATATGAAACCCCTCGGGTCTGGATCAAAGAGTAAGAAGGAAGTTTCCCAAGCTGTATCCTCAGAGAACGTGGAAAAGAGAGGACTTATTCTTCCTTGAATCATGGGGAGTATGTTTTCCTTAATTAACTCACTATTTAGTCGGTGACTTCTTGGACACGTCATCACCCATATTTATTATGGGAATGGAAATTGGAAATCACATCGGACAACCAAAGCTCGTTTCAGGAGACTAGGCCCATTTCAGACGCTCGTTGTAGGACTTGTTAATTCATCGTATGATTTTAACAAGTTAGTAATTCAGTTAATACACACAGATATAAGTAGGGGAGAAAAATATTCAATTAACATTAATATGAGATTCAATTGAACTCTCATAAATATCATTTAATTTTAGTGGGAAAAAAATTAACCTAATTCTTTTCTTTATTAAAATGTAGTCATTTATTTTCATGCAATGAAATAGATACCGGCCAGGCCAGTAAAATATGGTCACAAAAGCATACATTTATATCACCTCACATCATTCTCTTGCATTGTGTGATTTTTTAATGGCTACATCTTACACAATACCATCCCACAGTAAGAAACCTTATTCAAAACACATCGTATTGAGATTTGTAGCTTTAATGACCACATGTCTTGATTCAGTCGAATTCCAGTGAATTTTCTATCTGGTATTCCAGTCATATAATAAGTGTCAGTTTCAAACATCATTTTCATCTTTTAATATAATAAAAATAATTTTTTATCAATCAATTGTATCTTTAATATTTCATTCAAATTATTAGTATATTTCAATAATATATTAAGTACAATATTCAATACTCCATAAATTAAAAAGTGCAAGATTTATTACAGATATAAATAGTACTGTCATGTGCTTTTAAATATTTAACTTGTTGAATAAATGACGAGAATTAAAACAGAGTTAACTGTACTATTAATTTATTGACCATTAGTATAGCTGTATATTTTATCTTTTATGAAAAAAATAGATACTAGTAACACTTAATTAAAAATATCAATTACAAAATGGAGAAAAAATTTATCGACCATTTCTTATTATTTAGAAAAGAAAAATAAAAAATGCATTAATCTATCAATAAAATCCACTTATTAAAATATGTCAATTAATTTATCATATATTTATCTTATAAAAAATAAAAAAGATCAAAAAGTAAAAAGATTGAGAATTTCTTTATCTACCTCCCTATGGGAGTCACCCCAGCGAAAACCCTATTTTACCCTGCTTCAGAAATGCATTTCCAAAATATATTTTTTTCTAAATTTTTCCAGACTTCGGAAGTGCATTTTCGAAAAAATCCCAAAAATTGGGATTTTAACTAATTCGGAGATGCATCTCCGTAACAACAAAAAAAATCTAAAAAAATCCCAAAAATTAATTTTAGGATATTAATTAATTCACATATCATAAATTTGATAAAATTTATAATAATAATAATTATATATTTTGATATAATTTATGAGTTATGAATAATAGTTATTATATATTTCTATCCTGATTCATATTTTAAAATTTAAAATAATTTTAATTAAAAAAATTAAAATAATTTCACTTACAAAATAAGTTATAATTTTTTATTTATATATTTATTTATGAAATTAAGATGTTTTTGATTTATATAAGTTAGTAAAATAATTTTTAACTTTAAAATTGTTTAGGAAATTTTGATTCACCTTGATTTTATTGATTCACCTTCATTTTATTGATTCACTTTCATTTTATACCTATTAATTGTATTGATTCACATTGATTTTAATTTTTTTAGTAATTATTGAATTCTTTCGGAAGTGTATATCCGAAACATTCCAAGAACAATTTGGTCTTGGAATATTTCGGATATGCATCTCCGAAAACACCCCTCTCCTAAAAAGGGTGTTTTCGGAAATGCATCTCCGAAAACTCAAAAAAGGGGTGTTTTCGGAAATGCATCTCCGAAAACACATTTTTTTCGTGTTTTCGGAAGTGCATTTCCGAAAACACCTTTTTTTTTCAATAAAAGTACGTTTTCGGAAATGTATTTCCGAAACAAGGGGTATTTTAGTAAATTCGCCAAAGGTGACTAAGAAGGTTAGGAGGTGGGTAAAGAAATTCTCAAAAGATTTCATAATTTTAAATTAAACTATGTAACTGGTCCAAGCACCAAGCTTAATTAATTAATTAATGTATATTTATTTATTCATTTTTCCATAGAAAGTGTAAACAACTAAACACGCAAGATATTCCACATGTAGTAATTACGTTTTGAAGCAGAATTCAATCCATTTTCACCCATACTATTTTGCATCGTAATCATAATTAATACTACTAACCCATATTTTCCATCCATAGTTTTATAACTTTATTAAGTTTTGGATTAATTATATTTCTATGAATACTTTTGTAATTTAAAAATATTAGGAAAGAGGCAGTTTTAAAAAAAATCAGTCACCACAAAAATGGGCAAAACAAAATGATTTTGGCAGATGTTAATATCAATATTATGAGTGATTTTTATACTAAATATAATAAATAATAGTTAATCTACACTGCAATGATCAAAATCAGTGTGGCGAAATCTATATCATCTAAAATCATACAAATTTTTAAAGGTAGTGTACTGATAATGTAAAATAATTTTATACTGATTGGGATTTATCAATTAACCCTATCACATAATTTTTTTTAAAATAACAATGTGTCTTGTCACATAACATATTCATGATTAGTAGGGGTGAAAATGGTCAGTCCGATAATAGGGGCCTACAGACTAGCCTATATAGGTTCAGGCCAGGCCACAGATTATTTTTAAATAGAAAAAGCCTAGGCTTTTTTATAAGTCTATTTAGTTCAAAAGGCTAGGCCTCAGGCCCTAAAAATAGCCTTTTAAGCCTTTTAGGCCGACCTATTTAAATAAATATGAATAATTTTTTTATTAACATTATGTTATGTTTTGTACTTTGAATTAAAATACATTAATAAAACTTGGTTATCTTGAAAAACTTGTGAAAGTAAGATGAAAATACCTGATGAACATCATTCTCATAAGTTCTTTTAGTTAGTTAGTCTATTTAAACATTATTTTAATTGCTTATTTACATATGCCTAAAATAAATAGGCTTTTATGTAGGCTAACAGGCTAACCAGGCCTTCGGAAAGGCCAGACTCAGGCCTAAAAAATAAGCATACGACAGGCTACAAGCCAGGCTTAGACTTCAGTTTTTTTGACAGGCCAGACCTAAGCTTGACAAAGCCTAGCTCGGCCCAGCCTATTTCCACCCCTAATGATTAGTCGATAGTGTAACTGTTGGAGTATATTTTTTTTTCTCTTGAAAATATGTTAAAAAACAAAACAAAATAAAATAAATCTAAAGGAAAAAAAAAACAATTTTGACCTATTTAGAAAAGAATTTGAAGAGAGAGAAAGACACGGTATCATGGCGCCACGTGGAAATAAAGAGAGAAATGAAAGAAAAGCAGTTAATGGCAGTTAGAGCGGTGACGAGTTAGTTAAACACGGCCAGTGGTTAACTTAAGCTTTTTAACTTAACCATGGTTAACTCTCTCAATTTTCATGTTTGTTTCTCTTTCTTTTTTTCTATATAAACTCATCTCGCTCTTATTTCTCTTTGGCTCCATTTTCTTCTCATTCTTTTCCTTACTCACAGAGAACAAAAAACAGAGAGAGAAAAACTTGAAGCTGAAAGCAACAATGGAGTTACGGTTTGTATCACAGTTCGTCTTCAGCATTCTCGTTATCACGCTTCTTTTTTCTCTCAATCTCACCAATGCAATCGATCATAATGAATCGAGGTAATTCAAGCTTCTTCAACTCTGTTTTACGAGCTTTATAAATCATGATTCCGTTAATTTTCATATTTTGTTCTTTGAGATTTTAGTATTAGAATGTGAATGTGTTTGTGTTACGTTGATAGTGTTGTTGATGGAGAAGAGAAGCTACAGATGCAGAGCTTGAAGAATTCGTCAATGGCGGAAAGGTTAATTTTCGTTACATTTTTTGCTACTACGATTGCTACTACTACGAATTTTGGAATTTGTTGTGATGGTTGAAATCAGATCGTACACGTGGCATAAAGCTATTTACAACCGTTTGATTAGAATTATTTGAGTGAGATAATTATTTTGAGTTTCAGATTTGGAACTGAATAGTAATAGTAATATATATCGTTTTTGAGATCGGATCTGAAAAATCATAGTTAAATAGAAGCTTTAAATGCTTCAATGGTTAATTTTGCCATTTAGTGACGTAAATGATGTCGTTTAGTTGATTTTCTTTTGGTTGTTTTTGCTTTTACAGTTTAAGTGATGCTTTGAACGAGCATGCTGTTGATAATCCAGAGGAACTTGCTTCCATGGTAGATACGTAAGTGATTCTATTTATCCTTCATTTTATTTAATTGTTTATAAAAACTGAGTTGTTATTTTTGTTGCTTTGTTTTTTTGTGATGCATTATTATTGGCGTTTTTTTTTTTTTTAATTTAATGTGGCATGTGCTTGATAGATTAATTAATTATATATTTTTTCCTCTGGTTTTTGAGAAGAGGAATCACATGATAATGAACTAATCTGGATCAGTAGATTCAGGAATCACATTCTATACACGTATTAGTTATTAGATGTGTATTAAACAAGTTTTGAAGAGTGATCTCAGCATTAATATTTTTGAAACTGAAAAATTAGAATTAATGTGATTTATTAATTTCTTATGGTTCCAAAGCGGCTGCATTTTCATGATGGTGACAAAAATGAAGTTTAACTTTAAATTGCAGTTGTGGATTTATTTTAAGATCTTAATTTAGTTACCAGACAAAAAGAAAGAAAACAAAAATAATATGAAGATCCTTCTTTGGGAATTTAGTTCCATTCTTATTTTTAATCAAAGAGTATTACAGGAAAGTAAACACCTTTTGATAAGAATTACTCCCTCCGTCTCATAATAAATGTCCTATTTGAGCAATGCGCGGTTTTTAAGAAAATGATTGAATGTGTTGGTTTTAGTAAAAAAGTTAATGTCATTTACTAGAATACCCCTATTAATAGTAGTTGAATAACGTGAAAGTTAATAAATAGGGATATAATAGTGGAAAAATAATAATGATTGATGCATTGGAATTGTAAATGGACAATTAATTTGAGACAAGAAAAAAATGCAAATGAAACACTTATTATGAGACGGAGGGAGTAACGTCAAGTCTTTCTTATCACGTTTAGTTTGTTGTAATCAAAGTGAAGCAATGTGATTTTACAAAAGTCACGTGTTTTTGCAAAGTTACTGTGTGTTATGCTAATACTGACTCAGTCAAACAAGGAATTCAAACATTCACTTTTTAATGTTTAGCCGAATTTACACAAAAAATTATGCTTATGCCTCGTTATTACTACAAGGATAAGATATAGGATAGGTGTATTTATTGGTAGTAGTTAATGAGGTTTATAGGCATTCCTCGTCTAAATAAAAATCAACATGAAAAACTACACTACCTAGAAGTTGAAATTATACACACTCAATTTCGTGAAAGACATGGTACTACATTTTTTTCATCTCAATAATTATTGGTATTTTTAAAATATTTATTTAATTAATTTTTTATTAATTTTATAATTTATTACTATAACTTTTTAGTAAATATTTTTAATTTTTATTTAAATAAAATGTAGTTAACATATTTTTGAGAATTATTACGTACTGTACAATTTAATGAGGTACTAATAATTTTTTAGAAAGGACGCATCATTTTCCCTCAATTTATTTTCAACTGACATATCACATAAATGACTATTTTTAGTCATATCACATTATTAAATGGAGTAATAAAAGCACTTTTTAACACTTTCACTAGCATTCATCTAAAAAGAGAAATATGCGTTATTTCTCTTAACTGAATTACTATTATTCTACAAAATAATTTTAAGCCTTACCGTATTTAAAATTCCCTATTTGACGACCTTTGTATTCTTTGATTCCTTTCACATTCAGATGCAACTTAGATCTTGAAATTAATTATTTCTCATCTGATCTTATATAATTAATTACTACAATCTTGCTTTATTTAATTCTTCACGTTCTGAAGTTCCCTTCCACGGTGCTTAATGGATCAATAGCCATGTTCTTTGCATATGGGTTCATTTAAAAATTGAAGAAGCCAAACTATTTTATATGCCAGCCTACCCACATGCTAGTGTCGTGAGATCCGACCATTTCGGTCATACTAAATTTCGTGTCTTTTTTATTTGATTTTCCTCATATGAAAATTGCTTTTGCAAGTACAAACACCATCATGTACCTAAAATCCAAACTTCACGACTTCAATCAAAAAACAAAAATAGGATAGGATCATGGCTTCAATCAAGTAATTTGTTTTATGTATATACTTTTGTAGCTGAATAGATTGTTTTATGTGTATACTTTGATTTAAAGTTCATCCCATGCATTTTTCTTAAGTGGTCCCTCCTAAACACATGTTTTGGCGGAGATTTGGCTAAAGTTACTTTCTCCTAGGCCTCTTGGGTTTACGAAATTTATATAGTACTAGAATTTAATAATGGGCTATTTGTTTATTATCACAAATTCTAATATTTTTTAATGCGATCTACCCCTTCTACTCAATCTAAGCTTAACCAAATCATGAATTTCAAGATCCTCATGATGCTTAGAGTTATGCTTGTTTTCCCTTGTTTGTCTTTTTCTACCTCCCACCTACACAGACTTTTATACAATTAGACTTGTTTACTGCTGCATGAAAGTCAAAATCAGTAAATCACTCTCCAATAGTTATGAATAAAATAACATTAAAATTTAGTCGGCAATAACTATTTACATTGTGTTAGTACTGTCTGTTTGCCTTGGACCTCTTGATATCTTACTGATAGAGCCAAATAAAATGTTCACCGATTCATACTATTAGGAAATCAAGCAGTTCTTTGTCCCAAATCATCCAACAATGTGGGGTAAGCCACATGAAGATGCTATCTTTCTCCAGCCTGTCTACAAGCACAAGTTCCAAACAAGCATCTCTGGTTTAACCATAACATTTTCTAGATATAGTTGTATCTAGGCTGGTATATCAGCTGCTATCTGACACGTCAATGAGACCCCCATGATCTTATTAAATGACCAAGATTGAGGAACTTAATAATAATGATAATAAAACGCTTTCATCACCGACACCTCACATTACTAGACAGAAACCAGATCTCCCCCAATTTAGCATTTATTTCTAGTAGGGAACTTCAAGTTTTAGAATGATGCCAACCCTCGTTATTCCGTATACACCGTACTATCATTCTATCCGTATTCATTATTGTAGACCCACATGACTGACCCCCCAGTCTCATCCCTCAAATGGCATCAATGATAATTTCACCTTTTCTACTGTCTTACATTACATATCTAACTGTTAACCATTGATTGCATTCATGTTTTAATTCAGTTCTTTATAGTAACTTTTAATCAAGACAAGGTATACTAAAATATTAATGGGATGTTTTATGATAAATTTCCACCAATGTTGAAACAGGACTATACGCAATCACACGGAGAGAAGGAGTCTGAGTTTTTTCTCATGTGGGACTGGAAATCCAATGGATGACTGCTGGCGCTGTGACAGACGTTGGTCCTTCCGGCGAAAGAGGTTGGCTGATTGCGCCATTGGTTTCGGTCGCAATGCCATCGGTGGTCGTGATGGAAAGTACTATGTTGTGTCGGACCCAAAAGACGATGACCCCGTGAACCCAAGACCGGGCACTCTCCGTCACGCTGTCATTCAAGATAGGCCATTATGGATCGTGTTCAAGAGAGACATGGTGATCACTCTGAAGCAAGAACTGATCATGAACAGCTTTAAGACCATTGATGGTCGTGGTGCCAACGTTCATATTGCATTTGGAGCCTGCATTACAATTCAGTTTATCACCAATGTCATCATCCATGGTGTTCATATTCATGATTGTAAGCCTACTGGGAATGCTATGGTTCGTAGCTCCCCTTCCCATTTTGGATGGAGGACAATGGCTGATGGTGATGGCATTTCCATCTTTGGTTCCAGTCATATTTGGATTGACCACAACTCTCTTTCCAATTGCGCTGATGGTCTTGTTGATGCTATTATGGGTTCCACTGCCATTACTATTTCCAATAACTATTTCACCCACCACAATGAGGTAAGCTAATATCACCCCTCCCTCACTGTCTTAATTAACATTAATTAATTCTATATACTTTTTCCTTCTTATTAATATGGCTACTTTTGGTGACTCTTGAGATTAATTGAGTTCAAAATTATACAGGTTATACTATTGGGTCACAGTGACTCGTATGTCCGTGACAAGCAGATGCAAGTAACCATTGCATACAACCATTTTGGGGAGGGCCTTATCCAAAGGATGCCTAGGTAACTAATAGTAACATGTTTTGGCTTCATAGAATCTCTGTCTTGTTCATGCACTAACAATGGGTTGTTTTATCGATAATTCAGGTGCAGACATGGGTATTTCCATGTGGTAAACAATGACTATACCCATTGGGAGATGTATGCCATTGGAGGTAGTGCTGAACCCACAATTAACAGCCAAGGAAACAGATACCTTGCTCCTCAGAACCCTTTTGCTAAGGAGGTAACATTCAAACAAGTGCAATGTTGTTAAAAAAACGAATATGTTGATGACGTTGATATGATAGTGATAAACTTTTTTTAAAATTGTGAAATTTGATTTGGACAGGTAACAAAGAGGGTGGATACAGGGTCCGGCATATGGAAAGGTTGGAATTGGAGGTCTGAGGGAGACCTTTTGCTAAATGGAGCCTTTTTCATTCCATCAGGAGCAGAAGCTGGAGCAAGCTATGCTAGAGCCTCAAGTTTAGGGGCCAAATCATCTTCTCTAGTAGGCTCCTTAACCTCAAGTGCTGGAGTTATTAGCTGTCGCAGGGGTGGCGTGTGTTAATACAAAACACTATCAACAATCAAAGGAGTAAAGGGAAAATCACTAAAGCAAATTGAAAAAAGAAAAAGAAAAGGAGACATAGAAAAACATAAAGGAATGGAAGAAAGAAAAGTTTTCATTCTTTTCTCTTATTATTGCATTGTTATATAGATGTATTGGACTGGATTGGATGAGTATGCAATTGTAGCAAATTGTTTGTCTTGCCGACAGTTAGATATTGGGGGTAAAAATTGTACATTTATAAGAACTGTTATTGGATTGATAACAATGATTGCTTAGAAGCCCTTTCTCACTTTTGGAGACTGGCTATTGCAAGAGATTTCCCTTTAATTTTCTAAGGGATTCAAAATCTATTTTACTCTCTTCCTTTGTAGTTTCTTTTTTGTCTTCCAATATGTATCCTCTGCTTTATGGTCTTTTGGCCTTGGATAGTACCCGTCTATTGTGTTTGAGTGCCATTCATTCAGAAAAGAAAACACTTTATTTGTCCCAAATGATATGGGCTATAGAAATGCATTGATGATATAGTTGATGTTCAAATCAGAATTTATTATAAATACTCCTTCATTATTTGGGCTTTTGATATAGTTGATGTTGAAATCCGAATTCATTATCAAATACTCCTTCATTATTTGGGCTTTTGTCCATTTTCTTTAATGCAAATCATACTTTTCCATATAGTGTGTGGATAACATGATATACAAGGTTTAAAATTAGGCAATTTTTCTCCCACCTGACTCACATCTGAAAATTTAAAATTGTTTTTAGGAGTTTTTGAAGATGCATCTCCGGACGCATCTTAAATCTCTTCATCCTCGTAAATCAAACAACGACCCAATTTTTGCCATATTTAGTATGGAGATTCATCTTCGAATATTTATGGGGTGAATTTAAAGATGCATCTTCGAATATTTAGCGTTTTTCATTAAGATGATTAATCATTTAACCATCAAGTAATATTTTTGCAGATGCATCGCTGAAAATGTCAAGCAAAAAATTGAATATATGACCATCTTGAATGATCTTCTCTCCCACACTCAATACCTCCTCCATAACCTAAAACCATACAAAAAATTCATTTTCAATCAACTTTTCGACCCCAAATCATCATTCTTGTGTTTTATCACATCAAAGGGAGCAAAAGAAACTGCAATTTAAGATAAAGTTCATTCATTTCATACCACATTGCTTGCATTAATCTTGTTCTTGAGCTAAAAAATGAATGTTGAGTTCGGAGATGCATCTTCAAATTCACCTGCTATATGTTTCGGAGATGTATCTCCATTTTTCCTGTTATTGTAATTTTTATAACATTTTTCGATTTTGGTTCATATTAGATATGGTGCATCCGGATATGTTTTCCAAAGATGCTGTAAGTAATGGTGTAAAACCAGATGAAGTGAAGGATAATGTTAAGTCGGATGAGGAGTAGGATGATGTTAAATCGAATGAGGTGAATGATGATGTTAAGCCGTATGCCAGACCGATTGATGTCGAGATAGATGTGGGTCAACAATTTACAAAAGAACAATTGTTTATTGCTCGTGAATATATGCTTGAATGGACCCGCATGGAGATCGAGAAATTTGGGTTTGGCATTGTAATCAGAAGGTCCGACAATGGTTCTAATAGATGGAAAGAATTTGTAACCATTATATACGAGAGAAGCGGCACGTACGTTTCACCGGTTTAGAAGTTGTAACGTGATGACACTGGATCAAGAAAATATGACTGTTCATTTAAATTGTGTTTGGCATTGTAATCAGAAGGTCCGACAATGGTTCTAATAGATGGAAAGAATTTATAACCATTATATGCGAGAGAAGCGGCACGTATGTTTCACCGGTTTAGAAGTTGAAATGTGATGACACTAGATCAAGAAAATATGACTGTCCATTTAAATTGTGTGGATATATAACGATACATGGAAATTTAATTTGATTTCTGATTTACATAATCATACCTTACAAACTGAGCAAGCCGTCATCCCATCGTATGTCACCTTAAATTGGAGGAGAAGAAAATTGTTTCGGACATGTCTTTAATTAGGATGTCATCGAAAAACATACTTCCAACTTTAAAACAGAAAAGACCTGAAAGGGGATGTGTTGATGTGCATAAGGTATATCCTTATGCACGGTGCATAAATACTCAAATATTGTTTATATTACTCAAAGTATTATATTTATTACTCAAAATAATATACAGATTACTCAAAATAGTATAAATATTACTCAGAACAATGAATATATTACTCAAAATAGTTAAAATTCGATATTACTCAGAATGGTGTATACATTACTCAAAATAGTGTACTCATTACTCACAATTATTAATTACTCATAATCAATAGATGTGTACAAATAATGCATATATTACTCATGGATTATGATATTATTACTCGTTTCTAACTAAAATGTTACTCGGAACAATTTAAATATTACTCGTACGAGACTTATGCACCGTGCATAAGGATATACCTTATGCACATCAACCTGACCCACCTGAAAGTGTTTCAAATATCAAGCAGGTATATAATGCACGTTATCGAAACAACATGGCGATTAGAGGTCCATGATCTGAAATTAGCGACTTTTGAAGCTTTTGGATGATAATCACTATGTTTCTAGGTATATAGCTTGTGAGGATAAAGTCATTGTTCGTGACATATTTTGAACTAATCCCAAAAGTATTAAGTTGTTCAACACATTGTAATCGAGAAATTGGGGTTTGGAATTGTAATCGAAAGGTCCGACAATGGTTCTAATAGATGGAATGAATTTGTAACCATTATATGTGAGAGAAGTGGCACATACGTTTCACTGATTAAGAAGTTGAAACGTGATAACACCGGATCAAGAAAATGTGAGTGTCCATTTAAATTGTGTGGATACTGGATGATACACGGAAATTTAATTTGATTTCTGATTTACATAATCATACCTTACAAACTGAGCTAGTCGTCATCCCATCGTATGTCACCTTAAACCGGAGGAGAAGAAAATTGTTTCGGACATGTCTTTAATTAGGATGGCATCGAAAAACATACTTGCAACTTTAAAACGGAAAAGACCTGAAAGTGTTTCAAATATCAAGCAGGGATATAATGCGTGTTATCGAAACAACATGGCGATTAGAGGTCCATGATCTGAAATTAACGACTTTTGAAGCTTTTGGATGATAATCACTTTGTTTCTAGGTATATAGTTTGTGAGGATAAAGTTAATGTTCGTGACATATTATGGACTCATCCCAAAAGTATTAAGTTGTTCAACACATTTTCTATCGTTCTCATAATTGATTAATTGTATAAGACCAATAAGCATATGCTTTCGCTTCTGAAAATTGTTGGTGTTACTTCTATATAGAAAACTTTATCAATGAGATTTACATTTTTGGAATTTGAAAAAGAGGTCAACGTTACACGGGCCTTGAAAATATGCACCACCTTATTGAAGGACCAAGAAAACATGTTGAAGGTAATTATCACATATCGAGACACCGCATTGATGAATTTGGTTGCAATGGTGTTTCCTACATCCTACGTATTACTTTGTCGATATCACATAACTAAAAAAGTGAGAAGTCGGCAAAAATCCGTGGTAGGCACCAAACATATCAAGGGTGAAAACTAAGAAATGGTCAAACCTGGTGTGGTGTTGGAAAATATAATGGATGCATGGAATGTTATATTAAATTTATCCACTAAAGACTTGTGTGTTGCCTCTTTAATGCATTTTATGAAATACATTGAGAGTAATATTCTGGACCAAGTGAATGAGAAGATTGTTTGTGCTTGGACCGATTAGGTTAAACACCTCGAATATACAACAACTTACAAAGTCGAATTTTCACATTTGCCACTGAAGAAATGGTTGGGTGATAGTAAAAGTGATTTTTGTAGAGAGTGGGATGCCGTGAACCAAATACTCCAAAACTAGCATAATAAAATACAAACAACTACTGATTGGAGCATTACCGTGTTTGAACACATATTCAAAGACAACACCCTTTATTCGTAGTTGGTTGGCAACATATCTTAGGCAAGTTTGGATTTCATTTTTCACGAAACGAAGCAAGCAAAGAAGACAATTCGAATGGTTCGAAGTGTGGATGTACTGTAAGGAACATGTGCGGTCTTCCATGTGCTTGTCTCATTTCAAAAAAGATGAAGCTTGATTCTCGAATACGATGGGTGAAGTCTATAGTCACTGGAAAAAGCTTCAGTTTGATGATGATGTTATGTTAAAGGATGGTAAAACAGGTATAAATATCATGACCAAGTGATAAATAATCCAAGATAGATTTTCTAAAGCAGATGACACCATGATTTTGCACATCAAAGAGAAAATGAGAAAGATTTCCGATCTAGAAACCACAAATTTGAAGCCTCATTCGGAACCGATTAAAACCAAAGGTGCCTCTAAAAAGGTCAAACGAACACCAGATGACAATTCAACAAAGCGGTCTCTTTCATACTTTGAACATGTTGATTCACATTTTCTAGACTCTCCAACTCTAAAATCTCAAAAAAGTGTTTACAAGGGTGCTCGCATTAGCAAACCACATCCTTGACCACCGATGTCGAAAATAATCTTCAATGAAGAAATGCTGCTTTTTATGCACAAACACATTGAGCGGATTGTAAATAGTAAGGAGAATGGTAATTATGGTTATCGGGCCGTATATGGCTTGCTCAGTACAGGAGAGGGTAATCGCTTTCTTGTCCGCCAACAAATTTTGAAAGAGTTGACGGTGCATAGGGAATTTTACACATCATTATACGGGGAGAAAAGATCATTTTGATGCAATTCACGAAACTCTTACTCCTTGTGTTAGCGATCCCATACCGTTTTTAAAATGAATGTGCATTCCTGAAATAGGTCATCTTATAATAAGTACATATAATAAGGTGTGTACCAATATGACAAGATATGGTTTCTCTGAGCTATTTTTTCCACTTCGGAGTGGCTCATCCCAAGATCCTTTTGGACGCATCATGTGTATTGGTTGAATTTTAAAATTGCTACATTTTGTTGAGGTTTATTAGGAATCGGAGTGTCTTATACTGTAACACCCTAATTCTACCCACGGAATTTAAATAAAATCAGAGTATAAAAAATTCACAAACGAAACAATTGAGGTATCACATATTCATTCTCAAAGACAAATCACCTCGTCGCATAAAGCGGATACATAGCATTCACAAAATACGGAAGAACCGACAACATCAAATAATAGTCTTTAACATGAATCAACTTCCATATAAGTGCAACGGAAACTCAACAATTAGTCCAAGGATTCATAGCATCTTAATTCAACAATTAACACAATTAAAGTGACAATCTCAAAAGACAATTCAAGTATTCGTCAAGACATAATAATCCAAAACAAGTAAATCAACGCGTTCATCCCCCCGAGTGCTACATATCAGGGAGACAACGACTCAAGACCAAGTCGGCTAACCTCCCCTCAATGCGAATCACCTGCACATTACCAATATAAAGGCAACAGCGAAACAAAGAAAGGGTGAGATATCAATTCATATAATTGAGCGCATGATAAATTATATATCAGAAATTAGACATATTCGGTTAATCGTATTCACAAGTATTAATATCACCATTCTATTCATAAAATCACGAATTCACATCTTCACATAATTCCATCAGTTAACAAGTCACAAAATACATTCACAATATAATCACAAAACGTCATAACTACGAATCACATAAGAATATATGGGACATGACTCATGTATATGCATGTGGTACCAATCGGAGCTTCAGCCCCCATCACCAATTGCCCAATTCAGAGGCACAAGGCATAAGCCTTCGTCACTAATTTTCCAATCCAGGCCGTCACAATAAATATGCAAATGTATGCGACTCGATGAACCGAATCACACAACATCATCATCATTATCATTTACTTCACAAAATATTTGTCACAAGGCACACGCCCATATCACAATTATCACCGATCATAAAAGGTAATAACACTTCACACATAATACAAGAACTTCATATAACAATGGAACAATTCCGACAATTCACCTAATCAATGGTCGATGCCATTAGCAAAATAATGACAAAGATATTCACAACAAATCGCAATATGCCAATATACCAAGTAAGCCAAACAACTTCCAAATTAACATCTAACTAATTAGATATCGCTGTCATACTCCAAAATTTCCCCTGTCATTTCTAAAGACAAAAATCTTCAAATGTGAAAATAATTGAAGAGGACACCCTAAGCTTTCCAACAAATTCAAAATTATTCCCAAATAATGAAAATTGAGAAAATTATGGCTGGTGAAAGTTGGGAAATTTTGAATCAGTGCATAAAGTCCAAATTGAGCAAATTCATTATTAGGCCACAGTTTTAATCCAATCACCCCTTAAATTGTTTTATTTCAATTGTTTTGATTTATTCATTTAAATAATTCAAAATAAGGAAAATAAAATAAAGGCTTAATTACACTTTTGGTCCCCCTATTTTCAACTTTTTGAAGTATTAGTCCCTCCATTTTAAAAGCCAGGTTTCTGGTCCCCAAACTTTGCTCCACTTGGGATTTTCAAGGTCCCCCTCCACATGGCTGCCTCATTAATGATGTGGCACATACCAAATGCAGCCAGCTCACCTTTTTACATTTTTTCCAGAAATCTATTTTTTTATTAAGTTTTAATTTTCTTATTTATTTACAATTCATTTAATTACATTATTGGTTGATTTGTTATTAATTAAAATAGAAATTGGGAATAGGTTACGAACCCTAATCATTCGTCACAAATTTGTTCATTCTCTTCTCAACTGCTAGGGCACAAAGACGAAGACGAAGCTGTACTGAAGAAATCGCCTCACACGAGTTTGAAGATGATGAACGGTCAAGTCAAGTATTGTTTGAGGTTTGTAACCTATTTTGTAATACGCTAATGCATTCCAATCATGTTTCTATTTGTCTGTTTAGGGTTTTACCATGTTTACGAGTGTTGTGTATGGTCCACCATGTTTTTATGTGTTTGTTTATGGTTTTACCATGATTATGAGTGTTGTGTATGGTCCACCATGTTTTTATGTGTTTGTTTATGATTTTTCCATGTTTGTGAGTGTTGTGTGTGGTCCACAAAGTTTATTTTTGTCTGTTTGAGGACCAAAATTCATTTAAATGGAAATTCTTTATTCCTTCTCAGGCCAAGTCAGGACATTAAAGTTAGGTTAAGACTCCACCATAGGGGTAGATTTGTAACTGAACCTGTAAAGTTGTACGTTGGTGGGGTGGTAACTGAAATGGACTGGAGGTGGGATGTAGACTTTATGTCTTACATGGATTTGGAGGCACTGATTAAAAGCCATGATTATGTGGATATAAATAGTCTGTGGTATAGAAATCCTGTATTAAGCTTTACTCGTGGTCTCAAGCCATTAAACAATGACAATGATGTGCTTCAGTTTACCCAAGATGTTGTAGGACACGAAGTGATTGATGTTTATGTTGACCACAAAGTGTCTTCACCCCCTGAGATTGTTGATCCAAGTGAAGTATATGTTGATGATGATGTAGAGATAATTGGTGGGAATGATTTCAATGAGAAGGAGAAAGAATGTGAAGCTGAACAAGTCCACCCTGAAGGGAATGAGAAGGATTGTGAAGCTGAACAAGTCCACCCTGAAGGGAATGAGAAGAATGTGATGATGAGCTCAGTGAAGACAGTGATCTTTGTGAGGAAAGTGAAGACTGTGAGGAGATGGATTGGACACAGGTACTTCCTCCTGAGACATTAGGTGAGGAATCAAGTGGAACCAAAATCCAACATGAAGATGTAGATGATGAGGATGAGGATCATTTGTACACACCCCCGGAAGTGATGTTGAGGAAGAAGTGGTAAAGCACCCAACATATAAGAGTGGTGAGGGATTCAAATTAGGAATGATGTTCACAAACAAAGATACAATTAGAGATGCAGTGAAAGAATGTGGAATGGACAACCAAAAAAACGTGTTCATTAAGAAGAATGATGCTAAAAGAATTGTAGTTAGGTGTATGGGTGGCTGTAAGTATTACCTGAGATTTAGTAAGAGAAGTGGGCAGCAATATTGGCAGGTAGTTAGTTATGTGGATGAGCATACCTGTTATAGAACTGCAGATAATAGAAATGCAAAGACAGGATAGCTGGCTAAAAGGTTTGCACACGTGCTAATGCATAGTCCTTATATTAAGCCATCTGGTCTTGTAGCTGTAGCACTTGAGAAATGGGAAGTGAAGATATCTTGTGACCAAGCATACAAGGCAAAAAGGAGGGCAATGGATCTACTACAAGGGGCTGGACTTGACCAATTTAATCACCTGAGGAGTTATGCAGAGGAATTGTTGAAGTCAAATCCCAATAGTACTGTGGTCATAAAGTGTGTAGAAGACAATGAAGCACATGTTTTTTAGAGGATATACATATGTCTGAATGCTTGTAAGTTAGGATTTGCTAACTATTGCAGGCCACTGGTAGGCTTAGATGCTTGCTTTTTAAAGGGGGAAACTGGTGGCCAGTTGATGTCAGCTGTTGGCAGAGATGCTAACAACCAAATATATCCAATAGCTTATGCAGTGGTTGAGGCAGAGACCAAAGATTCATGGGAGTGGTTCTTGCATCTACTTATTGAAGACCTAGGTGCATTGAACCAAAAAGCATATGGTTTCATATCTGATCAACAGAAGGTATGTGACTCTTTGTATTTTATTGAACAATTTTAATTCCTCTTATCAATGTTTTGTTAAATTTAATGTGATAGGGGTTGGTTCCTGCTATACAAGGATTGAGTGAGCATGTGGAGCAGAGGCTTTGTGTAAAACACCTATATGGTAATTGGAAGAAAAAACATTCAGGTTTAGAGCTCAAGGAGGTGATGTGGGCAACAGCTAGAGCAACTACAGTACCACAATTGGAAAGATCAATGGAGAAAATGAAATTGCTGGATGAAGGTGCCTGGAAGGATATGATGAACACTCTTGCAAAATTCTGGACAAGAGCACACTTCAGAACTGATACAAAATGTGATATGCAGGTTAACAACATGTGTGAGGCCTTTAACATAGCAGTTTTAGAGCATAGAGACAAGCCTATCATCACATTGTTGGAGGGGATCAAACACTACATCACTAAGAGGATAACCAAGCAAAAAGAGTTACTACAAAATTATGAAGGTGCAATATGTCCAAGGATCCAGATGCTTATTGAGAAGAATAAAAAACAGGCCCAAGGGTGGAGTCCAACTTGGCATGGGGATAATGACCTCTCTATCTTTGGAGTGAATAATGGAGTGGAAACATATTGTGTCAATCTAAAGAAGGAAACCTGTAGCTGCAGAAAATGGGATTTGACAGGAATACCTTGTTGCCATGTAATCTCATGCATTTGGAACATCAAAAAACAACCTGAAAATTATGTGTCTGACTTCTATAGGTATGTTCTATTGTGTATGTTGCCATATATTGATGTCATTTTATGCTGCCATATATATTGATATATTTTTTGCTTTATTCTGTTTGTGCAGTAAATCAACTTTTGAGAAGATATATGCTAATATTGTGCTGCCCACCAATGGTCCACAACTATGGCCAATTGTTGATCATGTGCCCATATGCCCTCCTGTGATGAGAAGAGCAATTTGGAGACCTAAGAAGATGAGGAACAAGGCAACTGATGAATAAAAGAATCCCCATGTGCTATCAAGGAAGTTTGCAACTGTCACTTGTAAGAAATGTGGTCAAATTGGACACAACAAGAGGACATGTAAGGGAAAAAGAGCAGCTGATAGGGCAATACCAAAAGGAGGTACCAAGGCTAAGAAAGCAAAGACTACCAAGCAATTAAAGACTACAAATAAAGCAAAAAATACCAAGAAGGCAAAGGAAACTCCAGTTGAAATTGGGCAGGGGTCTCAGGCACCACAAGCAACACAAGATTAGACTAAATTTGGAATGACGTTTTGTAATATGGTCATCTTTTGAACCATTATATTTTGGTTTGTTTAGATATTTGGGTCTGTTTAGATATGTTTGGTCAACTTTTGAACCATATAACTATTTTGGTATGTTTAGTTCTGTTTGGTCAACTTATGAACCATTATGAACAAGTTCTATTATGTAAAATGCTTCTGGTTATGAACAAGTACTGTGATGATCAAGTTCTATTATGTAAAATGCTTCTGGTTATGAACAAGTTCTGTTTGGTATGTTTAGATCTATTATGAATAAGTTGTGAACAATTTCTGTCATGACCAAGTTATGTAACAAATTCTGTGAACTAGTTATTGTTAAAATTAATGTGTTGTAACCACCACTGACTTTAGTAAGAATTATGAGAGAATTGCAACCATCAAATTCTAATTGTTGTCTTTATTTAGAGTTATGTTAGATTTGTAACATTAAGATTGAGAGAACCAAGAGTCCTCATCTTAATTATCATCTTATTGTATTCTATGTCAGTTTTGATTCAAGCCTATATAAAGGCTTTGTAATGCTAAGAAAGATATAGCAGTTGGTGGTGAATTCAATAAAATAGCAGTTTTAAAGCATATCTTCCACCAGTGGAAGTATAGTGAGAAAAGTGTCATGTGTAGTTTTAAAGCATATCTTCCACCAGTGGAAGTATAGTGCAAAAAGTGACTAAATCCAGTTTTCCTCTGCAGAATCCTGCAACACCATAATTTATCACATACCACCTCTAGAATACCACCAACAATTATATTATGGTTTTGTAACAAATTCTGTGATCAAGTTATGTAACAAATTCTGTGATACAGTTATATTATGGTTTCTATTATGTTTAGTTCTAAAATGCTTCTGGTTCAATTACAAAGATTCAGCTGTTGAGAAAAATTTCAAACCAATTACAAAGATTCAAATTGAGAATAATTTCAAACCAACTTCATTCCAACAACAACTACAATTACATTATAACATCAACAACATGAAGATAAAGTTACATTTTTACTCTAAACAACAATTAAAGCAACAACATAACATAGACCAACAACATGAAGATAAAGTTACAGTACATCACTTCATTATTATTGCAATTAATAAAGCAACTAAAACTAAAATGGTTATTGACCAATTGAACTTCAATTGTTTCTTCATTAATTTTATCTTCGTCCTCATTTCTTCTTCCTTCATGCTTGCATCTTTGGCCCTCTGCTTCTCTTCCTCCAAATTGTGAATTAATGACGAAATCACTTCCTTTGCTCTTGTGTTCATTTCTTCATCAAACCAGACAAAATTGCTGCACTTTTTGAACCCTTGAAGCTGAATCAATGGAGAATACATAAGCTTCACTGCTAATATTCAAGACTGAGCACTACAGAGATTAAAAATTGATAAATTCCATACCTTGTACATACCACAACCATAGAAACGACGACCTGGGTTGGTATCAATCCACGACGTCATCAACGGCGCATCGAGCCCACAATTGCACTATCCCTCAAAGACCGAATCTTGTAGCTTCCATGAGACACCGAATTCTGAGACATTTTGAGAGGCGGAGATGAGGCTGTAGAGAGATTGGAAGAAGAGTGAGTAGAAGGAGAGTGAAGAGAGACGATGAGAGTGAAGAGAGACGAAGTTGGGACGAAGCTTCAGAGATTTGAAGAAGACTGGGTGAATTGGGGATGAACATGTGCCCTAGCTTTTTAATTAATAACAAATCAACCAATAATGTAATTAAATGAAATGTAAATAAATAAGAAAATTAAAACTTAATAAAAAAATAGGTTTTTGGAAAAAAATGTAAAAAGGTGACCTGGCTGCGTTTGGTATGTGCCACATCATTAATGAGGCAGCCAAGTGGAGGGGGACCTTGAAAATCCCAAGTGGAGCAAAGTTTGGGGACCAGAAACCTGGCTTTTAAAATGGAGGGAATAATACTTCAGAAAGTTGAAAATAGGGGGACCAAAAGTGTAATTAAGCCTAAAATAAATTAAGCTCTTAGTGAGGTCCAAGCCCATTTTCCTTTTAACCTAATATTTTCTTATAAATAACTAACAAGCCTTATTTTTAACCATTCACCAACCATTCACCTCTACCAAATTCTCCGTTCCATACACTAACAATCAACAATTATCATAATTTTACACCCATCCACAAAAAACCCTTTACCATCGTTTCTGACCGTTACGAACAATCTTCTGTCACTCTAATTCCGGTTGCAGCAGAGTGATAAATTTTCCAGCCTATCAGCCGAATTCTAAAACTATTATTTCAATTTGCTCTGAATTTTTTTCCAGAAGTTGAGAAAAAAATCGAGGAACAATACTCCTTTAGAATAGATTTCTAAAGGATTTCGACGCTCAAAATCGCAAATTTCTCGTTTTTCTATTTTATTTGATTTAATTTCTATTTTCATATTTTCAAAAAAATCTAAAGAAATTTGTATCTTCGTTATCTTATTTTATTTGATTTATAATCAGGTTTTTATATTTTTTTTGATTTTATTTTGATCACCTTTCTATTTTTCCATTTGTTTTCTTAACCGTAACATTGTAGTGGTTTATGAACAGGTTTCATATGAATTGACCAAGTGGAAGGAGCTTTATCCCTTGACCTCAAGGGGTACGCCACGTGTTTTTTTGGCCAAAAGCCTTTTGGCTTTTGGCCAAATCAAGGTTATTCGTATATGGCCAAAAGTCAAAAGGCTTTTGGCCAAATCAAGGTTATTCGTATTTGGCCAAAAACCTTATGGTTTTTTACCAAATCAAGGTTATTCATAATTTTGGCCATAATTTAATTTTCTAAACCCCAATTCTTTTATTGTATTATTATTAGGGTTAAATAAGTTTTTAGTCCCTATAAATATGACAACTTTTAATTTTAGTCCCTGCAAAAATTTTCTTCAAACAATGGTCCTCGCAATATTTTCCGTCCCTATTTTTAGTCCTTCCCGTTAAATTTCACTAACGGATGCTTACGTGGCACGCCACGTGTAACGCCACGTCAATTAAAGTCAATATTAATTAAAAATAGATAGATTGGGGGGGTTTTAAACCCCCTTTAAATAACTTAAAAAACCAGAAATTTTCAAGAGCAATTAATCAAATGGTTGGTAGGAAAATCTTTGTTACCCTCATTCTTCACATTATCAAACCTCCAAACCTTGATTACACTCATGAGCCGTAGAAAAGATAGTAACAAAACATAAAAATACAAAAACAATGAACCATTACCAACAAGACCAAATGATGCTCATTTCTCAGCTCTTTCCTGCTAGTGCTCATGCTTACACTGATACAGTTTCTCAACAAGACCAAATGATACAGTTTCACTCTGTCCTAATAGAAAATTACAAAGACTTGTTGAGTGAGTGGGTTTTGGTTTTTCTCTTTTTCATGGTTTATTGCAAAACAAACCCGTGTTCATGTTCATTTCATGGTTTATTGCAAAACAAACCCGTGTTCATGTTCATGGACAGAAACAATAGACACTATAGATTCACATTTCAAGTAATAATACTAAGAGAAACATCAAGGTTAGTGGAAGATTAATATATAATCTACTAGTATTCATGCAAGAATTAATTATTGGACAAAAGAGTGATGAAATGGATAAAACTCTTACAGTGATTGAATTGTTTTCTGCATTTTCTTGTTTGGTTTTTTGTTTATGTTATATTTCTTCAATAGTTTCTATAGAGTTAAGATTTCTTCACTCTCTTTTGAACTGAGGGAAGGATAGGGTAAGGATGAGAGTGTTGTTGTGGGTTTCCTTGTTGCTGGTATGGAATAATTTATATAACTATTGTAGTTTGTCTTATATTGTATCTCAGCTCTAGAGTTTATGAAATTTTTAGCATTAATTCCATCTAGGACCGTGTAGTATAATGAATCCAATAATTATGTTTGATATTTGTTTTGGTTAGATTGTACTAACAATTTTCATAAGCTTGAACAAAGGTGGAAATGAAATATCAGTCTTTCTTTATGATATTTAATGCACTTTGCTGAACTTTGGATGTGAATAAAGTCTAAGTAAGGTTACATGATGTTATTTTGCTGAACATGCTATCTGTGTGGTATCTTTTGTTTTATACTTTTTTTTTTATCCTTTTAGACATCATTTAATAACCAATCTAAAATATCAGCATGCATGAAAATGGAATGTGCCCATAAAAAACCAAAAAACATGAAGAACCAATCTAGAATATCAGCATGCATGAAAATGGACTTAAAATAACCATTTTTCTTTTTCTTTTTAACAATAGAAACATCTGAAGGTAGCATTAGTATTTTATTGATTGATAAAAGATGGAAATGAGGTTAACTCTCTTGTAGGCAAATTTCACAAACCCATAATATGTATCAATGTGTCCATGTTACTACAAATAATATGAACAGTTACAGGACAGACCAAATCCACTCAACAAACAATTTTTGTTTGTAAAAAATTATTGCTGGTAAAAATTTAATGTTATGGCTCTGATACATATAATGTGTTCAAACATATATTCTATGTTCTAACTCGTTCATGCTGACTTTTGTCGTTTAGTTTTTGTTCTGTAACATTTCAGGATGTAGAGATGCTCTGATGATGCTCTGGTACATTCAACAATGTTCTGATACAAATCTAGCATGAAGTGATGTTGGCAGAAATTCAAAGCTCTGAAGCTATCCGAGGGAAGCAGAAATCAGAAGCTGCGAATGTTCTAAAGATCCAGAAAACTCAAGTTCTGAAGCTGTCCTAAATGGAAGCAGAAATCAGAAGCTGTGAATGTTCAGAAGATCAAAGAAATTCAAGTTCTGAAGCTGTCCTGAATGGAAGCAGAAATCAGAAGCTGTGAATGTTCAGAAGATCAAAGAAATTCAAGTTCTGAAGCTGTCCTAGATGGAAGCAGGAATCAGAAGCTGTGAGTGTTCTAAGGATCTAAGGAAATTCTAGTTCTGAAGCTGTCCAATGGAAGCAGAAGTCAGAAGCTATGAATTCTCTAAAAGACAGAAGCTTATATGATCGTCTCTACCGAAATAATCAGGGAAGTCTTTTATTAAAGTTCTTCGAGTATTTATTTCAGGGGGAGATTATTTATCTCAGGGGGAGATTGTTAATCTCAGGGGGAGACATATTCATATGCTTATGCTATAGCTGTGTAATTTGTCTTTTGCCGTCTGTTCTTTCTGATCGCAAATTCATATCATTTATATATGTTTTTGTCATCATCAAAAAGGGGGAGATTGTTAGAACAAGATTTGTTCTGATCAATTATCTTAGTTTTGATGATAACAATAATATGAATTTTGCTTAAGATAATATGGTACTCTAATCCAATGCAATTTCCTTTTCAGGAAATATATAAAGAGTACGCATAATTCAGTGCTCAGAAGCTTTGTCTCAAAGGGTTCAGTATGCAACATCAGAACATGGTCTGGCAAGACATCAGAAGATGGTCGAAGCAGAATCAGAACATGGGTCTATGGAAGCATCAGAAGAACAAGAGAACAGAAGCACTGAAGTTCTGATGGTATCACGCTCAGAAGCACTTCAAGGTCAGAAGATCAGAAGATGCTATGCACCAAGCTGTTTGACTCTGATGATATTCAAACGTTGTATTCACAAACATCAGATCAGAAGGAAGTACAAGTGGCAAGCTACGCTGACTGTCAAAAGGAACGTTAAAAGCTATTCTAGGCTACGTCAGTAGACACAGCGTGAACAAGGCTCGAGGTAGTTGACAAAAGCGTATAACATTAAATGCGATGCTGTACGGAACACGCAAAGCATTAAATGCACTCAACGGTCATCTTCTCCAACGCCTATAAATATGAAGTTCTGATGAGAAGCAAGGTTAACGATTCTGAACAAAACAACGCTTATTCAACTTGCTGAAACTCTGTTCAAATCTAAACTCAGAATCTTCATCTTCATCAAAGCTCACTACATTGCTGTTGTAATATTTTAGTGAGATTAAGCTTAAACGTTAAGAGAAATATCACAGTTTGTGATTATCGCTTTTAAGAAGCATTTGTAATACTCTTAGATTGATTACATTAAGTTGTAAGGAACTAGAGTGATCGTGTGGATCAGAATACTCTAGGAAGTCTTAGGAGTGAACTAAGCAGATTGTAACTAGAGTGATCGTGTGGATCAGTAGACTCTAGAAAAGTCTTAGAGGGTATCTAAGCAGTGTTCCTGGAGTGATCAGTGTGTGATCAGAAGACTCTGGAAGACTTAGTTGCTGACTAAGTGGAAAACCATTGTAATCCGTGCGATTAGTGGATTAAATCCTCAGTTGAGGTAAATCATCTCTGCGGGGGTGGACTGGAGTAGTTTAGTTAACAACGAACCAGGATAAAAATAACTGTGCAATTTATTTTTATCTGTCAAGTTTTTAAAGCTACACTTATTCAAACCCCCCCTTTCTAAGTGTTTTTCTATCCTTCAATTGGCATCAGAGCGCCGGTTCTAAGGTGCAAGCACTTAACCGTGTTTAGAAAAGATTCAGGAAGAGAAAAACGCTTCAGTAAAAGATGGTTGATGAAAGTGAAAAGTCTACACCTACACCTGCATCTACATCTGGCTCTGCTGAGCAATACAACGGTAACAATGGTTATACTAGACCGCCGGTATTTGATGGTGAAAACTTTGAATATTGGAAAGATAAACTGGAAAGTTACTTTCTTGGTCTAGATGGTGATCTATGGGATCTTCTGATGGATGGTTACAAACATCCAGTAAATGCCAGAGGCGTAAAGCTGACAAGGCAAGAAATGAATGATGATCAGAAAAAGCTTTTCAGGAATCATCATAAATGCAGAACTGTTTTGCTGAATGCTATCTCTCATGCTGAGTATGAGAAGATATCTAACAGGGAAACGGCCTATGACATATATGAGTCCTTGAAAATGACTCATGAAGGAAATGCTCAAGTCAAGGAGACTAAAGCTCTAGCTTTAATCCAGAAGTATGAAGCCTTCAAGATGGAGGATGATGAAGACATTGAAAAGATGTTTTCAAGATTTCAAACTCTTACTGCTGGATTGAGAGTTCTTGACAAGGGATACACCAAGGCTGATCACGTAAAGAAGATCATCAGAAGCTTACCCAGAAGATGGGGTCCTATGGTGACTGCATTCAAGATTGCAAAGAATCTGAATGAAGTTTCTCTGGAAGAGCTCATCAGTGCCTTGAGAAGTCATGAAATAGAGCTGGACGCAAATGAGCCTCAAAAGAAAGGTAAGTCTATTGCATTAAAATCAAATATCAAGAAATGCACTAACGCTTTTCAGGCTAGAGAAGAAGATCCTGAAGAATCAGAATCTGAAGAAGAAGATGAACTGTCCCTGATCTCCAGAAGGCTAAATCAACTCTGGAAGACCAAGCAAAGGAAGTTCAGAGGCTTCAGAAGTTCAAAGAAATTTGAACGTGGAGAATCTTCTGATGACAGAAGATTTGACAAGAAGAAGGTCATGTGCTATGAATGCAATGAGCCTGGACACTTCAAGAATGAATGTCCAAATCTTCAGAAGGAAAATCCCAAGAAGAAGTTTCATAAGAAGAAAGGTCTTATGGCAACCTGGGATGAGTCAGAAGATTATTCAGACTCTGAAGACGAGCAGGCCAACTGTGCGCTGATGGCGACAGAAGATGACGAATCAGAATCTACATCAGAATCAGATTCTGAAGAGGTATTTTCTGAACTTACTAGAGATGAGTTAGTTTCCGGTCTAACTGAACTTCTGGAACTCAAGTCTCAGATTAGTCTCAAATACAAAAAGCTGAAAAAGCTATTTGAATTTGAAACAAAGAAGCTTGAGTTGGAGAATTCTGAATTAAAAGAAAAACTTTTAAAATTATCCAATAATGTTGGATCTCCTTCTGATTCAGAAAAATCCACTCATAGTCTAAACCATATTCTGAAAGAATATGATTTAAGTTTCAGGAAGTTCTTATCTAGAAGTATTGGCAGAAGTCAGCTAGCTTCTATGATATATGCTGTGTCTGGAAACAAAAGAGTTGGCATTGGTTTTGAGGGTGAAACCCCATACAAACTTGAACCTGTTGATGAAATGAAATTCACATACAAGCCATTGTATGATCAGTTCAAATATGGCCACTCCCATGATATTAGGCACACTTCACATGCTCAAAGTTTTCACATAACACACACACCAAAAAGCATGTGACACAACCTAGGAAATATCATGAAACTCACATTAAGAATTATCATGCTGTTCCTCCTATTGTTTACAATGTTAAACCCAAGTTCAATCAGAACTTGAGAAAATCTAACAAGAAAGGACCCAAGAAAATGTGGGTACCTAAGGATAAGATTATTCCTATTGCAGATATCCTTGACTGCAAAAAGGACAAAGCACAACATGTCATGGTACCTGGACTCTGGATGCTCACGACACATGACAGGAAGAAGGTCTATGTTCCAAGACCTGGTGCTTAAGTCTGGAGGAGAAGTCAAGTTTGGAGGAGATCAGAAGGGCAAAATAATTGGCTCTGGAACTATAAAGTCTGGTAACTCTCCTTCCATTTCTAATGTACTTCTTGTAGAAGGATTAACACATAACCTCTTATCTATCAGTCAATTGAGTGACAATGGTTATGATATAATCTTTAATCAAGAGTCTTGCAAGGCTGTAAATCAGAAGGATGGCTCAATCCTATTTACAGGCAAGAGGAAGAACAACATTTATAAGACAGATCTGCAAGATCTTATGAGTCAGAAGGTGACTTGTCTTATGTCTGTTTCTGAAGAGCAGTGGGTCTGGCACAGAAGATTAGGTCATGCCAGTTTGAGAAAGATTTCTCAGATTAACAAACTGAATCTGGTCAGAGGACTCCCTAATCTGAAATTCAAATCAGATGCTCTTTGTGAAGCATGTCAAAAGGGCAAGTTCTCCAAACCTGCATTCAAGTCCAAGAATGTTGTTTCTACCTCAAGGCCATTAGAACTCTTGCACATTGATCTGTTTGGCCCAGTCAAAACAACATCTGTCAGAGGGAAGAAATATGGATTAGTCATCGTAGATGATTATAGCCGCTGGACATGGGTAAAATTCTTGAAACACAAGGATGAGACTCATTCAGTGTTCTTTGATTTCTGCATTCAGATTCAATCTGAAAAAGAGTGTAAAATCATAAAGGTTAGAAGTGATCATGGTGGTGAATTTGAGAACAGATCCTTTGAAGAATTCTTCAAAGAAAATGGTATTGCCCATGATTTCTCTTGTCCTAGAACTCCACAGCAAAATGGGGTTGTAGAACGAAAGAATAGGACTCTGCAAGAAATGGCCAGAACCATGATCAATGAAACCAATATGGCTAAGCATTTCTGGGCAGAAGCAATAAACACTGCATGCTATATTCAGAATAGAATCTCTATCAGACCTATTCTAAATAAGACTCCTTATGAATTGTGGAAGAATAGAAAGCCCAACATTTCATATTTCCATCCTTTTGGATGTGTATGCTTTATTCTGAACACTAAAGATCATCTTGGTAAGTTTGATTCCAAAGCTCAAAAATGTTTCCTTCTTGGATATTCTGAACGCTCAAAAGGCTACAGAGTATACAATACTGAAACATTGATTGTAGAAGAATCAATCAATATCAGGTTTGATGATAAGCTTGGTTCTGAAAAACCAAAGCAGTTTGATAATTTTGCAGATTGTGATATTGACATATCAGAAGTTGTTGAGCCAAGAAGCAACGCATCAGAAGCAGAGCTTCTCAGAAGCAAAGAATCTGAAGATCAAGTATCAGCTTCTCTGGAGGATCTAAGCATTTCTGAAGAACCATCTGTCAGAAGATCATCCAGACTCATCTCTGGTCATTCAGAAGATGTCATTCTTGGAAAGAAGGATGATCCAATCAGAACAAGAGCATTCCTTAAGAACAATGCAGACTGTCAATTAGGTCTTGTATCTTTGATCGAGCCAACTTCTGTTGATCATGCTCTAGAAGATCCAGACTGGATAATTGCTATGCAAGAAGAACTGAATCAGTTTACAAGGAATGATGTTTGGGATCTTGTTCCTAGACCAGATGGATTCAATATAATTGGTACAAAATGGGTCTTCAGAAACAAGCTCAGTGAGAAAGGTGAAGTGGTAAGGAACAAAGCCAGACTGGTGGCTCAGGGTTATAGTCAGCAAGAAGGGATTGATTATACAGAAACCTTTGCACCAGTGGCCAGGTTAGAATCTATTCGTCTATTAATTTCATTTGCCACTCAACATAACATCACTCTTTATCAGATGGATGTTAAGAGTGCCTTCTTAAATGGTTATATAGATGAAGAAGTTTATGTCCATCAACCTCCTGGTTTTGAAGACTCTATGTCTCCTAATCATGTTTTTAAACTTAAGAAATCATTGTATGGATTGAAACAGGCTCCCAGAGCTTGGTATGAACGCTTAAGTTCTTTCCTTCTGGATAATGGTTTCACTAGAGGAAAAGTGGACACTACTCTCTTTTGTAAAACCTTTAAAAGGGATATTTTAATTTGTCAAATATATGTAGATGATATTATTTTTGGAACATCTAATGCTACACTTGGAAAGGAGTTTGCTGAGTCTATGCAGGCTGAGTTTGAAATGAGCATGATGGGAGAACTCAAGTATTTCCTTGGAATACAAATAAATCAAACATCAGAAGGAACGTATGTTCATCAAACCAAGTATGTGAAGGAACTTCTGAAGAAGTTTAATCTTCTAGACTGCAAAGAAGCCAAAACTCCTATGCATCCAACATGCATCCTAGGTAAGGATGAGGTAAGTAAGAAGGTAGATCAGAAGTTATACAGAGGTATGATTGGATCTCTTCTATATCTGACTGCTTCTAGACCTGACATTCTGTTCAGTGTTTGTTTGTGTGCTAGATTCCAATCAGATCCTAGAGAATCTCATTTAACTGCTGTTAAGAGAATTCTAAGGTATCTGAAAGGTACTACTAATGTTGGCTTAGTTTACAGAAAATCTAAAGAATACAACTTAGTAGGATTCTGCGATGCTGACTATGCTGGAGACAGAATTGAAAGAAAAAGTACTTCAGGAAGTTGCCAATTTCTTGGAAGTCATTTGATCTCCTGGTATAGCAAGAAGCAAGCAACTATTGCTCTATCAACGACCGAAGCAGAATATGTCGCTGCTGCTGGTTGCAGTACACAGATGCTCTGGATGAAGAGTCAGTTAGAAGATTATCAGATATTTGAGAGTAACATTCCTATATTCTGTGATAATACTTCTGCTATATGTTTATCTAAGAATCCTATTCTTCATTCAAAAGCTAAACATATTGAGATTAAACATCATTTCATAAGGGACTATGTTCAGAAGGGTGTTATATCTTTAAACTTTGTTGATACAGACCATCAATGGGTTGATATCTTTACAAAACCCCTGGCTGAAGATAGGTTTAAGTTCATTCTGAAGAACATCAGTATGGATTTATGCCCAGAATGAGAAGATGAGAAGTTCTTATGTATGAGTATCTTCTGAAATGAAAATGGATTATTTTTTTATATATCAGAAGTTCTGATTGAAATCTTTTAGAAATTATGATTCGGTTATTACTAACGTTTCATTGTCTAAGTTGATTCAGAACCTCTTTTAAAGCAAAACAGCTGTTACGTTTTTATCTCGGGATGGTAAACCTGTCGTTACTATTCATGGATAAACGTGCGTACAGTTGAAGGGACGCCGACCATAGGTAACTGTGCTAGTCACCTCATTCGTCTTTATTACCTCTCCTCACGTCACGTAACATTAAATGCTTTTCATCATTCGTTTCATTTTATTTTCTTTTAAATACTCTCCAAACTCTTCTCTTTCCCTCTCATCTCTCTCTATCTCTTTGCATTCCTCATCAAGTTTTTCTCTCTCTCTCTCTTTTCGTCTCTTGCTCAAACAAATTTTTTAAAAAAAATCCTAGCTCAAACCTAGCGTTCACCCTAAGCCTGTTGAAGATCTATGACTCAAAGGCGACAGATCTCTGCATATCTCGGGATGGCTCTCCTAATACCTCTCAAGTCAGACCTCTTCTTTGATGTTGTTATCAACTTTCACCCAAAGACAGAAGACTTTCTTGAGTTATGGGAGGAGGTTAAGAATGATATTCCTAACTTCTATGTTAAGGGAAAGCCCCGTTTGCAACATTAGCTCTCTGTCTGTGAACTGTCCCTCTCTTCCTCTTTGGTCACTTGGATCTCTCCTACAGTGGAGGTTCTAGTCTGGAAGACAAGAGTCCACAGGGATTCTTGATGGGTTGACACCAAGCGTGTCCTGCTAGGGTGCTGTTTTTAATTTTTGTAGTCATTTCCTCTTGGGATGACTTTTTATGTATTTGCTAGGAATGTTTCTCATCTTGTTAAACATAGGAACCTTTTGTAATATCTTTTGATTATCAATGAAAAGTTTCTTTGTATTTACATTCCAGTATTTTTACTTGTCGTTTTATGCATCTGAATCTTTTGAAATATTCTTTTTGATGTTATGACAAAAAGGGGGAGAAGATAAATGATAAATGATTTGATTAATCTATCAGTTGCTGGGTAAAGCTCCCACACATTTACTAACAAGAACTGCAAGTTCTATATGGTTTAAGTGTTTTGCAGGTATAAAGAACTAAAGAGAATCTTCAAAGCAAACACAAGAAGCAAAACCATGGAAACTGAAGCAAGCTGAGTGCTGTCAAGCTTCAGAAATCAGAAGCAAGAAAGAAGAATGAATCAGAAGCACTGATAATAGAATTTGATCCATATTTGTCTATTTGTTCTGACAAAATTCTATTTGCTCTGATACATATAATGTTATGGCTCTGATACATATAATGTGTTCAAACATATATTCTATGTTCTAACTCGTTCATGCTGACTTTTGTCGTTTAGTTTTTGTTCTGTAACATTTCAGGATGTAGAGATGCTCTGATGATGCTCTGGTACATTCAACAATGTTCTGATACAAATCTAGCATGAAGTGATGTTGGCAGAAATTCAAAGCTCTGAAGCTATCCGAGGGAAGCAGAAATCAGAAGCTGCGAATGTTCTAAAGATCCAGAAAACTCAAGTTCTGAAGCTGTCCTAAATGGAAGCAGAAATCAGAAGCTGTGAATGTTCAGAAGATCAAAGAAATTCAAGTTCTGAAGCTGTCCTGAATGGAAGCAGAAATCAGAAGCTGTGAATGTTCAGAAGATCAAAGAAATTCAAGTTCTGAAGCTGTCCTAGATGGAAGCAGGAATCAGAAGCTGTGAGTGTTCTAAGGATCTAAGGAAATTCTAGTTCTGAAGCTGTCCAATGGAAGCAGAAGTCAGAAGCTATGAATTCTCTAAAAGACAGAAGCTTATATGATCGTCTCTACCGAAATAATCAGGGAAGTCTTTTATTAAAGTTCTTCGAGTATTTATTTCAGGGGGAGATTATTTATCTCAGGGGGAGATTGTTAATCTCAGGGGGAGACATATTCATATGCTTATGCTATAGCTGTGTAATTTGTCTTTTGCCGTCTGTTCTTTCTGATCGCAAATTCATATCATTTATATATGTTTTTGTCATCATCAAAAAGGGGGAGATTGTTAGAACAAGATTTGTTCTGATCAATTATCTTAGTTTTGATGATAACAATAATATGAATTTTGCTTAAGATAATATGGTACTCTAATCCAATGCAATTTCCTTTTCAGGAAATATATAAAGAGTACGCATAATTCAGCGCTCAGAAGCTTTGTCTCAAAGGGTTCAGTATGCAACATCAGAACATGGTCTGGCAAGACATCAGAAGATGGTCGAAGCAGAATCAGAACATGGGTCTATGGAAGCATCAGAAGAACAAGAGAACAGAAGCACTGAAGTTCTGATGGTATCACGCTCAGAAGCACTTCAAGGTCAGAAGATCAGAAGATGCTATGCACCAAGCTGTTTGACTCTGATGATATTCAAACGTTGTATTCACAAACATCAGATCAGAAGGAAGTACAAGTGGCAAGCTACGCTGACTGTCAAAAGGAACGTTAAAAGCTATTCTAGGCTACGTCAGTAGACACAGCGTGAACAAGGCTCGAGGTAGTTGACAAAAGCGTATAACATTAAATGCGATGCTGTACGGAACACGCAAAGCATTAAATGCACTCAACGGTCATCTTCTCCAACGCCTATAAATATGAAGTTCTGATGAGAAGCAAGGTTAACGATTCTGAACAAAACAACGCTTATTCAACTTGCTGAAACTCTGTTCAAATCTAAACTCAGAATCTTCATCTTCATCAAAGCTCACTACATTGCTGTTGTAATATTTTAGTGAGATTAAGCTTAAACGTTAAGAGAAATATCACAGTTTGTGATTATCGCTTTTAAGAAGCATTTGTAATACTCTTAGATTGATTACATTAAGTTGTAAGGAACTAGAGTGATCGTGTGGATCAGAATACTCTAGGAAGTCTTAGGAGTGAACTAAGCAGATTGTAACTAGAGTGATCGTGTGGATCAGTAGACTCTAGAAAAGTCTTAGAGGGTATCTAAGCAGTGTTCCTGGAGTGATCAGTGTGTGATCAGAAGACTCTGGAAGACTTAGTTGCTGACTAAGTGGAAAACCATTGTAATCCGTGCGATTAGTGGATTAAATCCTCAGTTGAGGTAAATCATCTCTGCGGGGGTGGACTGGAGTAGTTTAGTTAACAACGAACCAGGATAAAAATAACTGTGCAATTTATTTTTATCTGTCAAGTTTTTAAAGCTACACTTATTCAAACCCCCCCTTTCTAAGTGTTTTTCTATCCTTCAGAAGTATCATAGCTTTTTTCGGATATACATCTTTGAAGTATACCAGATATAATTTTGGAGATGCAACTCCGAACTAAAATTAAGTATATTGGAGAATGAGTGCGTCCGGAGATGCATCTCTGAACTTTAAGGATATTTTTGGATTTTCACCAAGGGTTTCTGAGAATGCATAGGGGTGGGAAAAGAAATTTCCTAAAATTATTTGTGGGTCATATACCATATGCCACATGTGAAAATCATGAGATGAGAGTAGAGAAGCTTCAACACTAAAAAAAAGAGGTTTCTTCCTGCTGGCCCCAAAATTTAACCTGGCATCCCCGTATTTTTCATATTCCCATAATACTCTTACTAAAAAAGAGCAAACAAAAAATATGGCAGTGCAATTAAAAAATCAAGTAGTGTATTCTAAAAATTTGGTTTATTTTGAAAAATTTTAGATTTTTTGAAAACATCAGTAGTTCATTTCTGATAGGCAAAATAAATGAAATTAATTTTCCCGAATTTTTCAAAAAATTCGATAAAAACTCATAGTTTTTGAAAAATCTGTTAGTGTATTTTGAAAAAATCCGGTAAAAACTTATAGTTTTTTTTTGAAAAATCTGATAGTGTATTTTGAAAATTTCGGTAAAAAGTCATAGTTTTTTTAAAGATTCGATCGTGTATTTTGAAAAATACAATAAAAACTCATATATTTTTTAAAAATCCGATAAAAACTCATAGTTTTTTGAAAATATGATAAAAATTAATAGGTTTTGAAATATCCGGTAGTGTATTTGAAAAATCCAATAGTTCAAAATCCGACAATTTTGGAAAGTCCAATAAAAAATCATAGATCACCCAAAAATCCAGTAAAAACTCATGAACTTCTTCAAAAATCCAATAAAATTTAGAAATTTTTTAAAAATCCGAAAACACAATTTTTAAAAACGTAAAAAATCACAAAGGATATGGTAAAAGCACTGCAATTGTGGGGGTGTTAGGTATAACTAGGGGGCGACAGGAAGAAACCTCTAAAAAAATTAAAAAGTTTAGTGGACTTTTGGATCGTTAATAGTAGAGAATTTTACTTAGCACCCATTTTCTTATACCTGACACTCTCATCAATAGTGTTTTTATCATAATACACTCCAACCTAAAAATTATATTTTCACTAATCATATTGTCATGTTTTAGAGATTTTAGAATTTTTTTTTATTTCTAGCACAATTTTTTAAAGTTTCTACCAAATATTTTTAAGTGTGTTTTTCCATTAAATTTATGCACTTTTAATAGAAATTTTGATTTATATTAAATTTTTCACGAAAACTATATTTTTCTATTGGTATCATTTGAAAAATGTCATGGTATTGCACATGAAAAGACTCCTAAAAAATTTAAATTGAATGGTTTAGCAGATAGGATGAATCAAACACTAATTGAGAGAGTAATGTGTATGCTCTCTGAAACTAAATTGCCAAATAATTATTGGGGTGAGGCACTTTACACAGCGGTGCATGTTCTTAATCTTAGTCCTACTGTTGCTTTGAACAGTGAAGTTCCAGACAAAATTTGGTTTGAAAAGAAAGTCAAGTATGATCATTTAAGAGTCTTTGTTTGTAAGGATTTTGTGCATATTCCAAATGATGAAAGATCCAAGTTGGATGCAATGTTAAAATAATATATCTTCATGGGTATAGGCAAGATGAGTTTGGTTACAGGTTGTATGATCCTGTAGAGAAGAAGCTTTATTCGAAGCCATGATGTGGTGTTCATGGAAGACCAAAACATTGAATACATTGATAAGGTAGAGAAGACTACACCCAAGAAAGATATCAATATGTTTAATGTTGATATAGTTCGGTTACCTAGTCATAATCTATATGTTATTGGTGGTGATGATCAAAATGGTGAGCCATGTGATTATGTTGATGATCAAAAACTTGGATATGAGGTAAATATTCCAACTAACGATGATGAAGAGGAAAGCGATATTATACAAGATGAGAATCTTGGTAAAGATCTATAATCATCTCAAGTTCAACTTAGGAGTTCTAACAGACAGAGACAACCTTCTACAAGGTATAATTATGATGAGTATGTGACCATGACTAATGAGGGTGAATCTGAGTGTTTTTAAGAGCCATGGAAAGTGATGAAAATAAAAAGTGGTTGGATGCAATGCATGATGAGATGAAATCATTGCATGATAATCACACTTATGATTTAGTGAATTTTCCTAAAGGCAAAAGGGCTTTAGAAAACAAGTGGATTTATAGAGTTAAACATGAGAGCAACTCTAAGTCTCTAAGGTATAAATCTAGATTAGTGAGGAAAGGTTTCCGTCAAAGAAAGGGTGTTGATTTTAATGAGATTTTCTCACTTGTTGTAAAGATGTCATCAAATAGAGGTTCAACAAATGGATGTAAAAATGACTTTCCTTCATGGTGATTTGGAGGAAGAGATCTAAATGTAACAACCCGATGGTTTTCAAGTTAAAGGCAAAGAAGATCATGTGTGTAGATTGAGAAATAGTTTATATGGGTTAAAGCAAGCTCCAAGGCAATGGTACAAGAAGTTTGAGTTTGTTATGTGTGATCAAGGATATCATAAGACAGCTTCAGATCATTGCATCTTTGTTAGAAAATTTTATAACTATGGCTTCATTATACTTTTGTATATGTTGATGATATTCTTATTACAGGGAAAATATTTGTACCATTAGCAGGTTAAAGAAGTAGTTGGGAAAGTCATTTTCCATGAAAGACATGGGAGCAGCTAAACAGATTATTGCCATTAGAATCATGCATGACAGAAAAGAAATTAAACTATGGATGTCACAAGAACATTATATCAAAAGAGTGTTGCAAAGATTCAAAATGGAAAGTTCTAAGGCAGTAAGCACTTCTCTTGCTACTCATTTCAAGTTGAGTTCTAATCGACGTCCTTTAAGTAAAAATGAAACATTTGATATGAAATGTGTTCCTTATGTGTATACTGTGGGTAGTTTAATTTATGCAATGGTGTGTATAAGATCAAATATAGCACACATTATTGATTCATGTAGTAGATTTTTGTCAAATCCAGGTAGAGAGCATTGAAATGCTGTAAAATGGATTTTAGGGTATCTTCGTGGTACTACTTATATGAGGCTTTATTTTGGAGAACATAAGCCCACTTTAGTGGGATATTCTGACTATAATATGGATGGAGACATTGATTCCAGAAAGTCCACTTCGGGCTACTTGATAAACTTTGCAGGGGTTGAAGCTTGGTAGTCCAGATTACAAAAGTGTGTAGCATTGTCTACTACAAAGGGCGAGTTCATTGCCATTATAGAATCAAGAAAGTAGTCATTGTGGTTGAAGGAATTTTTGCAGGAGCTTGAGTTTTTTCAATACAAATTTGTGTTATTTGTTGATAGTCAAAGCGCTATTCATCTTGGTAAGAATTTGACTTTTCATAATAGGTTCAAACACATTAATGTGAGATATCATTGTATACATGATGCTTTGGATGCTAACTAGCTGGAGTTAGCTAAAGTTCATACAAATGATAATGATTCTGATATGATGACTAAAGCATTACCAAGAGGGAAGTTTAAAGCTTGTTGTGATATCGCCGATTTGGCGATTTTCTCCACATTATTGTGAGGGGGAGATCTATTGGGTTTGGGCTCCTTTCATATGTGAAGAAAGATCCAAATATGACTAGCCCATTTGTCTCACTTATTTAAGTGGAGAGTGTCAATTTAGGGTTGAGAGAGAGAGAGAGAGAGAGAGAGAAAATAAGGATTCAAAAGAGAGAAAAGATGAGAGAAATCTATTATTGTTTTTTCTGCATGAGTCTCACTAAATCGATGATCCTCGATTCGTTCACCGTCGGATCGAGATGAATTTTTGAGGGCATGTTGACAACTCATGTATCTAACTTTTGACGGTTTAGAATTTAAAAAAAGGTCTAAGCTGAGAGAGATAAGCATCGCATTGGAGCTGCAGATTTTGGTTATTTTTCAGCTTTTTGATTCTTATTTGTAAGTTAGTTTTGCTTTGTGATTTGCGGTTGTTAGCACTTGTTTGTGAATAACTTTAAGGCTATGTTTGGGAGTTTGGAGGGGAAGGGAGGGGAGGGCTTTGGAAAATAGGAAGAATTGGGTGAAAAGGTTAAAAGGATTTTGGGTTGGAGGGTTTTGGAGGGTTTGAGTTTATTAATAACACCAAAAACCCCATAAAATGGGGAAACTCAAAAATTGTATTGAATGAGGGTTTTGGAGGGTTTTGAAGGGTTTAAATAAATTTTCCAAATATCTTTTAGGTTGTTATAGTAGTGTGAAAATTAAAAATTTAGTAATGATAATGACTCTTTTATCATTCTAAACAAAATCATTTTTTCAAAAAATGTCAAATATTTTCCTATATTTTTTTAAAATTTCATTTTTGGAAGCCTTCCCCTCCCCTCCAAACTCCCAAACATAGCCTAAGACTCTCTTGAACCCTTAATTAATTATAGTGGAGTTATTTTTTGGCCTGGACGACTCGTGGTTTTTACTCTCATATTGATGAGTTTTTCATGTTAAAAATATCAGTGTTCTTTTGTGCATTTATTTAATTGATTTTTCGTCTTATATTTATTGTTAATCCTTAAAATTCCTATAAATATGGAGAATTTTATATCCGTTATGTACTGGTCTATTATTGTATCTTAATTTTCTATTACTAAGCAATCTATATTATTAAAAAAAATTTGAAAAGAAAGTTTGTCACATAAAAGATTATGATGACCGAGTTTCATGAAAGACTAAAAGAAGAAAATTTTCAAATGTTTGGGTAGCCATCTAAAATTTTTTACAGAAGAAATTTCAAATTTCGATTACATGACAGCCAAAATACTATTAGCTTTTTATAGTAAAGAAGTTAGCGTTAAATTAAAAGGTTCTATATAATATAGGTAAGGCCAATAAAGTTTAATATTGTTAAAGATGACATAATATTGAATTTGAAATTGAGATATTAATTAATTTTATCACTTATAAAATATATATAGTAAATTTTATATAATGTTTGTTTTGTTTAATCCACGGTACACTAGAAAATAAACAATTATCCAATGAATCATAAGTTTGTTATGTATTCTACTTATGTTTTGTTGACGGTTGTTAAACCTGTTCTCAATTCAATGGGTGTACAATGTATCTTCTTGGGTCTGACTTTCAAACAACTTCCTAATGTGGATCAGCCAAATAATTCAAAGCCCGTGAGAATAATCATTAAGCCCATTTATCTCAAAATCATGGGAATATTGAGGTGGTTATAACCATAGTTTGTTAAGAATTTCATTACCATCCCATGAAAATTGAACTTCATAACTTCTTTTTTTTCTCAACCACTCACAAGCCCTTTTAGGCGTATGAGTGATGGGGTTTTAACTTGATATTTAAGATAAGAAGTTAAGTCTAAGCAAGTTGGATTTTTTTCTCACTCAACTCAATATTTATAGTATATTAAAACTTAGATACTAAATATTGTGTCAACATCTCTTAAGCAACATTATTCAAATCAATCCACATCACTTAATATTTAATGTGTCAGTGTTTTCGAAATTTTGAATCCATTTAAACTATTCATTCATTAGTCCATTTTATAGTACTATGCACGTTCAAACTTATTTATTTCTATTACATACGTTTTTTTTGAGAATTCACAAATGCATACATTATTCATCTGTTTAAGTAGACATTTATATATATTATTCTACTTAATAAATATATATATATATATATATATATATATATATATATATATATATATATATATATATATATATATATATATATATGAATAAAAATCATCAAATTTAACGGGTGTACTCATTATATATATTTTAGACCCGTCCGAGGCACGAGTTAAATATTTTGTAAATAAAAAAATATTTTAAAAACACTTATAATTAAGAAATTTTACTTATATTAAAATTACTATTATACAGATAAAATGTCATTATTATTAATGTTATACATAAAAAAAGTTAATTTAAATAATTTTTTTTGTAAATTTTAAAATAATTTGAACATTTCTAATTTATTAATAATTTATGTAAGTTTAAAAAAAAAATTATCTCGTTAAATAAAAAGAGAATCAATCAAGGTGACATTCAAAATAAAAACATATATTTGTAACAATTATTATAATAAAGTTTCTCTTTTTATTAAAAATAAATTAAAATAATGGTCATAAGTAAACAAATTAAAATTTTCAAAAGTAATAAATGTGATGAAAAATTATTTATAAATACTAAAGATAAATAAAAAGTAAGAAATAAATTCTTAAATTTACTATAAATTAAAATTTGATTAATTATATTTTAATATCAATATAAGTAATATATGTCATAATTTTAAAAAATATATATATTTTATATATTATAATTTTATGTTTTTTTTGTTGTTGTTAATTGTAGAGAATGGTTTTTTAATAAAAAATAATGTACTAATTTAATAGTTTTTAAATAAAAAATCATTTAATAATTATTTATTATTAATTTAGTTGTAATTTTAAAATTAATTATTTGTTACATCCATAATAAAAAAAAGTATTTTATTTTCTGTGTTTGAATTTATATATTGTCTTAAGTGTGTGTGTGTCTATATATATATATATATATATATATATATATATATATATATATATATATATATATATATATATATATATATATATATATATATATATATATATATATATATATATATATATATATATATATATATATATATATATATATATATTTGAACAATTATTTCAATTATTATAATAAAATTTCTGTTTTTATTAAAATAAATTATAATAGTGGTCATAAATAAATAAATTAAAATTTTTAAAAGCTATAAATGAGATGGTAAATTAATTAAAACTACTATAAAAATTAAAAATATGAATTAAATTCTTAAAATTATTATAAATTTAAATTCAAATTTCATTAATTATGTTTTAATATCAATATAAGTAGTATATGTCATAATTTAAAAAATAAAAAAATGAAATATATCCTATATATTTGATATAAAAGTCGATATATTTTATATAAAATTTGTAAGTTATTGTAATAGATATTTTTTCCATTTATTTTTTCTGACAAACGTTTTTTTTTATAATTATCAATCTTAGATTTTAATAAAACAATAATTATTTTATAAATATCACCATTAATCATAATTTATTTTTAGTTTATTGTCATGAAAAAAAGAATTACACACTTCTATAAGAGGAGGCGCGACAAAACTAACAGAAGAAGTAATGGTTATTATGAAAAATACTCAAGTGTACTTAGCCAAATAACAACAACAGTAACATGAGAAATTGCTCAAAGAATTGAACTATGTAGAGCCAAATGCAGTCATACATCTCACCCCTACAATATAATTAAATCCATAAAGTTTCTACCACTGGTTTCCTGAAACAAAGCACCTATCAAATAAAACAAAATCATTTAAACAGTATAATAGGCTTGTAATATCACAATATAAAATAAATTAGAAACTAAAAAAGCACTATAATAACATGATTTTTATTACACTCAAACTATAAATTAAATGATTTTTAACCGTTCAACAAAAAAGGTTGTCGTCCTATAATCGCTGTAGCTGATTTCGTGACATCTATAACATGCTACTTCTCAACATTATACTTCTCATCAACAGTTTTGAAAGTTTCAATACCTGAATTTATGGTTTCTATCAATCCAATGAAAATGATCTTAGAGTGACAATATTGGAAATGAGAGCTGAAAATAAAGACATTACGAATACTAAAGGTTAGTTTGGCTTGAGAAAATAAATTTACAGTAAAGTGAATATTTTGTAACCAAAAGTGAAAATAGAAAATTAGAAACAAAGTACATTTAGACAGCAAATAAACCCTAAGAAATTAAGATGAAACTTACATACTGCAATTGCGTTATATCTTCTCGCAAATATAAGTATGAACCAGAACTACAGTACTGCACTTGCGTTTTCTTCAGTTCTACACTTGTTTTTGAGCATTATTGATTTATGAACCAGAACTACAAATAACAAATATAAGTAGGAACCGAAAAGAAAGAATAGTTAAAGAACATCCAAAATTTTATTAGATGACATTCAATAACACAAATTAATGTATATGCAATAAGCATCTATATGATATCATGTCTGATTCATAAATCATAACTCAATTTGTTTTTAAAGCATCTTAACAATCACTTTTCATGAAATAAAATAAAAAATCCACAAAACACCATACCTTCGATATGAGAAGTATGTTTTTAGCGTGTTTCCCCTACAACTTCCAAACCTTCACCAGATCAGAACCTTTTTGAACAAAAGAAAGTGCAACCATATTAATGTTATTTGGAACTCCCCAAACCATGATATCTTCCTTGTCTTTCTCAGTCAGAGTCGGGATATCCACTATAAATGCATGCATATTAACATTCTTCCTCTCACCAAGAACATCAGAGTTCTCATAAAAGCATTTAACCAAACCCGCATTTGTATCACACAATAGAACCTTAACGATATAGTATCATCCGCGCATAGTACAACACAAATTGTTAATCCTGATCTCTGCGCTGCAAATTGATAAATTTTGTTCAAAACCCTAAAATTCAAAAGTCTAAAGTACAAAGTAATCATAGGGAATTGAAAAGGGGATTAGCAACATGGGCATAGGTTCCTTAGACAAAGGCGGTGGAGAGATCGGTGGGGATCATCCAATTGAAATTTCCGCACCATCATGATTCATCCAATTGAGGAGGAGTTCCGAGCTTATCACATCACCTTTACCTACACACCCTAACAAAGATTGAACAACATGTTAGTTTATGAACATAGTTTAAAAAAAACCAGAACTGAAGAAAAACGTATAATCCAATGATAACCAAAACAGGAACTTTCATTTTAGCACCAGCCCACGAACCTCTAAAATCCATGAACAAAACCTAACACAATAAAGAGGATGAACAATCACCATGAATAACAACGAGTCCCAAATCAAAATCTTTATGAAATTTGAGACGAATTTGAAATATGTATACTCATGAATTCTTATGGATTGCCCACAGATAAAAAACAATTCAAATTTGAAATCAATAAATTACTTGGAAAACGTAAACCATTGATGAGAATAAATGCAAATCGGCTGATTGTGGCAATCGAAAACACAAACGAATTCGTGACTTAGGTTTTGTAAATTCAAATTTTAGGAATAGGTGAGAAATTAAGGTTGGTATATCAAGCGCTGGAAGATTCTAATAGATGCGATAATGACTGTTGAAATATGCAATGGCCCGAGCAATCTTCATAACCGAAGGTCAGCCACAACAATTTTAATACATGACCTTTCAATATCTTTTTAATATGAATTTAATTAAATGAAACAATATATAATTAAAAAATTAAAACGAACCTATGAACCCAAATGGTGGCCCACAATGTTTATATGATTTATTATTTAATTAAATAAGTTAAGGAGGCTATTTGGTCGTGCGATGGGAACAAAAGTTCTGGTTCGGATGGGTTCACTCTAGATTTCTTAAAAAGGTTTTGGCCTCTTCTAAAAGGTGATTTGATGTCCCTTTGCAATGACTTTCATTCAAAAGGTACACTTGTGAAATCCATAACTTCATCTTTCCTTGCTTTGATTCCTAAGAACAAAAATCCTCAAGATTTGTATGAGTATCGCCCCATTTGTTTGGTGGGGAGTATTTACAAAATTCTTGCAAAACTTTTAGCCGCTAGAATCAAAGTTGTTATAGGGAAATTAGTCTCCTCTAATCAAACCACCTTTGTCCTGGGAAGGAATATGATGGATGGAGTTTTGATGGTGAATGACATCATTGATTGGACTAAAAGGAAGAAAAGAAGTTGTCTTTTTCTCAAGGTCGACTTTGAAAAGGCGTATGACTATGTTTCTTGGAATTTCCTTAGGCTTTTAATGAAGAGAATGGGATTTGGTAAGAGGTGGATGAAATGGATGGAAGCTTGTATTTTTACAAGCCACATGTCCGTGTTGGTAAACGGAAGCGCCACTAAAGACTTTTTGGCTCAAAGAGGATTGCGCCAAGGGGACCCTTTGTCCCTGTTCCTTTTTCTTTTAGTCATGAAATCATTAACCGCTTTGGTCAAAAAGTCGGTAGAAGTGGGGGATTTCAAACCGTTCAAATTTGGAGAAGAGGACTATGTGGATATTCTTCAATTTGCGGACGATACCGTTATTTTAGGCGAGCCGTCTTGTGACAATCTTTGGAGTATGAAAGTGTTGTTGAGAGGATTTGAACTTGTTTCGGGTTTAAAAATCAATTTCTATAAAAGTAACATTTTATATGTTAATGTGGGAGATTGGTTGATGAATACGGAAACTTCGTTTCTCTCTTGTAAGAAAGGAATCTTTCCTTTAAAATTTCTTGGTATATGGGTGGGTGCAAATCCTAGAAGGAAGAAGGTGTTGAAGGAGCATCTAAACCATATCAAGAATAGACCATCGTCTTGGAAGGGTAGGAACATTTCTATTGAGGGAAGGTTGACTCTAATTAATGTGGTTCTTAATGCTATTCCAACTTTCACTCTTTCTTTTTATAAAGCACCGAAGAAGATTATTCAAGAGATAAGAATGCTTTAAAGAATTTTTTTGTGGAGCGGCAACGTGAATAAAAGGAGTATTCATCGGGTGAAGTGGGACACCCTATGTAAACCCAAATATAAAGGTGGGTTGGGTGTTAGGGATGTTAGAGATATGAACAACGCTCTTCTTCTTAAATGGAAGTGGAGGATTCTAACGGAGAAAAAATCAATTTGAAGGAGATTCATTGATTTGAGGTATCACAATCCAAAGCTTAAGGTTCAAGCGACTTACAGGGATATTATAAATCACGATGATTCATTATGGTGGAGGGATGTTATTCTAAACAATTTGAATTTGGACTCCTTTGAGGAAGGTTTTTTTGGTTGTGTTAGCTGTCACTTAAAGATTGGCAAAAACATTCTTTTCTTGTATAATATTTAGTTGGGAAATCAAACTCTTTGAGTCAAATTCCCGGAATTGTATGATCTATCAACCAAAAAACTGTGCTCGGTAGCGGATATTATTCTCAGACAGGAGGACATTTATTCTTGGTCAGCAAACTCACTGTTCGGCCAGAATTTCTTTGCAGATCCGGGTACTTCTTCGGCAGCAACAACTGTGGGTTCTGCTTATGTTCTTGAGCAGTGGCGGTCTTTGGACTCTTTACTGCAATTGATTAATTTGAATAGTTTGGAGGATGACAACTTTTAATGGAACCTGAATGAGAATTCTTGATTTCATGTGTTTCGAAACTGGAGGAGGAAATTAAAGATATAACTTGGCCGACTTCTACGGTAAGTCTGATGAGAGTTATATGGAGTCTGAAGATGCCTCTTAGAATTAAGGTTTTTTCATGGAGGTTCTTTTCCAATAGGCTTCCATTAAAATATTTTTAGCTCTCGTTTGTAGAGTTCTTGAATTTTGGTTTCATTCAAGAAAAGTTGAAGATTGCCAACTACAAGACCTAGATAAACATTATTTGGATAGCTACTATTTGGAGTTTATGGCTCATGAGAAATGTCACAATTTTTGAGAATAAGTCTTATAGTTTTGATGTGGTGTTTACTAATGTAATCTTTTTTTCTTGGAGTTGGTTGGCTTTAAGCTATCCTATGTCCCACATTAGTTTTTACGATTAGTACAAGTTACCTCTGTCCTGCTTTTGCTCTAATTAGAGTCTTTTTGTTGTAAGGGTTGCACCTCTAGTGCGATGTCTTATATATCAATTGCTTATTGAAAAAAAATTGTTTTTTTAAATGAAAACTTTCCTCTTATAGCAAGTTGTCCACATGTAAGAATTGTTGTGAGCTTGCCATGTATCTTGCCCAAATACTCATTTTGCTTTATTATATTGTATGATATATTGTATGATATATATATATATATATATATATATATATATATATATATATATATATATATATATATATATATATATATATATATATATATATAGACACACACACACATACATGAGGATGGATATATTTACTCCACGAGTAAGATATTATAACTTCAAATCTAGACCATTGATTCTTCTTAATCTAACGGTTAAAAATAATAAGTAATTGTTTTCTCTCTCCATATTTAATTATTTGTTATTTGTAACCATTAGATTGAAATGAATATATATATATATATATATATATATATATATATATATATATATATATATATATAAAATGAGGGATATTCTTACTACAAGAGTAAATTATCATATATAAAATGAAAGATATTCTTACTACAAGAGTAAGTTGTCAAGATTTACTCCACATCTTGACAATTAATTCTTTTAATACAATTTTATATAATTTATTAATTTTCTTTTCTTTATTGTCTTTCATCTTTCTTTCTTAATTATTTTTTATTTTTGGATTATTTTCATATATTATTATGATTTTCACCCTCCTTGAATAAATATATAAAAATATAATATAAAGAACATGGTCTACAATTATAAAATCAGTCCATAAAATTATTTTAAGATCATGATGTATTACTTACGGTTTAATATCAACTCTTTTATATATATATATATATATATATATATATATATATATATATATATATATATATATATATATATATATATATATATATATATATATATATATATATATATATATATATATATATATATATATATATATATATATATATATATATATATATATATATATATATAGGGGACGACTCAAGTGAGAACACTTGGTTATTATGAGAAATATATATATGAAAATGTGAGAATGCATCTGAACCATTGAATTTTAAAATAAATGGTGGAGATTAAGTGTGAATCTTTTTTCACTCATACATCTTTTATTTTAATAATGGAGGAGAGATAAAAATAGATTCACACATAATCTCCACCATTTATTTTAAAATTTAATGGTTCAGATTCATTCACACATTCTCATATAAATAAGACATTTTCATATATATATATATATATATATATATATATATATATATATATATATATATATATATATATATATATATATATATATATATATATATATATATATATATATATATATATATAATCTCACTTGTGTATGTTTGAAAACTAATAAAATCATGTTGAAACCATACCAAGTTAGAAATTTTAACTGTTATAGGGTCTGTTTGGTAAAAATAGCGGTTGACTGATAAGCTAGCTGATAGCTTATAGCTTATGACTGATGGCTGATGACTGATGGCTTATAGCTTATAGCGGATGGTTGAGACTGATAGCTTATAAGTTAACTGAAGTTTTTGGTAAAATTAGCGGTTAAATTAACTTATAAATGTAAAATGACATAAAAGATATTTAATATATAATTATTTTGTTTTAAATTAAAATAAATTTTAAGGGTTAAAAATGAATTTTAATTAAAATAGTAAAGATAAAAAAGGAAGAAAAAATAATAAGCTATAAGACATAAGCTAAAACGCTATTTGAAATAGCGTCTGGAAAATAAGCTATAAGCTAGTAAAATAAGCTATAAGCTCGTGATGAAAAGACCGTTACCAAACGGGTCTAAATTATCATACGAACTTATAAGACATAAGACATAAGCTATAAGCTCGAAAAGAGGTCTTCCTAAACAGAGCCATAATATCACGTTAAACGAACGTCTTAATAGCTACTAGTATCAATTCCATTACGTTTTCAGCTGCTCTTGAACACATAATGAAGAATTGTAAGATGTTTCTTAAAAGTTCTAAGTAAGTTAATGTAATCTTTATTTGTAGAATCTGGTGGGTCTAGAACTTGAGTTGGGTGTATGCCACCGATCGATGGAGTAACAATTGCTGTATCATTTTCTATTTCTTTAGTTTAATGGAAATAGTTGGTTTATAAAATAAATTGTATCCAAATGTGAGAAAAACAAAAGTAAAACTCATATCTAAACATATATTTACAATTATTTATACTAGTATATAATTTAAGTAATGTCAATTTATATTTCTTATTCTGAATCAATTTCATATATTACTTACAACTTCATGATTCAATTTAATATGAATTTTAAAAAATAATTAAGAGTGTACTCTTACTATTTTAATAATATACACATTTATATTAATAAAATTTAAAAACAATTCTATATTGAATTAAGATTTATTAAATTTAAAGTTTCATCTTTAAATGAGATTTTTTTTATATATACATCAAACCTATTATTCTTTTAAATTAGAGGAAATAGTGTTTTGATTTTTTAACTTTCCTAATGAATATACTGACAAAAAGTAAAAGCTCTGCTAGAGTTTGTGATTTAGGGTTCATTTTGTGGCTTTCCATCTAGTGTCTCGCTATTTCTCGTCGGATCAGTATCTCATTGCGATGGTTTAAACTCCTAATCATCGGATTAGGGACCGCCACGGTGGAAGCTTGATTGTTTCTCACAAAGAGTTCAATTGTCTAGTTAGTTCTTGAAGAACGCCATGAACGCCCTTGAGGTCGAAAATCCCCAACCCCAAGAAGAAGACCTTTGGGCCCGAAGCACTAAAATAGTGAAAGATAAGGATGAAGGAGAACCTAGCTTCGGGGATTCGACTCTGGATGGGAGCGAACAACCCGAAATTAGAGCATCATGTTCCTATAAGAATCGTGGTCACCGGAGAACACACGAATAGCAGTAAAGTGGAAGAAGAGGATGTAGAAGATGAGATGGACTTGGAAGACACTTAGATAGAGTAAATGAAAATTGGGGATTACGACTGTCCTGAATTCATCTTTCGGAAGCAGGAGAAAAAAATAGCGAAGCCATGATGCAAAAGGCATGATTTTCAAGATGCTTGGAAGAAAGATCGGGTATAAGGCGTTGGAGAATAGGCTCAATCTTCTGTGGGCACAAAAAGGAATTCTACATATCATAGATCTAGGGCAAGAATACTATCTTATCACTTTCACAAATTATGAAGATCACACTATAGTTCCCATGGAAAGGCCTTGGATGATCTATGATCACTACCTCACATTAAGAGAATGAAGCGCTAACTTCTGCCTGAACAGCAATATCATCGACCTACTCGTTGTGTGGGTTCAAATCTCTTGACTCCCAATTGAGTACTATGATTCTCGAGTGTTAACATGTGGATCACCCTCTCTATAGAACGAGGCAAATACACTAGAATGTGTGTCCATGTAAATATATCTAATACATTCCTTGCCATGGTTTCAATTAAAGTAAAACACTATAAGATAGAATATAAAAAGCTTCACTACCTCTGTCTTGCTTGCAGGAGATATGGACACTATACTGAATCATGTGAGACAGGTGGTAAGGACAACAAGGGTCAAGAACTAACAAAAGAAAGAAGCGGCAAACGGGAAGTGCCAAAGAAACTTGTAATAGGGCCTTGGCAAGTAGTCCAAAACCCTAAAAGAGCCAACAAGAACAAGCTTAAGGTAATTACAGATGGTGCAGGTTTGATTCTAGAAAGTAATAAGAAAAGAAACAAAACTGACACAAACAATACACCTGGAAAGGGAGGCTTAAGATTTGATATCCTTAAAGACAACAGGGAAAAAGGTACTGAGAATGGAAGGTATATAGATGGTAAAGAGAATGAAAAAACCAGGAGGAAACCCAACTGTGAACTCATTGAATCTAGCCTCGTGGGGGAACAAAGGATTAGAACGACAACAAACAGAAAGGAAATGACAAAGAAAAAGAACGGGAAAAAATGTAGGAAAGAAACAACCCCAAATGGGATAGGAAAGGAGAATAATAAATAGAACATATCTAGGAGAGACAAACCCCAAATGGAAAAACTCTTAGAAGACGTCCAAGTGATTGAACTAGTAAATGGGCTTCAATTAGAATTTGAGCCAATCAAAACCAAAGACAATATGGGGAGAGACAATGGACAAGGCCTTAATTTGGAAAGGATAGGACCCAAGACACTCAAAGCACAAGGAGAAAAACAAATGAGTGATACCAAGACCCGGGAAAGCATCACATTTGAGGAATCAAAGTCCTTGCAGATACAAGATGAAGAGACCTCTGAGGCAGTGCTTTACGATGGTAGACCTAAAGAAACAAATAAAGAGAATGAAAATGAAGTAGAGATGGTTGCTCAGACTCCTAACCAGATTCAAGAGGTCAATATATCCTCAAATGTTTGAAATGAATAAAGACCAAATCAAAATATTCATTTGGAATTGCAAAGAGGCGGCAAGCAAGGAATATTTAGAGGTTAGTCTTAACTACATGAGAATGTATAAGCCTGATATGTTTATTATATTGGAAACTAGATCTGACCCTGAAAGACTCCAAAAGAGTATGGAAAAACTTAGGTTTGATCAGTATGAGTATTCGAAGAATAAAGACTTTTTTGGAGGCATCACCATTTCTTGGAAACAAGAAAGCACCTTTATAGACATCATAGAGAATCACCACCAATATATTCACACTAACATCAAGATGCATAATTGAGTGACTTGGCATTTCAAAACCGTTTATGCAATCCCCAATCAGGAAGGAAAAAAAGAGCTATGGGGACAATCTTCAAAGGATTGTTGTCAACATGCAAGGGGGTGGATGATAACACTTTCTAAGAAGAGAGGGGGATTACCTGCTTCTTCTAGTAAGTTCCATAGGTTTATAGACCGCATCAACTTTTGCAAGCTCATAGATATTGGAGATATGGGCCATAACTTCTCTAAGATAGGCCCTATGCATCATGGTGGTATGCACATCTATGAAAGGTTGGACCGAGGGTTGTGAAATGACGAGTGGAGGATTCTGTACCCTGAAGGCCAAGTCAGAATTTTATGACCACTGTCATACCCCAAAATTTGCCCTCCTACATTCAATCAAAGGTTCCTCATTTCATCTCCAATAACTCAAGGCTCAAGGGTTCTTCTCAAGCAACAGTCTCCTAATCGAGAGTCTCAAGATTAGGGTTTTCATTTTATCAAAGGATTAGGAATATTCAAGGCCTCAAATGGATCTCAAGGTCTCTCAAATGTCCAAGAACACCTCCATATGAAGGAGTTATAGCTTGTACAAGTTGGGCGATTTTGAGAGATTACATCTAATACAAAGTGGAAATTTTTGATATTTTGAATTCTTAGGCCTTTTTTTGGGATCTAAAACATATCCACAAATAATGTTAGTACCTAAAGATCTATTGTTTTAGTTTTAATACATTTATTTTATTTATTTGAATTTATTCATTTAAATATTAAATAAATTAAGTAAAACATAAAATAATTAGATTAAGTCAAGGACTAATTTTCCAATCAAGTTTCAATCATCCAAATATCCAATAAATGGTACAAATTTCATGTAAAAAAGAGAGAGAATAGATTAAGTGTAAAAAATAGAAAGTTGGGTGATATATTTTCTCCAAAATTTTAAATGATCAAGAGCTCATGATCCAAGCCCATAGAAACCCTAAAATACACATATATATTCTAAAAAGAGTCAGCAGCAAGAGGGGGGACGAAGATTGGAGATAGAGGACTAGGGTTTGCATTCCAAAAGTGCACATATAAACTTGATTTCCGAGTTGATATTAGGGGCCCTTTTCAAGAGCTTTCCAGGATTGCATCGTGATCCAGAAGTCTCAAGGAGTAATTCCAGGCTCCAAGCAATGGCCAAAGGCTCCTGAAACGCTTCATACGTGGATATTGTTGGTACACTATCTCTCAAATTCATATCTCTAATACTATTGCGTTTTGAATGAAACTAACACTACTAATGCGTTTCTGAGATTCTATAGAATAGATTAGGGCCATCGCATGAGGGTTGTAACGCATAGAACAGGAAATGCCATTGCTAGGGCATCAAGCTCGTGGTGGTTCGGTTCCCATGTTACAAGCCGTTTCAGGTCTTGAAACCATCACCATTGGATTCGCAGCATATGCTTTAGGGTATCTGGGTTGGTTTCGTCTTTGTTTCGGTCGTTTTTGCAGGTTCCCGACGTCCTCCTCGCCGGAGAAGACGACCGGCGCCGTCGCTGGTGAAGGGGGTGACTGGGTCAATGCACGCGTGGCTAGGAGACACATCCTGATTGGTTGCACGTTTCTTTCAGATTCTCTCTCTAATACTAATGGCCAGTCAACGCATAAGACTTCTATTTCTTCTTCCGATTGGTCACACATGGAAGAACATGGGCCCCACATTGAATATGGTTTGACTATTGCATTTAATCCTTTCGTGTCTTTTATCTTGTATTTAGCGCGCTAGTTAGATGACTGACAAACTGTAGCTCGACTGGCAAGAGAGAGGAGCGTCTAGCCATAAGGACCAGGGTTTGATCCCTGGGTCCATTTTATTATTTTGGCAAACTATTTCCTGCATGTTCCAGCGCGCAACACTCATGAGGCCTCACAATACACCCTCATCCATGCACCATTGGATCTCCTATGATCCAATCTAACGTACCAAGCACTGCAGGCATACCATACTCCTCCCAAGGCTCACCACATAGAATCAAAGCCAGGTTCTATTTATATTTTTAATTTTATTTATTGTTTAAATTAGGATTATTGATATAACTAGGGTTAGAATATAAAATAGGATTAGAAATATAATTGTTTAGAATTATTCCCGACTATTTTTCCGATTAATTCGACTTAATTTGTTTAATTAATTAATATTATAAATTACAAAAAAACCTAGGAACCCTTATTAATGCATTAGGGTTCGCTCAATCCCATTGGCCCTTGGCCAAATATTAGGATTTAAATTAATTATTCGTTTCGACTAAATTTATTGGTCGCGATGATTAATAATCGATTAATTTAATTAATCAAATCCTATAAATTAAAATAATTTATTCTGCTAAATGGTTTTAACCAAAGCTATTGGTTACGATGATTAGCACTCCCCTTTATCAAAATTCGTTATTATTTGTAATCGAATCTATCGGTTATGAGGAGTAACGATAATTAAAATACGCACATTTGCTATTCGCGATAATCAATCTATCGATTATAGTGGTTAGCAATCCTCCCTTTAATCTGTTAGTCATGGTAATCAAACCTATTGATTATTGCAACTAACGGTAACATATTAAACCAGGGTTGTACGCCCAATCCTAAAACACTTCCCAAATCTAAAACATTCAAACACTTCAAATCAAACTACGGATTTTCATCCTTATTCAAAACTACGATAGGCTACTCAAAAAGCCTCTAAACTCACGTTCAATCAAATTTCAAACCTAAAGGGCGTACAACCCTCCCCGAACTACGTTGACTCTGATCCTCCATAAGGAGGTACGTAGGCACTTGGCAACAAGGCGAGTCCCCCTCTTCCAAACTCTAATCATGTTCATATAATTAGCCTTTCAACTCTATTAACTGTCTGTCATCTTTCTTTATCTTTTGCCATAAACCTTTATCTTTGAGATGTTAGCCTTTAGGAAAGGGTTGAGGGTGCCTAACACCTTCCCTCGACCTGAATATAGTATCTTACCCTGATCTCTTGACTGCGTAGGTTTCCTATTCGCCTTGGTAGAATAGGTGGCGACTCTAAAGCTTAATTTTTTAGGCAGGTTGCTACAGCTGGCGACTCTGCTGGGGACAACTTAATAGTGAATACTATGCTCCTATAGGTTTTATGTTTTGGCAGGGTTTAGGTTTGACAACTTTTTAGGGTTTGGCTAATTCGCCTTTTTTAGGGTTTGTAATTATTTTTTTTATTTTTTTAAAAGAAAAAATTTGGTTATTTGTTTTTTATCTAAAAAATATTTAATTATTTATAATATGTTTATATTTAATTATTTATGTTAATATATTTATATCTAATTGCCTGTTGTTATATTTTTATATGCATTGCTGGTATTTTCTATGTTGTGTTAAACCCTAAGTGTGGGAGTTAACTTTGAGATCAATAGGGGAGCATGAATCGCCTACGAGTCTCATTGATAACTCCACTCGGAGTGGGTTGAATATTCGGAAATGTCCAAAACGAGGCTTGACTTTGTTGAGGGCAGGACGGGATATTTGGCTGATCTCTCCGGGAACCTACCCCAAAAATTCGAACCTCATGGATAAAATGAGTTGTTCTAAAATCCGAAGAGACAAAAAAGTCTCGGAGGCTACGAACGACCCCATGAGACCTTTTAGAACCCCCCTATAATAAGGTTGGCTCCCAAGAGCCGCTACGTCGGACCTATGAACCTATGTAATTATGTGCTATATGTATATATATATGTGTTGATCATTTTTTTTATTATTTCTTTTTCCATTCATCATACATCAGGGGCATTCTTGCATCGTATTTTATTAAAAAAAAAGAAGAAAAAAGGATATCATGCATATCATGCATGGCATACACATCATTTTCATGGCATTAAGAGAAGATTTCTCTTCTATCTCCACAACAAGGGACCATTGGGAAGGATAACCTAACATCCCGACCGTCTTATCAAACAAGATTTCAGCAAAAGAGATCAATGGATCAGCTGGAATAGAATCAAGCCGCTCTTCGTGAGGAGGTGGATCAACTAAAGGTTAGTATGGAAGAAGTTAAAGGAGGTATGGCTCAGATGCTAGAATTCATGAAAGCCCTCCTGGATAAACAAGAAAAAGCAAAAGAGGTTCAGTCTAGGGATACCCTGGTTCAGGATGAGATCCCCGATGACGAAAACCCGCCGCTGGGATTTGTTTCAGGCTTCGACCCGGCTAAGGACAGACCTTAGGCCCGCTCTGTTAGGAGAGCTATCCAATTCCAAGAGAAAGGAGAAACCTCCCAAGAAGGACTTGTCCCCACTCTACAAACGAACGGGACAACCCGCACAGTTCGCATTCCTGCTGACGATGTCCCTAAGGACGAAGATTACCTGGATCTACAATACGGAGTGCAAGAGGTGGACAACTCAGACCAAGCACCTCAGACACAACAGTCTATTCCTAACCCTGAGGAAGACTCCAAGGACAGTGAACAAATCAAGGCGCTGGAGGAGAGACTAAAAGTGGTAGAAGGATATGATGTCTTCGATGTGGATGCTTTCGAAATGAGTTTGGTCTCAGACTTGACTATCCCTCACAAATTCAAGATTCCCGACTTCGAGAAATACAAAGGACTCACATGTCCGAGGAATCACTTGCGTATGTATGTGCGAAAAATGGCTGCCTACGCCCACGATCAAAAGCTAATGATACATTTCTTTCAAGAAAGCTTAAGCGGAGCGTCCATTGACTGGTACATGCAATTAGAGAAGTCTTCTGTCCGAAGCTGGAATGACCTTCTTAAAGCATTACAAGTACAACTTGGACATGGCACCCAACCGAATGCAATTACAAAACATGTCACAGAAGAAGGATGAATCATTCAAGGAGTATGCCCAAAGGTGGAGGGAAATGGCTTCTCGAGTCCAACCTCCCCTAATGGAAAAAGAACTGGTGGACATATTTATGAGCACCTTGCAAGGACCATACTACGACAAGATGGTCGGAAGCATATCTTCAGGGTTCTCGGACTTGGTAGTCATTGGTGAGAGGATTGAAGATGGAATCAAAAGTGGGAAGATACAAGGGGCATCCCCAGGTTCCTATCACACCAAGAAGTCATATGACGGAAAAAAGGAACCCAACACTGTTGGGGCAATCCTGGTTAATCAGACACCAACACTACAACAGAAGGATTAGCAAAAACAACAGGGTGGCCAACGCCCCTGGAGGTCCAAGCCAAAACGATCATTCACCCCGTTGTACATGCCACTGTCTCAAGCTTTGCAATGTTTGCTCAGTCAGAACTTGGTAACTCTGCTACCTCCATACTCGGCTCCGGCTAACCCCGCTCCCGGGTACAAGCATCATGCTAGGTGCGCTTATCATTCAGATAGTCCTGGTCATGATACAGAGGATTGTGGGCCATTGAAGCACAAGATACAAGATTTAATCGAAGAAGGGCTCATTGAGTTCGTAGATCCTAGCAAGTCTAAAGCCATAAGTGGCTAAAAGGAGGATTTCTTAGATCATTAGTTTTGTTTTCATTCGCAATTTCTTTCCGTTTGTTTAAACATTAGTCTTACGACATATGCTATGTACTTTACAACAATCATTAATGCATTGCTTACGTTTGTCTTGATTCATTCCTAGTGTTCTCACTATATTTAAAACGGTGTTTTTACTTGGTTTTCTTCTTTGTGATATTCAACTCTCGATCAAAGTCGTACACCTTTTGAGGGAGAATAACGAAAACGATACCATAATTTCATACACTATGCTTTCGAACAGACCGTGTTGACGATGTACAGGCATTTGTTCAATCCCTAAATAATGGAGATATAAGGATGTTAATCCCTCGTCAACCCCTTTGAGCCCAAAGAAGTAGGAGTTTTCCTTCATACAAAATAGAACCCTTCACACATAACCTGGGGTAGGGTAGTTGCTCAGTTAACTTAATTATTCCAAGTTGTTCCTTTGAGCATGATCACCGATGGTTCTCCGTCATCATTAAGTCCGGCAGTCAATGTCCGCAAAGAAAAGGAAAGCAATGCAAGGGCCTGCTAAGTCAAAACCTATTAAGGAGACTTAGGCAAAATTGGGGCATCCCGCTGACTGTAGTTTTAAAACGAACAGTTCAGGCAAAAGTTAGGGATAACAAAGTTGAAAAGAGGTCACTACATACCCTCGACAAAAGGAAGATATTACAAAAAAAGGAGAATGACTGCCTTTGCAGATAAACCTTTGGTTTTTGAACCATCATAAATGTCAATGTCACAATTCCCAAATTCTTTTGGAGACTAAATGCATAGCTAACTGAGCATAGGACTGGAGAACATCACGAAGATTGGGATGGGTACAAATAAACTTTGAGCCTCTATCTTTGTTTCTTTAAACCGTGAACCAGGCCACGTTATAACCCTTAAAAGTCCTAACTGAAGCATGGTTAGTTCGAAAGCATATCGTTACTAAAGGTATCCCGACTCCTTAAGGTCTACTATAACTCTTGAGTTGATATCACTTTCTTACAAAAAAAAAACTTCGTTTTATTCAAAAAAAATGTTTTTAAACTTTCAAGACAAACATATGCATTCGCATCTTATGAATATCATTACAAAGTACACTTGTCTATGTGGGTTCAGATGTTTAAACATCAGGGAGAAGTTGCATGGGGCATGGCTAATGACTGAAAAAAATCCTACCGATAGACGAAATAGCTTTCAAAAAAGGGAAGCTTATCAAAAGAAGAAACATCTCTTACTCATGACTAGGATGGCTAATGTGTGCACATGGCATAGCTCGTCATTATCCCATTTACATGGGGCAAATCTAATCAAGATCCATGAAATCTCTCAAAGACACTGAATAGCCCATGGGGCAAGCCCATTACCTGGGGGCACGTTGCAAAGGTCACTCAGTGACAGATGGTGTCAATGCCACTCTCACATCCTTTTCAGGAACCTTTATAGGATATTTCTCAATCTGTCCATATAGTCTTCTTTAAGACATGTTCAAATACTTTTTACCCTTTCTAGGAGCCTTTTTCAGACAGTCTTTTAAAGACACACCTTCTTATCCTTTCTATTTTCAAACCCTCTCAAACAGTCTTCCCTAAGACATATTCATTTCCAAGAACCTTTTCTAGGTAGTCTTCTGTAAGACATCTCTTAACTTTTTTCAGTTAGTCTTTTAAGACATATTCAAACTTCTCTTATGCTTTAAAGAACCTTGTCAAACTTTGTTTAAAGTACATAGTCTTTTCTAAGACAGTTCACCATCCTTTCTAGGGTGATCTTCTTCAAGATTTTTTTCCTAAGTTTTGTTTAAAACCCCACATTCCTTAAAACAGTCTTTATCCTCTATAGGAATATTTTTGACCCTCTGCACAAACACATCCCTTTGAGCTTTGTTTAAAGCGCAGTCTTGTTTAAGACAATTCCCCATTCTTTCCAAGGACCTCTTCAGGTAGTCTTATAGAAGACATCATCTCATTCTGAGTACTCAGCAAGTCACTGTCCGTCAGGATGCGACCTAAACGCATGACTCATTCTGAAAAGCATATGCTTCACATTCAAATCAACACTTAGCATCAAGGAGACCTCAAAATTGGTCTAATCAAAGACGATCATTCCTGATAAAGACTCTTGAATGGGGAAACCACATCCAGAGGGTTTTCCTAAAACAGGGGCATACAACCAAGGATCCTATTGACTAGGGGCATATCTTTCAAAAAATCAAACACTGGGGCAATGCATATCAGGCAAGACATGGTGAAACTCGAGTTCCCTCTAAAGGTCCCTCCTTCATATTAAGGGGAACGTCTCTCAAAATTTCTGATAATCGGGAAGTCACACTAGTATCACACAAGGAGCATTGTTGCGTAGTGGATCTTCCCACGCCTGTACTATTTACGTCCCGCAGTGTGGGATAAGCATACATGCATAATTATCATTTATTTTGAGAATCTCATTACATGACACATGCATCATGACATTGCATAAAACTAACGCTGCCTTTTCAGGTCACTTCATATTCAAAAGGATGTTATCATCCAATTACAATGCAAATACGATCGTATCAACGATTCAATCTTAACAGATACAATCCTAATGCCTCATTCCAAGTCTTTCTTCAAAGACAATCCAGAAGCAATCAAAGAATTTCTTACCTCTCCAGGTAGTCTTATCCAAGACAATTATCCTAACCTTTCCAAGCAGTCTTGTTTAAGACATATCCTAACCTTTCTAGGTAGTTTTGTTTAAAACATTTCATAGCCTTTATAGGAACCTTTCTAGGTAGTTTTGTTTAAAACGTTTCATGTCCTTTATAGGAACCTTTCTAGGTAGTTTTGTTTAAAACATATCGTTCCCTTTATAGGAACCTTTCTAGGTAGTTTTGTTTAAAACATATCGTTCCCTTTATAGGAACCTTTCTAGGTAGTTTTGTTTAAAACGTCTCACGACCTTTATAGGAACCTTTCGAGGTAGTTTTGTTTAAAACATACCATGTCCTTTATAGGATCCTTTCCATAGAGTTTTGTTTAAAACGTTTCATGTCCTTTATAGGAACCTTTCTAGGTAGTTTTGTTTAAAACGTCTTATGTCCTTTATAGGAACCTTTCTAGGTAGTTTTGTTTAAAACATATCGTTCCCTTTATAGGAACCTTTCTAGGTAGTTTTGTTTAAAACGTATCGTTCCCTTTATAGAAATCTTTCTAGATAGTTTTATTTAAAACGTATTGTTCCGTTTATAGGAACCTCTCTAGGTAAGTCTTGTTTAAGATATCCTGTATCCTATCTAAGAGCCTTTCCAGGTAAGTCCTGTTTAAGATGTACCATAACCTGTCTAGATAGTCCTGTTTAAGACGTTTCATATCTTTTTAGGAGCCTTTCTAGGTGAGTCTTAGTTAAGACATATCATGCCTTTCAAGGTAGCCTTCTTAAAATGTTTATCCATTATTTTCTAAGACGTGCTCAGTTCTTTTAAAAGAACTCCTCAATTAGTCTTCTCCAAGACATTCTTCCTAAGCATTGTTCAAAGCCTAAGCTTCTTCGCATCAACCTTCGATATACCCTATTCAGGAACCTCTTCAGGTAGTCTTATGTAAGACATTATTTCCTCTCTCCTCAGATACAATCAAATGATCTAGGTCTGAAAAGCATACACTTTAGACAAGTACCCTTCCAGGCAAGTAGATGGCATCTATAAGCCCATCTCCCACAGAACTCTTTCCCTACGCAAGCAAATTTCAGGGCATTTCAGTGTCCAATCATCTTCTACCTCTTCAGGTTCAAGAAGATTGAACAGGGGCAGCTGTCATACCCCAAAATTTGCCCTCCTACATTCAATCAAAGGTTCCTCATTTCATCTCCAATAACTCAAGGCTCAAGGGTTCTTCTCAAGCAACAGTCTCCTAATCGAGAGTCTTAAGATTAGGGTTTTCATTTTATCAAAGGATTAGGAATATTCAAGGCCTCAAATGGATCTCAAGGTCTCTCAAATGTCCAAGAACACCTCCATATGAAGGAGTTATAGCTTGTACAAGTTGGGCGATTTTGAGAGATTACATCTAATACAAAGTGGAAATTTTTGATATTTTGAATTCTTAGGCCTTTTTTTTTGGATCTAAAACATATCCACAAATAATGTTAGTACCTAAAGATCTATTGTTTTAGTTTTAATACATTTATTTTATTTATTTGAATTTATTCATTTAAATATTAAATAAATTAAGTAAAACATAAAATAATTAGATTAAGTCCAGGACTAATTTTCCAATCAAGTTTCAATCATCCAAATATCCAATAAATGGTACAAATTTCATGTAAAAAAGAGAGAGAATAGATTAAGTGTAAAAAATAGAAAGTTGGGTGATATATTTTCTCCAAAATTTTAAATGATCAAGAGCTCATGATCCAAGCCCATAGAAACCCTAAAATACACATATATATTCTAAAAAGAGTCAGCAGCAAGAGGGGGGACGAATATTGGAGATAGAGGACTAGGGTTTGCATTCCAAAAGTGCACATATAAACTTGATTTCCGAGTTGATATTAGGGGCCCTTTTCAAGAGCTTTCCAGGATTGCATCGTGATCCAGAAGTCTCAAGGATTAATTCCAGGCTCCAAGAAATGGCAAAAGGCTCCTGAAACGCTTCATACGTGGATATTGTTGGTACACTATCTCTCAAATTCATATCTCTAATATTATTGCGTTTTGAATGAAACTAACACTACTAATGCGTTTCTGAGATTCTATAGAATAGATTAGGGCCATCGCATGAGGGTTGTAACGCATAGAACAGGAAATGCCATTGCTAGGGCATCAAGCTCGTGGTGGTTCGGTTCCCATGTTACAAGCCGTTTCAGGTCTCGAAACCATCACCATTGGATTCGCAGCGTATGCTTTAGGGTATCTGGGTTGGTTTCGTCTTTGTTTCGGTCGTTTTTGCAGGTTCCCGACGTCCTCCTTGCCGGAGAAGACGACCGGCGCCGTCGCTGGTGAAGGGGGTGACTGGGTCAATGCACGCGTGGCTAGGAGACACATCCTGATTGGTTGCACGTTTCTTTCAGATTCTCTCTCTAATACTAATGGCCAGTCAACGCATAAGACTTCTATTTCTTCTTCCGATTGGTCACACATGGAAGAACATGGGCCCCACATTGAATATGGTTTGACTATTGCATTTAATCCTTTCGTGTCTTTTATCTTGTATTTAGCGCGCTAGTTGGATGATTGACAAACTGTAGCTCGACTGGCAAGAGAGAGGAGCGTCTAGCCATAAGGACCAGGGTTTGATCCCTGGGTCCATTTTATTATTTTGGCAAACTATTTCCTGCATGTTCCAGCGCGCAGCACTCATGAGGCCTCACAATACACCCTAATCCATGCACCATTGGATCTCCTATGATCCAATCTAACGTACCAAGCACTGCAGGCATACCATACTCCTCCCAAGGCTCACCACATAGAATCAAAGCCAGGTTCTATTTATATTTTTTATTTTATTTATTGTTTAAATTAGGATTATTGATATAACTAGGGTTAGAATATAAAATAGGATTAGAAATATAATTGTTTAGAATTATTCCCGACTATTTTTCCGATTAATTCGACTTAATTTGTTTAATTAATTAATATTATAAATTACAAAAAAACCTAGGAACCCTTATTAATGCATTAGGGTTCGCTCAATCCCATTGGCCCTTGGCCAAATATTAGGATTTAAATTAATTATTCGTTTCGACTAAATCTATTGGTCGCGATGATTAATAATCGATTAATTTAATTAATCAAATCCTATAAATTAAAATAATTTATTCTGCTAAATGGTTTTAACCAAAGCTATTGGTTACGATGATTAGCACTCCCCTTTATCAAAATTCGTTATTATTTGTAATCGAATCTATCGGTTATGAGGAGTAACGATAATTAAAATACGCACATTTGCTATTCGCGATAATTAATCTATCGATTATAGTGGTTAGCAATCCTCCCTTTAATCTGTTAGTCATGGTAATCAAACCTATTGATTATTGCAACTAACGGTAACATATTAAACCAGGGCTGTACGCCCAATCCTAAAACACTTCCCAAATCTAAAACATTCAAACACTTCAAATCAAACTACGGATTTTCATCCTTATTCAAAACTACGATAGGCTACTCAAAAAGCCTATAAACTCACGTTCAATCAAATTTCAAACCTAAAGGGCGTACAACCCTCCCCGAACTACGTTGACTCTGATCCTCCATAAGGAGGTACGTAGGCACTTGGCAACAAGGCGAGTCCCCCTCTTCCAAACTCTAATCATGTTCAAATAATTAGCCTTTCAACTCTATTAACTGTCTGTCATCTTTCTTTATCTTTTGCCATAAACCTTTATCTTTGAGATGTTAGCCTTTAGGAAAGGGTTGAGGGTGCCTAACACCTTCCCTCGACCTGAATATAGTATCTTACCCTGATCTCTTGACTGCGTAGGTTTCCTATTCGCCTTGGTAGAATTGGTGGCGACTCTAAAGCTTAATTTTTTAGGCAGGTTGCTACATCTGGCGACTCTACTGGGGACAACTTAATAGTGAATACTATGCTCCTATCGGTTTTAGGTTTTGGCAGGGTTTAGGTTTGACAACTTTTTAGGGTTTGGCTAATTAGCCTTTTTTAGGGTTTGTAATTATTTCTTTTACTTTTTTTTTTAAAAAAAATTTTTGGTTATTTGTTTTTTATCTAAAAAATATTTAATTATTTATAATATGTTTATATTTAATTATTTATGTTAATATATTTATATCTAATTGCCTGTTGTTATATTTTTATATGCATTGCTGGTATTTTCTATGTTGTGTTAAACCCTAAGTGTGGGAGTTAACTTTGAGATCAATAGGGGAGCATGAATCGCCTACGAGTCTCATTGATAACTCCACTCGGAGTGGGTTAAATATTCGGAAATGTCCAAAACGAGGCTTGACTTTGTTGAGGGCAGGACGGGATATTTGGCTGATCTCTCCGGGAACCTACCCCAAAAATTCGAACCTCATGGATAAAATGAGTTGTTCTAAAATCCGAAGAGACAAAAAAGTCTCGGAGGCTACGAACGACCCCATGAGACCTTTTAGAACCCCCTATAATAAGGTTGGCTCCCAAGAGCCGCTACGTCGGACCTATGAACCTATGTAATTATGTGCTATATGTATATATATGTGTTGGTCATTTTTTTTATTATTTCTTTTTCCATTCATCATACATCAGGGGCATTCTTGCATCATATTTTATTCAAAAAAAAGAAGAAAAAAGGATATCATACATATCATGCATGGCATACACATCATTTTCATGGCATTAAGAGAAGATTTCTCTTCTATCTCCAGAACAAGGTGTTGCACCCCAAAATTTGCCCTCTTTCTTTGTGCTATAAGTTATCAACGACGTTTATTTCGTCGCTCAAAAATGAAGAAAAATAATAAAGAGTTCAATATGTACGTGGTGTCTACAATCGTTAATTCAATTGAGCTTCATTGGATTTCATGTGGAGGAGTTCTTATGTGCTTAATTTTTATCTTCCTCAAGAATTCCTCAAAGCTTCTTTGTTATGTCAGTTTGAAATACCAATGCGAGTCATGACATGAGAGGTGAATTTGTAGATTCATCGTGATCAAAGAAGTTTTTGTTCTCATCACTGTTACTCGTTATTTACAATACAAGTTGACTTGGATCTAAGACGGCGTGCAAGGTTTTAATTCACATTCTTGTGCAAGTATGAGGTATAAAGTTGTGTCGATTCAAGAGACTACTTAATGACATGAATTTAGATTTGTGTTCAAGATTAATCGGTTCATTCTTAAGCATATGATTTATCAAGAATTAATTCAAGCTTGCAAAAATGGAAGATTCATTCATAAGGTCTTAGCACACAAAGTTCTATAACTCAAATCATAACATTCATTCGAATCATTCAAAGCAATTTCTTACAAAATTCATCATTCAAGTTCAAATTTTCAAAGAATTACAAAAAGAGTTCACATTCCGTTACAAAATTCAGATACAGTCATTCAATTCCAAGTCCTGACTCTTGAAAAGATATTTCTCTTAAATTCTATAAATAATGCTCAGGATCTTCGATCAATTCTTCTTGGCTAAGTTCTTTCATATCATATGATCTCTTTGCTTCCAAAACCATGTGCTCAACCTGCAAAATGGGAAATTGTACCGGTTCAAATACTCTTCACGCATAAGTTCAAGCCAACACGATAAACCGAAACGGGTTCACGGAACTTTAACAGTATAGCAGCAATTCAGAAGAGGGGAGAATAACAGAAATTCAAAACCGAAAAACTCACCATAACAGAATTGAGAGGGATGTAACAAACTTTTCTCGGTTCTTCAATCTTCATCTTTCTCCCTTCACCGAAAATCAACACCTTGAATCTTCTCTGCACATAATCATCGAACCTTCATCTTCAATCCATTCAATCTTCATTCTTCTTCCTCAACAAAACCTATAACAGAAAATCTCATAACCTCCATCACACAGAAACTCACTCTCGATTGATTCATTATCCTCATTGATCACCACCAAATCCTCTCTTCAACCACAAAGAACCTGCACCAAATTATCCTCATCATTCATCGCTCACAACCATATCGCAAAAGAACAGGGAAGCAATAATCAAAAGAAGCAGAAGACTAATATGAACCTGAGCATCGGACGTTCGCAGTTGCCATGGAATACGCATCGGATTCTTCTTCTTCCGTATTTCGCGAGCGTTCGGTTTTCTGAATCGGACTGAGAAGGTTTCCATGAATCGGAGCCGAAAACGGATACATCAAAGAGAAGCAACCGAACAGAGACGAGATCGGAAATTGGGGAATAACCGAGTAAGAGATCGATTCGGAGAGGATGAGCGATAGATTGTGAAATGAGAGACGAGAAACGAGAGCGGTGTGGTTGTGTAGGTTGATTCACGGCGAGTTGAAGAGGCTTTCATCGGAGAAGTCTCACCGAAGATGATGTACATCACCGCCGCGAGTTCAAGAGTGAAGAAGGAGCCTCTCCTGACGCCGCCGTTCGCCGTCTTGTTCACGAGAGAAAGAGGAAGCTTCGTTCACCTCAATGAGTCACCATGTAATTTTGACCTAATCCTCTTTCAAGTCTTAACTTTGAGTTTTAATTTGATTAATGTGATTAAATGAGATTAATGTGAGCTTAATATGTTTAACTCATGTTTAATTGTTTGATAATTGAATCATAACCTTGGGCTCCTCTCACGAAATGCTAGTCTCACCCCTGTAAGCCCAATTACACTGTTTTTTTGTGCTGAATGAATCTTACAAAAACACTCTGTTTGGGCCATGCTTGGGCCTGCGCCCCTATTTCACTGCACCATCAATTTCAGAATAAACCCCCCTGTGTGCATAGCTTTCTATTTGAAACTTGTTTTTTTTTATCTAGCTTGTTTTCTATCATTTTTAGTATAATAAAAATCACATGAAATCAATTGTTTTGTTAGCTTCTCAACATGATAAAAAATAATCAAAAACATGTAATATTTTGCTTGTTAGAATTTATTTGTTTTGTTACATAGTTTAGTTTTAATTCTTTGATAAAATGCCATGAAAAATATTATGTTTGATTAGATTTCTCGCATTGATAAAAAGAGATAATAAAAAACATGTAATCTTTTACTTGTTATACTTTAATTGCTTTCTTACATAGTTCTATTCTAGTTTTAGTTGAAAATGTCATAAAAAAACAATTTAATCTTGTTAGATTTTTGTTTGGGATTTAATTAGAATTTAATTTCTATTATTTTCTATGGCGGGTGCGTGCCTCCTTGTTATCACTGATTTGGTTGTTGAGATGTGCGAGGTACTTCGAGAGAGCCTTTGATTGCGATTCGACTTGTTTCGTGTTCCACTTTACTTGTGGGACACGAATTCGCTTTCGGTGCGATTGGTTTGCATCGTGTTTCACTTTATTTGTGGGACACGAACTTATTCCCGATGCGATTCACCTGATCTCTCATTCATTGAGATGTATATTCCTGTATTGTCTGGATTGTATTTCTTGCAGGTTGCTTGTGTGGTTGTGTTTTATACGCACCACGTAGCGGTTGTGATTTATTTTCACACCGCATCGCTTTGACGCTTATGCTAGACTCCTGGCTTTGCTGGATGTTAGATTACGTGAAGTTTCTTAGTTCTGCTTGCGTTGTTAGCTCACTGCGGATTTGCTATCCGCTCGGTATCTCCTCGTCCCTTTTACCGCTTTCCGCATCATCCTTTAACATGAGAAGTAGGTCCTAGACATGCATCTGGCCAAGTCCTCGAAAGAGGCTCAGTTTTTGTTGGTGTGTTTACATTTGTGCTTTGCGGCAGGGAGTCACGGTGTAATAAGTCCTATATGGCACTCCGTTAAGTCCTCAGGGAAGGCACGCGGAAAGGGTTAGCAATCAACCCCCGCCTAGTCTCATCGAGTCTGTTCAGTAAGCGCACGCTACGCGTTGCTCGCTTCTGAACCTGCACAAGATCTTGTTATCGAGTATGTCAGGAAAAGGGTTCATGTAGCCGGACCCCCGCCTTTCCTATAGCTCGCGTCGCTCGACGTTGATGCTCGGTGTACGCACGCACCGTTTTCCTTTACGATCCGTGACGACTTGGTTGCTGAGAGGGGTCCGCCCTCTTGTCTATGGCCCGATCATTTTCACGAGGTCTAATGCTTGGTTGACTTAGGTTGAGCTGCTCCCCTTGGCTATGGCGGGACCGCTTTTCTACCACTCGGTCAGTACCGTTTGGTTTGTTTGCTTTACGAGCGGAGCTCCTTTGTGTGATATACTTGTGTGCTTTCCCTTTTCCCCCGTAGGTTGATTAGTTTAGTTTAGACTTATACCCTTTGTATGATAACATTAGGTAGCAAGCTTTCCCCCTTAGCTTAGGTCTTCCTCATGCATCTTTTAAAACACAAACCACACTCTTTGATTTTCTTTTCTTAAGAGCTTGTTATTTCCGCTCCATTCCCAAGCTTAAGTCTCCAAAGGTCGAGCAGCGGAGTGTGAATGTAACTCGTTCACCTAAAAAACACAAAACAAACAGAAACTAGTTAGCCGAGCTACGGTAGCTCTGATTCTGCAAAACAGATACGTAGGCAGCGGGGTAGGGCCCGTGCGAGCACAATCTTTTCTTTTCCCTACATTCTGCATTCATTTTAGTCCAGATTAGCGCAGATTTGTTACACACCCATAGATTTAGACACTAGCGTGGATACCATCGAGTACGATGGGCGCGAGGGGTGCTAATACCTTCCCCTCGCGTAACCGACTCCCTTACCCTTTTTCTCTGGTCGTGAGACCGTTGTTTTGTTTTGTGGTTTGCTGGCATTCCCTTCCTTTTCAGGATAAATATGTTAGTGGCGACTCTGTTAATTTTCGCGGTAGCGACAGCTGGCGACTCTGCTGGGGACGTCTAGACCTGTTGCTGGTCCGGACTCAGCAAGTCGATCCTAGCGCTTGTGTGTTTATCATTGGGTGTTTTATTGCTTTGCATATTTATCTGTTTGCATTGCATTCTATGTGCGCTTTTACTTTTCTGCATCATATTCTGGACTGTCTGGATTTCTGTCTGTGGGTGGGTGTTTCAAGAGGTAAAAGGCCCAATACCCAGGCTATGAGTGATACCATAGGAACTAGGACTAGAGTGGCCGTGACGGACAGAAGGCGTATGCCTGATTGATCTGATCACGTATCCACGGGCAGAGCTTGGTGGAATGAGGCAATATCGTATGATAACGCCTACATTCGATCCTCTGTTGGCTTTTCGACCTACCTTGGCCTAGATTTACCCGTGAGTGGGGTGGGAATCAATCATTGCTTAACAGGTACATTGATGGTGACTTTGGTTCTCGTTCGTGGGTTACCGCTGTTCTTGTTCGTGTGTTACCGCTGTTCTCGTTCGAGTGTACTATTGGTTCCTATTCATGGGGTACTATGGTTCTTGTTCGAGTGGTAATCTATGTTCTAATCCAGTGTGTTGGTGACTATATGTTCTGGTTCCGATGGTAACTTGTTCCGTTGGTGACTTGTGGTTCGTGTGGTGGTCTGAAACTATACCGAACCTTTGAACTTGTGTCGTGTGATTTCTCGGCATCATCAGATATATCTAGTATTGTGGTTCCCACCATTTTGCATCATTGCATATTTACTTTCCAAAAAAATGATGTACAAAAAATAACTAGCATACATGTTCCTTTCATTTCCAAGGAATCATATCTTTAAGCCTCGTGCCGAGCTTTTCCATCTCTTGCTTTCTAAAAGAATCAAAACACGAGGATTCCTTGGAAATCAAATGAACATGGCATTGCATTCATATCATGCATCTCATACATTTCATGCATAACAGGTGTTCAGAGTGGGAGATTTCTTATTCAGACTTGATATTCTCTCCAGACTCAGAGACTTGACCTGTTCTAATTGTGTGCTCAAAGATCAGTCATGAAACAACTTTGTGGGGTGATCAAGAGGAAAGCTCAGTTGAGGTTCTTTTTGAAGACTTGTCTTATGCTCATTTGCTTCCATGCTTGCTTTATTTGCAACTGGTTAAGCTCCGTATTGTGTGGATAACTACAGATTCTATGCTTGATGACACTAGGTGTGAATTCTATTCTGGGGCACCTGGTCGTGATGTTAGGACCTACAAGTCTTTGAAATTGCTTGGGGCTCCCGCACGAGGGATAAGCAAGACATTGTCTATCTTGAGTATTGCACCATTTGCATTGCTCGAATCCCTAAAGCATTACAAATTCCGTGTGACTTCGCCATAATCTTCTTCCAGGTAGTAATCGAGAGTGATATGCAGAGACACCTCTCATTCTCAAGGTTCTGCTTCATATCCCGAGTCACCTCTTCCTCGAGTTTCCTTTTCAGTAGCATTCGCTTGTCAGCAGAGACGGAAAGAGAATATGAGAAACAAGTTGATGTACTCCCAGTGCCTTGTATCCGAGTTATTTCCCTGCTTGTTGGAATTTCCGTTGGTTGAGATTCATTGCTTTGGGTGTTTCTCACCACAGATAGCTTTCCTGATTTCGATGACAATACTCGGTGTTTTCCATTCTGAGGCACCTGATCAAAATGTCAAGCCTTACAAGGTGTTGAGGTACAAAGAGTCAAAGACTTGCTCGATGCAGAGATGTTTGATTTTATTCATAATGGTTTCTACTGATCAATCGCACTTCATCTGCTGCAAGTAGACTGTTTGTTCTTCCTCGAAGAATAACTCATGAGAATCACTTGCAATTGGTACTGCCAGAGGTTTCCTTCACAACATCTATTATGTGTTCCAAGTAATGACTTTGATAGCCAAGCGTCAGAGGTTAATGTTGTTCACTGATAGTAATACAAGTTTCCTCTATTCATGATGGTGTTTTCTGTTTCAGCAGCTATATTTAGGGCTCCCGACCGAGGGATAAGCAAGACTCCGTGTTCTTGAGTTCGCATCATTGGCAGCTCAAATCCCTAAAGCATTCACAAACTCCAGTCGCTATATTTGGGGCTCCCGACCGAGGGATAAGCAAGACGCCTTGTATCTTGAGTTTGTACACCACTGGCATAACTCAAATCCCTAAAGCTGAGCACTTACAACTTCTGTATGACTTTGCCGAAATCTTCTTCTGTGAAGTAATCTTAAGTGTTCTACTGGGACATATGCAACGCTTGGTGTGTTTTTCACTCTGGGGCATTTGGTTATCTGATTGAAGACTGTAAGTCATTCAAAGACAAGGTTCAAGACCTGATTGACTCAAAGGCTATCATATTCGCACTTGAGGGCCAGAACTGAAGTTCTCCTTTGACGCAACGGATCTTCTGAAGCAATAAGTCCATACGGAGAGGATCTCCTCAACATTGGCAATTCTTAATTCATCATGCATGTTCATGTTTAAGCTTTCTTGCTTTGTTCAATACTTTTGTATGTAAAACTTGTTTATTTTTGAACTATAATCATAATGCATTGGATATGTTTGTCTTGAAAAAATCCATTCGCTTTTGCTTATATATGTTTTTCTATGCTTTTTGTGATACCTAACTCTTGTTAACAGAGCATGATAACTCCGTAGGGAGAATGATGAACATAATACCAATACCCTCAAATGGTATGCTTTTTAGTAGAACCCTGTTGATGATGTACAGGCATTGTTTCAAATTCCCAAACACTGGAGATATAAGGGAGTGAAACCCTCGTTAACCCCTTTGAGCCTTTGAAGTAGGAGTTTCTTTTCTCTATAAAAACCCTTATTTTTAACCCCAGGGGCGGGTAGTATTCAGTTAACCTGATTGAGCATTCAAAATTATCAGGAGCACACATCTAAAGATACAATAATGGTTATCTTTCAAAAGATTGAGGAAAATTAAATCTACAACGGTTATCTCTCACTTCAAGAGGTTGAGACATCATGATTATCCCTCACATCAGGAGGTCGAGACATCAATACCAAAATGGTAATTTCTCATCAATCAAAGAATTCAGGCAGTCACAATCACTTCCAACAAATCCGAGATTCAGGATCACACGACTTGTTCAAAAAAAAAAGAAAGAAAGCCCGCTAAGTCAATAACTTGAAAGCATGTGACTTAGGCAAAAGTTAGGGCATCCCGCTGGACTTCCATATCAAAATTCAAAAGAATTTGTCCAGGCAAAAGTTAGGGAAAAAAAAAGCAAAGAAAAAGCGAAAAACAAGGATTACAAAATAAGAATCCTCATCAAAAGAACAAAGTCGTGTGATCAGACACAAGAAACAAAAGGTAAAGTGACTGTCATGTCCGAACGCCTCATTGACTCCTCAACCATCTCAAACTCCTCTTGAAAGATGAATGCTCGCATCGATTTAACTGAACTTAGGATTGGAGAACATCATGAAGGGGGTGGGCACCAAATAATTTTGAGCCTAAAAAATCCTTTTTTCTAAAAAACCGTGAACCTGGCCACGTTACAACCCTTGAAAGTCCTAATTGAAGCAGGGTTAACTCGAAAGCAGACTATACACGAGAATACGGTATACTGACTCCTAGGAGATTTGCTAAAGCGCTTGAGTTGGTATCGCACCATCTTTCTTTAACAAAAACTCGATGTTACGACATCCTTTTAAAAAGTTTCTTTTAACTTCGAGACAAACATACTCTTTGCATTAGAATTATATTTCTCATAATAAACATTTTTTGCATACGAACTAGTGCTTGACATCAGGAAAGTTTCCATCATGAACTTCAGATGAACAGTTTTATCCTCCTGAAGGACAAGTTGTCTTCCGAACACCGTTGAGCAGAGGTAATAAAATCTCAAAGTCTAATCACCCTCAGGGGCACAAAAGCGTTTGATTACTCTATCGAGTAAGTTTTCAATCAATCTGAGGCAATCAGGTCAAGATTCGAAGAATCTCTCAAAGTGCTAAGCAATCAGGGGCATTCACCCAAGTGCATTCGAAACTACTTCCAACACTGATCAATCAGGGCATGGTTCCAAAGTTCATGATACTGGGGCAAGTTGGTTTGATAGGCACGAATATCAGAAAGTCCTTATGAGATTAATCTCTTCAAAGTCCTTACAGGCTGGGGCAAAGCAATATACAGTGGCATTCTTTCCTCATCAAGAGGTGTTCAGTTTAAAGTTCGGGTGTGAGCTAAACAACTTATGAACTTGAGAATCGTCAGGGTTGTCATCCTCGACATTGAGCGGAGACTGAAAGCCCAATACTTGTTGGAATCCTCACAATCAATATGGATATGCAGAACACTTTGAAAGCCAATCCCTATTTGGTCTGTTTGAAGTCGACACTTGCTTTACCTCTTAAGCCCACTTCCTAGTGGCACTCTCTCGGAAAATCATTGCATGTTTGATACTCGATACTTGTTTGGTGTTCTAATCACTGCTTGCTTGTCAACTTCTTGAATCCATTGCTTGTTTGGAAAGTTTCAAAGCCAAGAGATCGGACAATCTGTTTTCTCTTGCATTTGCCATTTGTGGGTGAGCATCAATGTTCTCTGCCATGTGAGGAAACCCCCGTGAAGACGTCATGCTATATCCTGGGGCATTTTCATCTGTTTACCTCGCAGGTACATCCTTTCGAGTATACCGTGTCAGCGCATCGGCGAATTTATCCAAGCGAAGGATTCTCATTCCCCAACTGAGCGCGTCTAGATGAAGTTTTCTTTGTTCCAAGATTCTCATCTCCTCAGCAAAGTACATCTCAAAGCAATCTCCGTGCTTCAGAAACCTCATTCCCTGGTGGAATATCTTCTCCCCAGTAGAATCATGATTGAATGGTATCTGATTCCCCTGCAAGCTCTTAATGAGGTTCCTTGCCCGAATTCCTCATTTCCCCAGTAGAGTGTCTCTCTCTCCAACAGATTGACCTGTTTTCCCCAAGAGAGTCATCTTATTCCCCAGTGGAGTTGCCTTAGCAAAAGGTTCTTATGCCAAGTTCCTTATCCCTAGCGGATTTTTCAGCTCATCAGTGGATCAGTATGCAGAAGTATTAATCTTCCCCACTGAGTCTCTCCTCGGCAGAGTTTCACTTGCATCCTCAGCAGGATCTGTTTTCATCTAGGACTTCCCCAGCGGAATGCGTCCTACACCAGCAGGTTGTTCACTCCTCACCAGAGTTATCTCCACGACTTGCTCTTATCTCCTCATCCCCTGTATGTCGAGAATTTGCTTCTCCAGTGAAGTTTCCAGGGTATTCCCCAAGCAAGTAAGTGGGATGTTCTTATCCCCAAGCAGGATTTATTCCCCAGTCAGAGCTCACATCTAGATTTGATCGTCTCCAGCAGATTTTCGATCCATCTTTGCCAGCTCGCAGTTTGTGACTTCTGGTCACTCATCTTGTCCTCCCCGCAGAGTTCTATACTCTCTCCAGGACTTCTTCAGCAATTCAGTGCTCATCCGTTGTCTCCTTAAGCAACGTTCGAATCATGCATCATTCGCATTACATTCTCTAACCGTATAGCGTCTTCCTTCTCGGGAGCGTTATTCCATATACATTCATACATGCATCATGCATAAATCATATCATATCTGTTTCTTTCTGCATGAAAGTTATCAAGATACAAATGCCTCCCAGAGAGCAACTAGCCTAGTCATTACATGCGTTATCCTGATATTGAGATCAGAAGAGGATTGTCGATTCATCTGTTGAAGACATTCCGTTCCCGACGAACACAGTTCGGATGAGATATTTGTCCTTATTCTTGATATTCAGATCAGTTGAAGGGACCGCCTCCGGATCTCCCAAGATCTTCCTAAGGAGCCAGCCACTGATATCTAGATCAGATGGAGATGTCTGCCTGGTTGACTTTGTCATTCAGAAGAGGATTGTTCTACTTATTTTCTGGCATAGCTCGGATCAGTTCAAAGACATTCCTATTCCCGATGCCCCCAGATCGGTGGAAGATATTTATTCCTATCCTGATATCCAGCTCAGTTGAAGGAACCGCCTCCGGATCTCTATAGATCTTCCGAAGGAGCAAGCCCTCTGATACATCAGATCAGTTGGAAATATCTACTCCCTGACGATTTAGTTCGTTCAGAAGAAGAAACTCGTTTGCCCAGTCCTGATGCCTAACCATCAGTTGAAGACGCTTTCTTTACCCGGCGTACACAGTTCGGAAGAGATATCTGTTCCTATCCTAATATTCAGATTTAGATTAGTTGAAGGAACCGCCTCCGGATCTCTGTCGATCTTCCGAAGGAGCAAGCCACTGATATCATCAGATCAGATGGAGATATCTGCCTGATTGACTTTTTCATTCAGAAGAAGATTGTCCTACTTATTTTCTGGCATCATGTCCAGATCAGTTTAAAGGCATTCTTTCCCCGGCGTACACAGTTCGAAAGAGATATTGTTCCTATCCTGATTACCAGTTCAGTTGAAGGAACCGCCTCCGGATCCCCGTGGTCTTACGAAGGAGCTAGCCGCTAATTCCCAGATTAGTTGGAATATCTACCTGATGATTTAGTTGCATCATAAGAGATGTCTGCCCAGATTCCCAGATCATGATTCCCAGATCAGAGATACCTATTACCCGTTGATGTCCGATTCAACCGATGTATCTCCCTCGATTCCCAGATCGACTTAAGACATCTATCCCGATGCAAGTTCGGAGACATCTGCTACGTCTAATACTCAGATCAGTCGAGATGTTCCTTCTCTTGATAACCAGATCATTTGAAGTGTTTCCCCTGCCTGTGGGTGCCCGTTCCTTCTTATTACAAGTTGGAGCATATTTATTTGTCCAGATCAATTGAAGTTTTTTTCCCTGCCTGCGGGGTGGTACATTCCTTCTTATTGCAAGATGGAATCTTCTATTGATCAAGAGCGCAAATTTTCGAGTTCATTCTAGTATTCAATCTCCTTCCACCTCAACGGTTCGAAACTTTCGTTTCTCACTCGTCAGGTTCAAGAAGTTTGAATAGGGGCAGCTGTTGCACCCCAAAATTTGCCCTCTTTCTTTGTGCTATAAGTTATCAGCGACGTTTATTTCGTCGCTCAAAAATGAAGAAAAATAATAAAGAGTTCAATATGTACGTGGTGTCTACAATCGTTAATTCAATTGAGCTTCATTGGATTTCATGTGGAGGAGTTCTTATGTGCTTAATTTTTATCTTCCTCAAGAATTCCTCAAAGCTTCTTTGTTATGTCAGTTTGAAATACCAATGCGAGTCATGACATGAGAGGTGAATTTGTAGATTCATTGTGATCAAAGAAGTTTTTGTTCTCATCACTGTTACTCGTTATTTACAATACAAGTTGACTTGGATCTAAGACGGCGTGCAAGGTTTTAATTCACATTCTTGTGCAAGTATGAGGTATAAAGTTGTGTCGATTCAAGAGACTACTTAATGACATGAATTTAGATTTGTGTTCAAGATTAATCGGTTCATTCTTAAGCATATGATTTATCAAGAATTAATTCAAGCTTGCAAAAATGGAAGATTCATTCATAAGGTCTTAGCACACAAAGTTCTATAACTCAAATCATAACATTCATTCGAATCATTCAAAGCAATTTCTTACAAAATTCATCATTCAAGTTCAAATTTTCAAAGAATTACAAAAAGAGTTCACATTCCGTTACAAAATTTAGATACAGTCATTCAATTCCAAGTCCTGACTCTTGAAAAGATATTTCTCTTAAATTCTATAAATAATGCTCAGGATCTTCGATCAATTCTTCTTGGCTAAGTTCTTTCATATCATATGATCTCTTTGCTTCCAAAACCATGTGCTCAACCTGCAAAATGGGAAATTGTACCGGTTCAAATACTCTTCACGCATAAGTTCAAGCCAACACGATAAACCGAAACGGGTTCACGGAACTTTAACAGTATAGCAGCAATTCAGAAGAGGGGAGAATAACAGAAATTCAAAACCGAAAAACTCACCATAACAAAATTGAGAGGGATGTAACAAACTTTTCTCGGTTCTTCAATCTTCATCTTTCTCCCTTCACCGAAAATCAACACCTTGAATCTTCTCTGCACATAATCATCGAACCTTCATCTTCAATCCATTCAATCTTCATTCTTCTTCCTCAACAAAACCTATAACAGAAAATCTCATAACCTCCATCACACAGAAAATCACTCTCGATTGATTCATTATCCTCATTGATCACCACCAAATCCTCTCTTCAACCACAAAGAACCTGCACCAAATTATCCTCATCATTCATCGCTCACAACCATATCGCAAAAGAACAGGGAAGCAATAATCAAAAGAAGCAGAAGACTAATATGAACCTGAGCATCGGACGTTCGCAGTTGCCATGGAATACGCACCAGATTCTTCTTCTTCCATATTTCGCGAGCGTTCGGTTTTCTGAATCGGACTGAGAAGGTTTCCATGAATCGGAGCCGAAAACGGATACATCAAAGAGAAGCAACCGAACAGAGACGAGATCGGAAATTGGGGAATAACCGAGTAAGAGATCGATTCGGAGAGGATGAGCGATAGATTGTGAAATGAGAGACGAGAAACGAGAGCGGTGTGGTTGCGTAGGTTGATTCACGGCGAGTTGAAGAGGCTTTCATCGGAGAAGTCTCACCGAAGATGATGTACATCACCGCCGCGAGTTCAAGAGTGAAGAAGGAGCCTCTCCTGACGCCGCCGTTCGCCGTCTTGTTCACGAGAGAAAGAGGAAGCTTCGTTCACCTCAATGAGTCACCATGTAATTTTGACCTAATCCTCTTTCAAGTCTTAACTTTGAGTTTTAATTTGATTAATGTGATTAAATGAGATTAATATGAGCTTAATATGTTTAACTCATGTTTAATTGTTTGATAATTGAATCATAACCTTGGGCTCCTCTCACGAAATGCTAGTCTCACCCCTGTAAGCCCAATTACACTGTTTTTTTGTGCTGAATGAATCTTACAAAAACACTCTGTTTGGGCCATGCTTGGGCCTGCGCCCCTATTTCACTGCACCATCAATTTCAGAATAAACCCCCCTGTGTGCATAGCTTTCTATTTGAAACTTGTTTTTTTTATCTAGCTTGTTTTCTATCATTTTTAGTATAATAAAAATCACATGAAATCAATTGTTTTGTTAGCTTCTCAACATGATAAAAAATAATCAAAAACATGTAATATTTTGCTTGTTAGAATTTATTTGTTTTGTTACATAGTTTAGTTTTAATTTTTTGATAAAATGCCATGAAAAATATTATGTTTGATTAGATTTCTCGCATTGATAAAAAGAGATAATAAAAAACATGTAATCTTTTACTTGTTAGACTTTAATTGCTTTCTTACATAGTTCTATTCTAGTTTTAGTTGAAAATGTCATAAAAAAACAATTTAATCTTGTTAGATTTTTGTTTGGGATTTAATTAGAATTTAATTTCTATTATTTTCTATGGCGGGTGCGTGCCTCCTTGTTATCACTGATTTGGTTGTTGAGATGTGCGAGGTACTTCGAGAGAGCCTTTGATTGCGATTCGACTTGTTTCGTGTTCCACTTTACTTGTGGGACACGAATTCGCTTTCGGTGCGATTGGTTTGCATCGTGTTTCACTTTATTTGTGGGACACGAACTTATTCCCGATGCGATTCACCTGATCTCTCATTCATTGAGATGTATATTCCTGTATTGTCTGGATTGTATTTCTTGCAGGTTGCTTGTGTGGTTGTGTTTTATACGCACCACGTAGCGGTTGTGATTTATTTTCACACCACATCGCTTTGACGCTTATGCTAGACTCCTGGCTTTGCTGGATGTTAGATTACGTGAAGTTTCTTAGTTCTGCTTGCGTTGCTAGCTCACTGCGGATTTGCTATCCGCTCGGTATCTCCTCGTCCCTTTTACCGCTTTCCGCATCATCCTTTAACATGAGAAGTAGGTCCTAGACATGCATCTGGCCAAGTCCTCGAAAGAGGCTCTGTTTTTGTTGGTGTGTTTACATTTGTGCTTTGCGGCAGGGAGTCACGGTGTAATAAGTCCTATATGGCACTCCGTTAAGTCCTCAGGGAAGGCACGCGGAAAGGGTTAGCAATCAACCCCCGCCTAGTCTCATCGAGTCTGTTCAGTAAGCGCACGCTACGCGTTGCTCGCTTCTGAACCTGCACAAGATCTTGTTATCGAGTATGTCACGAAAAGGGTTCATGTAGCCGGACCCCCGCCTTTCCTATAGCTCGCGTCGCTCGACGTTGATGCTCGGTGTACGCACGCACCGTTTTCCTTTACGATCCGTGACGGATTGGTTGCTGAGAGGGGTCCGCCCTCTTGTCTATGGCCCGATCATTTTCACGAGGTCTAATGCTTGGTTGACTTGGGT